>NC_137819.1:6756622-7239122 GCF_963921795.1 Nannobrachium achirus | reverse complement strand
TGGAACTCCGACAGCAGCTGTCTCAGCTCCTCCTGCTGGCGCTCCTCCAGGTCTCCATACTCCTCCCTCCACACCCATCCCCCCAGGGACAGCTCACCTCCACCTCCCCCCTCTTATCCGCAGAGAGGGGGCTGGAGTGACAGGGGAAAACACAGGGGCTAGAGGGGACAGCTGTTGGCAGGGGGCATCGGGGAACATCACAGTCTCCATCACAGGGGGAGGGGGAGCAGGGTAGGGGTGGTAACTTGGCCACATGAAGGGGGTCGTGGGGACAGGGGGCGCATAGGGAAGGCTCAACGGGGCAGCGAACCGTGGGGCAAAAGCACAGGGGTCGGGGCAGGGGAAGACAGGAGAGGGCCCATGGCAACGGTAGGACCCCCCGGGAAGCTAAGAGTGCCCCTCCCCATGTCCAACAGGCACCCCGTGTCCTGGAGAAAGTCCAGTCCCAGGATGCAGTAGTCTTGCACATCCGCCACCCACACTAGATGACGAACGCGTCTTCCGCCCACACACAGCCACAGCAGCCCCTTCCCCAACATGGGAGCCAGCTGCCCTGTGGCCGTGCGGAGCTGCACCGCTGTAGGCTGCAAGGGTGTCCCGCTGGACAGAACGTCCGGTCTCACCAGCCTCACCGATGACCCGGTGTCCACCAGGTCCGCAGTAGGCACCCCCTGGACGCAGACAGAGACGTGGCAGGAACCCGTTCCACTGGAACTCCCACAGATCCACCCCACCACGACCGGCGGAGCACTGCTGTCGTCTCCTCCATCGCTGCACTGCTGGGCTCCCTCCGCTGGCGGATGAGGCTGGGAAGGCGGCGGCCTGCTGTCATCTTCTTCTGGGGGGAATGGAGCCTCCCCCTCTGGCTGTGCTGTTGTGCTTCCCCCGCTGGACGGCATGCCCGGACTGGCGTCGTTGGGGAAGCAGTGGGAATAGGGGCCCGCATATCCCCGTCTATGCGGACCCCGAGGCGTTTCCCTGCCCCTGGCGAGCGGCAGGGCAGTTCCTCCTGATGTGGCCGGGCTGGCCACACCCCCAGCAGACCCGCGGACCTGGACGTGGTCCATTTGGCCTCTGTAGAGTCACCGCCCGCAGCAGCTCAGTCATCTCCGTCGCCCACGCTGGCACCTCCTCCCTGGCAGGGCACCCTGACGCTGACCGCACCGCATGGGGGCTCACCTCCTGTCCACCGCTGGCGGCCGCGCTCTGCAGACCCTCCCTCTCAATGGCCGCCTCCAACGCCTCCTGCAGTGTCTTCGGGTGCTGAAGCTGTACCTGCATACGCAGTTCAGGTGGCGAGATGGCCCCGACAAACAGGTCGGTAGCCAACTCGCTCCGCGCATCGGCGGATAGGTGACCGTAAGCCGGCGGATAGGTGACCGTAAGCCCGCCGCACCTGGCTCTCAATGTCATTTGCCAGCCCCCGGAGTGACTCACCAGGCTTCCTGCATTTCCCTCTCAGTTCATTTTTCACCAGTGCTGGCTGGGACCACGTTCCAAAGCGCCTCTTCAGCGCCCCCACCAGGGCGTCGTAGCACCGCCGCTGATCAGCATCCAAAAGCAGGAGGCAAGACAGAGCATCTCCCTCCAAACACAGAGCCAACTGAAGAGCTTTGTCACTCACTGTCCATCTTCTAGCATCTGCTAACAGTTCGAATTGAGCATGGAATGCTTCCCAATCAGAGTTACCAGTGTACTTGGGTGTCTTCACAGAGCCAGCCGACGGCGGTGCATGGGCGTCGTCATGGTAACCGCCCGATGCGGTAAAAATGGCGGGACCCGGCGGCCGCACATCGCCGGTTCCACGGAGCGGCGACCCGCGAAAACACTCCGTCACACGGCTCTTCTTTTATCTCCTTCTCGGTCATACTGCTCGCCTAGCTAGCTAACACACTGAAGCTAACTAGCAACACAACGGCACGTCTCCTCACCGACAAAGTCTTTGTTTGTTTTTCTTCTGACACCAGTGTAACAGTTTCAAGAATCGGAGGCAGAGACGTATTCCACCGTTTAGTGTCACATTTATTAGAGGCTCCTTTTAGCAGTAAAAATAACATGTAGCTCTCTCAGTGTAGCTTTCACATGTAACACAGCAACAACAACAACAACGTCACTTCCCCCAAAGCCCCGGGAATAGCTTACAACGTCACAAGACATCCGGCCACAGTTAAAGGGGCCGTTACAATACATTATTTGGTAATGGCGGATATTAAAATAGGCATCAAGGAGGGGCATTTTGGGGAAGGCTCCATAACAGAAAATGTTCAGGGACCCAAACTGTACAAGTCTACCAAATGTCATGGTTTTATGCTTATATCAACCCCAGGCGGGATTTGATCCACCGACCTGCATGAAAGGCATATGCTCTAACCACTACACTAGACATGAACAGGTTCTGTCAACCATGTTTGTTAAAAAAAAGGGGAAAAAAAGTTCTACGTAGGCTGAGTGCCTTCGATTAAACAATGATTTAATCACCTGCAAGTGCCACAGTATTTTATTGATTTTCTTTTTCTTCATATTTTGGAGGCTTGAGGTGAAAGTAATCTGAGTAAATGTAATCTGAGTATTTCTGAAATTTTCCGAGTGATCGTATTTTCTTTCACTCTTTCACAGAAAAATTACGGCCAGTAGAGAAGCGTTCATTTTAAACATGAACGTGATCTGGAGTTAGATTACGAGATGAATACACTTTTGTGAATTTTATAACACTGGCCTCTATAGGGAAACCAGACTTCTTTACAGTCGTGCCAGCCCCATACAGTTTAACATAAAACCTTATCAGATGTGTCAACATTAAAGAGTTTGACATATGCACACGCCGTGGGCATCCAGGATGTTAACATCAACTCTACCCAACGTGGGGTTTGAACTCGCAACCTTCCGCATATCAGGCATAGGCACTAAACCCTACACCAGGGGTAGGCAACCTTAGGCATGGGTGCCAACATTGGCACAGAGGAGGGAGATCACTGGCACACTGTGTGAGAGAGGATTTTTATTTTAAAATCAAATATTGTTTTAAACGTGGTCAATTCAATTAGGTCACCTAATTTGCAGAAAATCCTGCATCCTGCACATAATTCTACATTCATCTCAGGGAAATAGGTGGGTTATTGCGAGTCTAATGATCATTATAACAATGTTCTGACAATCAAAAAATGTCTGAATCTTTGATGGGGTGTCATTTAAATTTATGTTGACACCCAGACTATCTAGAAAATAAAAACATGGCACTTCATTTCCAACAGGTTGCTGACCCCTGCCCTACATTATGGCTGTCACACATAATTGACCAGTAATGTTTAAAAAAATAAATTCATGTAATGTACTTGACACACTGAGTGCCTTTTATTAAACAATAATTTAATAGCAGAGTGCCAAAATATTTAATGATTTTTCCATATTTTGGAGGCTCGAAGTAAAAGTAATCTGAGTAAATGTACGCGAGTTTTTCTGGAATTTTCCTGCAATCTTATTTTCTTTCAAAATTATATAGCTACCCCCTTTTGGCCAATTTGGACTAACCCTCTACAGTAGTTCATCATGAAAATTTTACTTCTGTAAATTTCATTTGTATGTTTTAGAAGCAGAATAATAATTTGCATAAAACTGTAATATTCATTGAATTATTAAAAAAGAATGTTTCAATAAAAAAAATCCGATCAGACAGATCTTTAGATATTGGTCCAAAGTTCATGTAAAAAAAGTTCTGTGCACGTGACGCGAAAATTCCAGAATAAAAGCGGGTTTAATCGTTTTACAGTGATATACAGTGATATTTGGACTAACCCTCTACATCTTTGCCAAATGCCATGAATGTGTCACTTTTCATGTATGATTTAGAGGCAGAAGAATAATTTGCATAAAACTGCAATATTCAGTGAATTATTAAAAAAATAATGTTCCACTTTAAAAAAAAAAAATCTGCAGAGACAGATCTGACCGTATTGGTCCAAAGTTCATGTAAAAAAGGTTTCGTGCACGTGGCGCGAAAATCCCAGGAGGAGATAGATTTTTACTGTTTTTCATATAATTTAAAATGGTGGGAGAACCTAAGGGCAGAGATCAAAAGTCAGAGTGTATCTCAAACAGAGCATGAACTATACCTGTTCAAAGTTTGCATTTTCAAAAGCTTCCTACAGCGCCACCCTTTGGTCAATTGTTACGAGCTTCGTATTTTAGCTGTTTGGCATAGTCTTCTACCATACTGCTGAGTTTCGTAAAAAGCGACTGCACGGCCAAGCCTCTAGAGAAAAAGTGGCGGAACAATAATAATAATGGGAAAGTACAATATCAATGAGTGGCCTTTGCCACTTCGTGGCCACTAATAAAAAACATGCTCTTGATCGTCCCTCGTTAGAAGGCCCTGATGGTTAGACCATACATATTGTAGCCTATAAGCGCTGTATGTATGTATAGGTGATGTATATAAGCTTGTTTACAGTGGTGGAAATGGAAAAAGTAGGGGAGAGCAGGGTTGGTTGTCACAGTGCTTATTACAGCCAAACTAGAGGGTGCTGAGGGGCCAAAATACAAATTGCCTTGTGAGTTAGAGATGGCGTTTATAGTCATTTTACAATTTATAGCTCAAAAAACAAAAAGGTTACAAATGTTCTTTTTTTTTTTTATCGTGTGACAGTGACAGGGTTGTGTGCCTATTGATTAACTATAGGGACAACCAACATATTGTGTGTATATTGTGACAAGCTGTCCCGCCATGGGGTTGGTTGTCACAATGTGTCAAGGTGACTTTGAGGGCTTATAACTTCCTGATTGAATAAGTTATGCCAACAACTTTTATACCCATTTCAAGCCAAGACCTTAAGCTTCCTTCTAATGTAGGAATGATCATCAGATAGGGGCGGCATAGCTCAGGGGTAGAGAAACCGTCATTAGAGCACAAAGGGTACCAGAAGCGTTCCCAGTTCGAATCCAGGCTCCCCCATGAGCATTGGCGGCCTTAACTATGTTTCATTGGTTTCAATTGAAACGGGCCTCGGCCGTCAGGGGGGCCTCCGACTGCCCGTCAGTCTAAGTCCAAATGATGGTCAATGCAAATGATCGTCCATCGAAAACCCCCTCTCACATTTGGGCCCCTTTTAACGTGCTAGTTCTGCCTATGTCCTGTTGCCAGGGGGGACTCCGACTGCCGGTAAATCTCAGTCCAAATAAATGACGCTCAATGCGAATGACCCTCCATCGGAAGCCCCCCTCAATGGGCCCCCCTCTATCGCGCTGTCGCTGTGCCTGTGACGCTGCAGTGCACACCAATCGGCTTGACTTTGTAATACGAGCTAGGCGCGCGGTTTAGTTGTTGGATGGACTATCAAAACAAGTTGTTATTAGTTAGAATACAACACAGAGCCTTTCAAACGAGAGGGCACTTGTGAGTAAAGTTGGCAAGATTGTTCAACCACTAATTAACAACAATGCACGCTCATTTTAAGATGTGTGAGATAGCAGTGGACTTTGATACTGCAGCCACTAGAGGGCAGGCATACATTGGTTTTGTAGCTGCATGCATTGACCCTGCATTCACCCCGGATGATGATGTTGGAGCGCACTGCAGAGTGCAGACGCATGTTTACACTGAGAGCTTAAAGGGATATTCCACTTTCAAAAAACTTTTTGTCATTGTATGGTCTTATCAGGCTTGTATGAACACCCTGAACAGTTTTTAATTTTCTTCATTCAGTATTTAGATATTTGATGTAAAAGTTACCAGGCCCGACACGCCCAGGCCTCTCCCCACACACACACATTGTAACTTCAAACTTCATTTTAACCATGATAGATTCATTAAAAACACCCATTATTTTTTCTGGTGACTCATACTACCCTCCTAATACGTGAGCAGACCGTGTTTTTTCCATTTTTTATATATTTTTATTGTATTACATTTTTTCCATTTTTCCATTTTTCCAGCCCCCCCCTTCAATGGATTGACTCTACATGGTTCTCATTGTGGTACCATGCTAATCTTCTCTGTATCATTAAAATTTTAGCCCAAAGACAGTGCCCCATTGCCAACAAAGGGCATTATGGTATTGCATCTGAAATGGCTTGGAATTAGAGACAGACAAAACATGACATTTTAATATTCGAGTGGTTGTTTAGGCTAAAACCTGTGTAAAACCGTATTATGGACCAATATTTATATGAAATATATATTTTGAAAAGCATGGTGGGACCCCTTTAATATCGAAGAGTCCTTGAGCAAGACTCTGAACCCCTAGTTGCTCCCAGTGAGTAGAGCTGGGATACCCGACCGAAATCCGACGGGACCCGACAAGCCCGACAGGCTCAGGCCCGGGTCGGACGCATTTTCACAATTAATTGCCGGACGTCGATTCGGGTCGGACATAATTTTGATTTATAGAAAATAAAGTGTAAAACGATACAACTAGTATCGTCTCTGTGTGTGCTATTTCCTTGTCTTTCTGGTGCACTGCACGTGACTACGCTCAGTGCGTTGTCTTGACAACCATGCACATGTTCATGGGGAAAAGGAAGTGGAGTGTCTTATGTGACAGAGAACAAACAAACAAACAGATACACGAGAAGAAAAAGCGAATGAGTGAGAGATAATGTTGCCGCCAGCCGAGATAAAAGTGAACTTGTCTACGGGAAAGTTTAAAGCAATTGAAAACGAAAGAGGGAAATCAGCGGTATGGACGCAACGTAGTTGTCATCGCAGACATAATTAAAAAGTCCGATGTTGAATGTACGTAGCCTAAGCCTAAAACCCATAAACCATAATGGTTGGATTAATAATAGTTTTTGATTAAGAAAGACGGCCAATGCCGCTGTTCTGGACTGGAGTTTGTGGACGCTGGATATTAAAAGCAGATATCAGATTCGTCTATGCTGGTAAGACTGAATACATTTTGATATTGATTGAACTGTGGAAAAGGTTTGTGTCTGAATACTTTATTAACAGTTTGTAAAAGAGGATTTTAAGTGTGTGACTGCAGCGAGTCACTGACTGCAGTCAGACCAGTCACCAGACGCGCAGTGCACGTTATAGCCTATTATTTAATAATCAACGTAGCCTACTTATGTAATTATCTAAAACACTTTCACAAGCCACAATGTGGCTTAATATTATTAAGGGTAACAAACAGGCACACTGCATGCACTCACTGCACATTATAACATGTTTGCTAGTGAGTGTAAATCAGTGGCTTCCTGGCTCAAAGAAAAAGAAACAAGGCGAAAAAGCGTTGAAAACATAAGGTTCGGGCCTCGGCTCGGGTCGGACGCTTTTTCATCATTAATGCTCGGACGTCGACTCGGGTCGGACAGAAAACTGTCGGACACGGGTTCGGAACGGACAGAAAAAATGGGCCCGAACCCAGCTCTAGTGAGCAGGTTGGTGCCTTGCATGGTTTCCTCCGCCATCGGTGTATGTGTGTGAATGGGTGAATGTAATGCAAAATCTATGTAAAGCGCCCTGGATAAAAGCGATATATAAATTTACCATTTAGATGTGTTGTTGATGAGAAATTCACGTCAGAGTAAAAAGTGTGACAACCAACCCCGGTCTCCCCTGCTCACAATTTATATGTAAAAGTATCAATACTGCAATTTAGAAATACTCTGTTACAAGTTGGCATCAAAATGTACTTAAGGCACCACAAGCAAAAGTACAAAAATGTTTGAAAATAGCAGATCTACAAGCTCACAACGTGTCTTCATGCAACACGTTGTGTACATCGTCTATTTTCAAATAGCGAAGGTATAAAATAGGGCTAAAAAGTACAAATACCTAAAAATTGTTAGTTACTTTACACCACTGTTTGTTTGTAGCATACACTAGAATACATTTTAGTGGTAAATATGCCACCATGAAGTTGCAGAATCTTTTATAATTTTTAAACCTGCAACTGCAAGTTTTAATTTTCGTTATTCAAATTCGCATTTTCACTACGGTCAGCTGTCTGTTGCGTAGATTCAGTATAATGATGCACGCTCACTCCGCCCCTCCCCCCGTATTAGCCAATCAAATTCATTGCAGTTACTGCGCTGAAAGGGTCAGGTTATCTGTTGATATCTGTTGATAACCTGACCCGGGGAAATAGGTAGCATTTCACCAGGTTAACATCCACCCACGTTGAACAAATGGTAACTTCGAACAAATTTTATGTCGCAATATCCACACGCTCTCGAGTCCCACCTGACCCTTTCAGCGCAGTAACTGCAATAACTTTTACAAAAGTTTACATCAATAATTTTGGCTATTCAGATAGCCTGATTTACCTTTTATTTGCATGTCATAACCACTTTAAGACTTACCCCTCTTTCCGGTGTGGGTCAGGCTGCAGTATGGCATCTGTGAGAGTGACATCCTCAAACCCTATCATATAAAAGGGGTTGTCTCGATGATGCTGGATCAGAGTGTAGATGTCGGGGTAGTGGAGTGTATCCACCAGGTAGTAGTAACCCTCTGAATCAGAGGGAATACGAACGTGAAGGACACGCCCACTGCACCTACGTGTATAAATACATGTACTGTAAATGGAACTAGTGATGCACAATCAATCAATCATCATAACGGTATTGGCAATACTGGCCTTATTAATGTTTGGTAAACATTTATAATGTCTTGCACTAAAATGTTCAGGACAAGTTGCACTCTTAATATGAATAGCAAGTGGACAATGACATACCAGAGAGATAGAGCATAGTCTCCGACATATGTGTCACTTTCTCGGACCAAGAAGGTTCCATCTCTGCCACCAGACTCGTGGAGCAGCCTCTCAGCCCTCTGCCTGCCCTCTGGCACGCGGCCGTGGAACCACGGCTCTGAACGGTGGCGCTGTAATGTATAAGAGAGGCAAGGAGGGGAGAATGGCAGAATTTGAACAGGAGGTGCAAAGACAAAGAAAGTAAAATATAACAAGTTAAAACAGGTTTGGAAAAGATAGAAAACAGCTGTGCGAAGAAGGTTTTACGGTTCTGGCAGATACTGTATTGGCAGAATCAAAGTTCGGTGTGCCCTTAGGATAATTGTGTCTGCTGGAGAGAAAACCTAGCCTGGAAACCATAGGAATCTGCCAGTGCAAAAGAAAATGCCCTTGGCACTAATTTGGCCCAGTATGCAAATATGGGGCGGGTTTCTGGTCATGCCAGGTTAGAGAAAACAAGCGTTACAATGAAAATTAATGAGTTTGTTTTATTCTGATAGCATTATAATTAAATAAACACTCAGGAATTTGCTGTGATGAAAAGATTATTGATAATTGATCCATGATGAAAGATGAACCATTCCCCGCTCACTGCTTTACCTCTCTGGGGTCTTCAGGTTTGTCCTCCTCCTCTGCATAATACAGTTTTCCATTTGAGACGACGCAGTAGTGTTTGTTCCACCTCTGCAGAGAAAATACAAAAGATTAAAATACAGAAACCTTACTTGTTTCATTCCATTAAAGCAGTAGGGACCGTACCTATGTTCCCCAGGTCCAATGTTCCCCATTTGCATTATGACACATTATAGCGCTTCTATATGTGCCTTTATAACTATATTTGTGTAGTTATAATGTGCTGTTCCTTTTGCATAATAATACATTATAACCAGCACTGTTTTTATTTATAATGTGCGTTATAACGCCTTATAAGCACATTATAATGCATTATAAATGAGCTTATAATGCATTATAAATTATAAGGCAACATTGATATAAAATGTTAGTGTAAATGGAAAGATATAATTATTTTCTCAGTGGATTCCTTGTGACTCGCGTCAGTGCAACCACACTTGCAATTTCCCAGAACTGCACCTTTCTACAGTTACCATAGCACTTGGTGTGACTTGGTGTGACATAGCTCAGGGGTAGAGAAACCGCCATTAGAGCACGAAGGGTTCCCGAAGGGTTCCCAGTTCGAATCCGGGCTCCCCCTGAGTTAATGTTGAAGAGTCCTTGAGCAAGACTCTGAACCCCTAGTTGCTCCCGGTGAGCTGGTTGGTGCCTTGCATGGTTTCCTCCGCCATCGGTGTATGAATGTGTGTGTGAATGGGTGAATGTAATGCACAATCTATGTAAAGCGCCTTGGATAAAAGTGCTATATAAATGCACCATTTACCACTTGCTGTAATTATGGCCAGGGTACAGTAAAGGGACCCATTCCCCTATAACACATTTGCATTAAAATTAAACATTAACTCAAAGCTTGGAGATCTGCTATTTTCACCAGTTTGGGTCCCGATCAAATGTTTAAATCTCTCTTTTGGGTCTTCAGCTAGGTTTTGGAACCACTGCTTTACAGTACCTGGTCTATGGGATCCCAGATATGCAGGTAGCCCTGTTTGTCTAGAGTCCTTGATGTGCCAGTATCCATGGTCTGTGTGTTGTGCTGCAAGAGAACAACAGAACATCAGAATATATTCTACTGTATACTGGAGTTCAGTGAAAAAAGAAAAAAAAGAGAGGAAAAAGAAAAGTTATAACACCACAATGTTGCAAAGCTAGTCCACATCTCACAAGCTCAGTTTTTGCAATGAGCAAAGCAGAATGTGTGGTCCGGTGGAACTATACTCTGTGTAGGATGTGTGTTGACAACAGAACAGAACTAAGCGTTATCCTTCCACGACAGTGGGACTAGCGGGACTACAGTAAATGGAATGCATTTACTGTAAAAGTGCTTTACAGTGTATTTCACGTTCACCCATTCATTCACGGCAGAGGAAACCATGCAAGACACCAACCTGCTCATCAGGAGCCTGAACCACTGCCGCCTCACTGTTGGACTTACCTTAAGCTTCTTGTGCTGCAAGACAAGAAAAAAATATATATATATCAAACCATCGGTTCGAATTGGAGCGGTGAATTTGAGCATCTATACCCTGTGTGTCTAGGCTGTGTCACAGTGCCCTTCTCAATCTGTTCCTGACAGTACAGTAATGATGTGTCTAGGTTGCGCAACAGTGCCCTGTTCTGGTCACCCAGCGGTATTGCAAATATTTATGCTGAACAGGATAGGGGGACTGGGGGACAGGGCATGACGGAGACACACAAAGCTATCCACTGGGAGCGCTGTTCCACTGCTCCAAAAAGAACATTGAAGAATAGAATAGAATAGAATAGAATAGAATAGAATAGAATGGAATGGAATGCTAACCTGTTGAGTAGCTAACCTGCCGATGCTGGTGAATGCTAACCTGGTGATCGGAATGGAGATGTGTCAGAATGGGGACCCGTACCGCAGAGAAACTGTACCTTGATGATGATCTTGCCCATGAGTTGTGTTGGAGAGGGAAGTTGTTTTGCATTTGTTGCCACAGGTTTGGTCAGCAGCTTCTCTCTGAACACCTCCTTAAAGACAGCAGCCATCTTAATCTGTTGATCTTTGCTGCAGTGTTGCTCAATGGACAGGATCACTGGGTAACTGTGGAATAACATAAGAATGACAACAACCAATAAACAACCTAATGATAAAAGTTTCCTGTGTGTGTGTGTGTGTGTGTGTGTGTGTGTGTGTGTGTGTGTGTGTGTGTGTGTGTGTGTGTGTGTGTGTGTGTGTGTGTGTGTGTGCGCGTGCGTGTGCGTGCCTGTGTGCGTGCGCGTGTGTACACAGGGTGATGCAGCGGTGATATAGCAGAAGTTGAGAGGGGCTCATTCTGACACTAACTTTGAGGTGATGAAGGCATGCGTTTTGATGGCTTTGACCACGTCTGTCAACTTGATTTTAGTCGTCATGGTCCGTCCGTGATAGATGATTGGCTCCCCATCAGGGCCATCCCAGCAGTCCACTGTAATTATACAATGGGTACTTACACATCTGCTGATGACTAGTTTATAAAACATATTCTGGAGCAGAAATAGGCCTACTGAGAGAAATAAATGTATAAATAATTGGTTTCATATTCGGTTTGATGTAAAGTAAAAAACATGATGATTTGATTTGAAGTATGGCACGAAAGTTCCATGGGAACCCAAGGCTAGCCAACTTGATTTCCTGTATCTGTGTCATGTAGGAGACCTTTGCGAGTCTCATCTCAAGTCCAATGGAGAAGTGGAGTGACTGTGTCCACTCAGGAGACTATTTTGTGTACCAATTTGTACCTACTGTATGGCGAGGGGTGGAGTGGGCTATCTTGGTAAATGAACTATATTTGGTTTGGGTTGTGTGTAGTTAACAAGTTAACATGCCATGAGTTTCAGTATGAAACGGTTTCTCTGCTGATTAGAAACAACTGATATTCCCAAATTGTCTTCTTATTGATTTACATTACAAGTTAGGACAAAAGAATAATTCAAGCGAAGCGGATTTGGTGAAGGTATAACATTACGAAACCGATGCAGCATTAAATTGAGTTAAATTGTGAGCATTATGATAATTTTACTCTTTGAATTAGGAAGATCTTGCTTGCCAAAACAGGCCTTCCATCACAGCTCAACAGTAAACATTGTGTTGGACATCTCATATGCATACATTTTACAGATTGAAGCTTTAACAAACAATATTTACTGGTAGGTAATAATAGTGGTAAACCTGTATGATTGGAAAGTAATATAAATTATTTCTAAATGTAAAAAGGAGATATTTTGACCATTCCACTGACACTCTATACAGCGACATCCGAGGCGCAGGCAGTGTATGTAGGCTTCTGTTGACGACTTGCTGTGAAGCTGATCACCTATCAGGTACCTTGAAGACAAGATCAACACAGGGAACACATAGATCTCACAACATTTGATTTGTTTGATGAAGATTTCAAAAGTTAATTTGAATAAAAAAAGCAAGGCTGGGGAAGTTAATGCGATATTAACAAATTAACGCAATATATATATATATATATATATATATATATATATATATATATATATATATATATATATTAGTGCTGTCCAACGATTAAATATTTTAATCGCGATTAATCGCATGATTTAGCTAGTTAATCGCGCGATTAATCGCAAATAAGTCATCAGCTTTTATCAGTTCACAATGTTACTTAGAGGGATATCTTTCAAGTCTTTCGTGGCCCAATTAACTTGGGAGTGGAAAAATATGCTGGCTTTATGCGAAAGTATCTTAATCTTTTATTCAAAATCAATTAAAAACCCAAATAAATCATAATGGTATTGCATTAAACGGACTGCAGCTGATGGGTATAAGGATCTGCACATTAAGCTAATCACCTGGAGACCTCCCCAAATAATAGTTGAGATAATAATGTTGAGAAACAGTGTCCAAAGGCCAAATGGCTATAATATATAAATATGCGATTAATTGCGATTAAAATAATTAATCGCGATTAACATAACGGTGAGTTAATCGCAATTAATTTAGTTAACTTGAACAGCACTAATATATATATATACAGTATACATCACATTGTATCTCTGTTGATATCTGTTGATAGCTTGTAGATCTGTTCTATTTCTGCATGCGGCAACGCACTCTACAGCTGTGCTGCTGCGAGTAGATGAATGAACAAAAACACAAATAATGCACGCTCAAATCAAATGTCTCTGGTAACGAGTAATGAGGTGTTTTTTTTTGGCAGAGTTATATGTTATATATTAGGCTACCGCTTTTGGCAGAGTAATACCCTTACTCGTTACTGGGTAAAGTAATAATATTACAGTAATATTATTAGTAATTCGTTTTTTTCCAACACTGGTGTGTGTGTGTGTGTGTGTGTGTGTGTGTGTGTGTGTGTGTGTGTGTGTGTGTGTGTGTGTGTGTGTGAGAGAGAGACAGAGAGAGAGAGAGAGAGAGAGAGAGAGAGAGAGAGAGAGAGAGAGAGAGAGAGAGAGAGAGAGACTGTACTGACGTGTTGTGTGAGGAGTTTATCCAGTAATGAGACAGAGGATTGTTCATGTCCTGGCTGATCTCTGAGAACTTCTCGTACCAAATAGAGTTCTCCTTGGAAAACAGGAAACTTAAAAACTGTGAGTGATACAGGGAAGACAAGTCAACTTCCGTCGTCTGGAGTGGAGGTGGTTGCATGGCAGGCTGACATAAAGGCGAGCAGTTGGGCAGGTAGGCAGGCATGCAGGCAGGCAACGTACAGAGATTGTGAAGGCAATCTGGCAGCGAGTGGCGAGAAGACCAAGGCTTTTATAGAGTGGAGGTTTCCGAAAAGATTGCAGCCAGGCGAGTGAGATGAGATGACCAGAGACAGGTGCGCCAATCTGGAAAGCCAGGATTATATTCTCCTCCCTCCCCCCCATCTTGACAAATGGTATATTCCCACAGAGGTATTATTTAATAGAAGGTGGACTCCCCACCTCCAAACATTAATTTCAAACAAGTTGCTCGGTGGCGTTTGAAGCACCTGGAAGACGGAAGTAGTAGAATTGGCACCGAAAAGGAGGCCAATATTGCGGAAGTGTTGCGCACCGAGCAGGCGCACTAGGGTCTAGGGCATTAGCATTAGTATACGTGCACACGGCTTCAACATTCTACCGTGGTTAATTAACAGCAGCGGCACATTTGGCGTTATGGCTCTTTGGCTTTAATTAACATAACATAAAATACATCTGAAACATCACCTCACTGACAGTGAAACGGACACTAGTTTTACTCATGGTGTCATCTATAAAAGTCATCATCAGCTCTCTGACTTTGTTCTCATCTCTGGCCCACGACTCCTGAAGGATGAGAGAGAGAGAGAGAGAGAGAGAGAGAGAGAGAGAGAGAGAGAGAGAGAGATCATCATGTTCTCTCATCATCCTGTCCTTCTGTTCTATATGTCAGTGAAGTACAACAGAATAGAATAAATGGTTCCTTTACCCCCTGCTGACGGAGAAACGTTTGGAAGTCATGGAGCAAAACTTCATCTGTGCCACTGCAAGACATAAAATACACCACACAAAATACACAGTGACAGCACACACTAGAATAGATGCTATTAACATCCAATTCAAGATCAATAAAGATAACAATTCGGTGTTGAAAAAAACACAGAATTATAAGGTAGAGAGAGTAATAGACAGACAGAAAGCTGAGGGCTTGGGGGTGGTGCTAAGGGTAACAGGAAAATTCACCCTCAAACAAATTCACCCTTATTCTGTCCTTCAGGCAATAAGTTCACAACTATATGAAACATCACTACACCACTTTTCTACGTAATTTATTTTGGAAGAATAAAACCATTAGAATAAAATAAAGATTATTATTTATTTTGAATTTGCAAACCTAACTTATAAAATTGTCACAACATTGCTTTCAATCAGTTATAACGTCTGAAACTGATATTATGTTAAGTCTCTCACTATCCAGGATAAAAGTCTAAAGTGATTAAAATCACAAATTAAAGAAAGTGATCATATGCTTTTTAAATGTATATTATCTTATAATATAGTTGTTATGACTATTCCATTGGTACATTCACAACAAATGTGACATGACAATTTATTTAGGGTTAACCCTTAAGTTCTGTTCAGATTCACTACACCTTCGTTCTGTTTGGGTCATTTTGACCCGGGGGATATTTGGTTTAAAAAAAACAACACTAATATAAATTTTTACTTAACAAATCATCATGATACATTAACTTTGACTCAATACCAAACAATTCATATGATATATATGGTAAATGTTTGCATTTCTGCTTTGCTATATCACATTAAACACTGAATGAGCTAGGCGTTTTTACTGATTTAGCTGGAATTCATGTAAAAAAACTACTTTATTTAATACTGGGCAAAATTGCTCATGCTTATAGGAAAAAATGAAAATCAGACAGGGGGGCTTCGGAAGGGGGGTGTTAGAAGGGGGGGGGGCTGTGTGTCTGTGTTTTGGCACAATACTGTGTATTTCTGTGCATAATTATGTGCTTCCGGGTCAAAATGACCCGAACAGCACTTAAGGTTCAAAAAATATGAGGGGGGTGTAGCATCGGTGTAGTGCAAAAATATTTTTTTTACACGTTCATCTCAGAAGAATCTTTAAGGCCAGTGAGTTTCAGGTGGAAAAAATTTAAACTTCTACCTTTATTTTTCGAATGAAAATGTAAAACGGGTCAAAATGACCCGAACAGAACTTAAGGGTTAAACAACTCTAAATACCTTCCTTGAGCTAATTAATAAACATGTCTTGATGATATGACTATAGAGATTTGGCCCGATTCATCAAGCACTTTACGCCCATGTTATGCCCATATTTTGATCATAACGGCATCCGACAATTCCTGCGTTAGTGGTCGGATTCAGCAATGCTATTTTGTCTGGTATTTATGCAGGAAATACGTCGGGAAATAAACCAGCTCCGAGGCTGACTTAACAGGGCGCAAAGCTTGCGTATGTTATATGCTTTATTCTTCATGCAAAATCAATTTCAATTGTGCCAAACATCAAATTAAATAATTGTCCATTCTGCCCAACATTTGCAGATTTTAAAAATGAAAGAATATGTCAAACAATTACATATTCAGTGTGGATAAGCTGTCACTGAGTTGATAACCGAATGGACCCTTATAGAACTGCTTGCGCATATAGACATGCAATTCCACCGATCTATTTATGTATAGTTTCTATTAGTTGCATCTGCTGAAACTGCAGCCAGTTCTAGATCTACCAATATATGAAAGAATATACGCTTACCCCTTGATGAATTCAATTTCCTCAAGGATCTGAGATTGAAAAATGATGTGATGATGATGACAACAATCATTAATTCTACAATAAGCACTACAATTGATATTCAGTGTTTTCTTAAAACAGCAGCGCTCACTCACTTTCTTTTGATCTGAAAACATTATGAGGTTGTACAACTCATGAAAATGCTCAAAGTCCATTATGTTGTTTGTTGCTCCCACTTCCTGTGAAAGCAACCGTGCGAAAACGAAATAATTTATAGCAGCACATTAAATTCAAAAAGGTTTACAATAGATTAATTGAGCATTCTATTTGACAAACATGAGCCATCTGCCTTAACTCCCAATTATATTTCTGTAAGATTGTAAATAATATTATTTGGCTAGGAATATCTGATGTCCAGGATTAAGCCTCCCTGAATCTGAACTGAACAATTCAGTGGGGTGAAAACAAAGACAGAACCTGGAGCCTGTCTTTGAGGGATGGTACACTAGGAACCTTGTAGTTAAGCTGAAGGAACAGTGACTTCAACTCCTTCAAGCTGATGCTGTAGTGACAGTTGGAGAGAATGTTTTTGTTAATAACTTGCAGCTCTAGTAGGAATAAACAGAGATTAAACAGGATTGACAGAGGCCTGATTCATGCTTGATTCATATTATGGAATGTTTCTGCTACCCGCAAAAATTGACTTAGCAATGACTTAAGCCTGTATCATAGTCGGGTCCGCGGTGGAAGGCTTTACACCGCGGTGTAGTCTTTTCGAGTCTTTTTGAGTCATGAAACTACAACGTTACATCATTCCTCACGGTGGAGAGCTTTCCACCGCGAGTACCGACACATCTCTCTGTTTTTACTATCAGACAGACAGGCTCTACACCCCGTTCACTGATTGGTCGACCTGAACCGGTCTAGACGGGGTAAAGGACTTCACCGTGGGCCGTGACTATGATGGATGCACTTATTTTCTGACTTGAGGTGGAAAGCAAATTTGCGGTGGATAGCTCCACCGTACACTCTGATACGGGCTTTAGGCAATACATGCAACCTGGGGATACTGTACAGCCCTGGCTGGGATCGTAGAGGATGATCCATACAGGGGCATTCAGATTCAGATTCCAAAGCTCCAGTCTGTTATGAACAGCGGCATTAAAGGTATATTTCACTTAAAAAAAAAGAACTTCGGGTCATTTTATCGTCTAATCATGCTTTTATGAACACCCTGTACAGTTTTTAAGTTGCTTGATTCAATATTTAGATATTTGATGTAAATGTTACCAGGCCCTCCAGGCCCAGGGTCTTTCCCCATACACACACATTGTAACTTCAAACTCCATTTTTAACCATGATAGATTCATTAAAAACATTTTTTTCCTGTTGACTCATAATACCCTCCTAATACGTGAGCTAGGCCGTCTTTTTTCATTTATTTTTTATAATTATTTGGGAAAATGGAAAAAAATAAATCCAATAAATATTTATTTTAAATAAATTAAAAAAGTTATAAAAAAACACGGCCTGCTCACGTATTATGAGGGTATTATGAGTCTCCAGAAAAAAACAATGGGTGTTTTTAATGAATCTATCATGGTTAAAATGGAGTTTGAAGTTACAATGGGTGTGTATGGGGAGAAGCCCTGGAGTTATCTAGTAAATATTGAATCAAGCAACTTAAAAACTGTTCAGGGTGTTCACAAAAGCATGATTAGAATATAAAATGACCAAAAGTTTTTTTGAAAGTGAAATATCCCTTTAACTGCATTTCTTTTGTGGCTAGCTGTGAAATTAATGGATTCTATGGCTGGATTCTGCTGTATTGCCTTTTTGTCATGGTCCGACCGTCTCTGAATCGCTATCACTGTTTATGTCTCTCTGTTCCTCTGTCTCTGTGCCTCTCTAAGGCGTCCCACACACAGCTGCGTGAAACATCTTCTCCGCATCGTCTGAGAATGGCCACTGGGGGTGCCGTACTAATGCATTGTCAATGGAAGGTTGTTTGGTGTTTTGTCGTTGCCATGTCTCTTGGCCAAAAGACAGGCTGCGGTTGAGCTAGAGGCACGGCAACGACAAAAAACCAAACAACCTTCCATTGACAATGCATTAGTACGGCGTTCCCAGTGGCCATTCTCAGACGATACGGAGAAGATGCGTGACGCATATGTGTGAGTCCAGCCTATCTCTCACTATCTCACATGTTCTATTTACAAAAACAAAACAACAACAACAACACAATCTGATTCCAATCTGAATATAAAATTTGGATTTGGCTAGAAAGTGTGAAATTATTGATCTGAAAGTTGTAGCTGACTATATTGATTTCCAAATTAAATTCAAACATCCATGACTTTAGAGGACTTTTAGCAAAATAGGCAATACAAGGTCATGTACAATACTGAACCATATAGCCAAATAATATACCTGAAGCTGTGACAAAAGCATAACACTCTACCTGTTCTTCTTGGTGTTAGGCCTACTGATAGAATACATGTTTCTCCTCAAGAATCTAGAAATACAGAAATACAGTGTATAAAGTGTTTTGCAATAAAACAAAGGCATTCATGCATGTTGATTAGCATTAGCATTTGTGTACACAAGTACCTCTTTATGATGAGTGGAGTAGGGGCCACCCGTGTCTCTTGTCTCAATAACTCCAGTCCTGTCACCCATGTGTCTGCATCTTGCACCGAATCAGCTGCAAAATACACAGATGTTTCACCAGCATTTCATAAATCACATCATATTAGTTTGGTAAAAATGTAAAGCCCGATTATACCGTATGTTGATGAATTGCACAAATAGCTAATCTACATCCTGGTTGCCGAAGACCAAGTGGTTGAGGCGCATAACACACACACACACACACACACACACACACACACACACACACACACACACACACACACACACACACACACACACACACACACACACACACTGAACATTCAGTGCGGCATGTACTGTATACGTACCGACAATACTCAGTGTGTTCAGTACAAACTCTGAGCCATAGAGGATTGTGAAACAGGTATTCTCATCCCATTCCTTGGTGGATTCGTCTTTGCTGTCTTCAAAGTCTTTTGAGTTCTTTCCTCGACGAATCTCCCTGATCTCAAACACGTCCACTGAAACAGAAGATAAATTTAATATAAATATAACTTTTTAGATAGATATGAAGGGTGTCTCTGATGGAAAAAAATAATAATATAGGAAGTGGGTTGAAGCTTTTTACAACAAGGGTTCTTTTATTTGTTTGCAATAATAATAAAGATGAGTGTTAATTTATTTTCATTTGCTTTCTATCATTATAGGGATTTTTAACTGGGGGGCAGGGGCATTCGGGTCATTGGTAAATATGAATTGCCTATTCTTTTACACAATAAGTCAGCTATTTTTGTATCTGTAAGGCCAAAGGCACAGAGGTCAGGGCAGAACCTCTGCCCTGAATTCTTTCACATCGGTCTATTATAATGCCACCAGGAGGCAGATTTGAGCAAAACATATTTTTTGATATTACTCCTTCAAACTTTGTCCAAACATCACACAAATCTGTATTCTACACAGCAACTCTATAGTCATGTGATCAAGACAGATCTGTCGGATTTTCCATATTCCATCCTGATTTGCAGGAGTGGACAGTTTTGTAAAAAATGCCCCAAATCATGAATGCAGCGTCCGATTGCAGTGCAACTTTGCACGCACCATTAGGCCAAGGGAAAATGCCACAGAATCCAGGGGAAAGATGATGTTGATTATATGACCTACAGTCCAAAAGGTATAGGCCAAAACATGTCTGTTATAGCGCCACCATGATTGACTGATTTGAAATATGTAGGATGGCATTTGTTCCTTGGCCTAGTGGGAATGTGCGTACAAAGTTTCATCTCAATTGGATGCTGCGTAACAGATCCGAGGGAGTTTAACACAATTATTATTATTTTTATTTTATTTTAAGCTTCATCTCAAAGACTTGTTTTAGAATATTTATTTGGTTTCATTTCTCTTCAGGAGTGAGTGAGTGAGTGAGTGAGTGAGCGAGCGAGCGAGCGAGCGAGCGCGCGAGTGAGTTGATTTGCATGTAACCACCGACTTGTACACAGTAAAACCAGTGTGTTAATTAAGTGTTCACACTATCCGCCTTTTATGAAGAAAAAGTGCTGCTTGGAGCATTTTTTAAGCTGAAAATGCAAAAAGACAAAAGAAAAACAAGAAGTTGACGATGCTGCAGGGTGGTGACTGGAACAGACTTCAATATAACTCTATGGAACAGGCCCAATATTGAAAAATGCCAGTATGAGACTATTTTGTTTTGTTTTTTATGCTTTTTACCACAGTCAATATTTTTTATTGCACTGAACCGCTGCTTACTTTTTGGTCAATTATCATGTAGAAAGGTTATCCTTTATTCATTTTTTTAAGGCAGATAGAGTGAACATACAATAACTCTGTTCAATGGACCCATACAGCCTATGGGTACATTTATTTAACTCTCAGCCTAAACCACTTTCACTGGTGTGGTGAAAACTGTTCCTATAATTTGGGCAAGTCATTATGGGCAAAATCAAACATTTTCAAATGATTGTGTAACTTTCATTAGATGAAGATTTTTATTTCTTTATTTCTCTCAAGCCCACAATCATTTGTGAGCATATTTTACTTACAGAAGACTTGGAACTTGTCTCTGGTGAGTCTCCCGGCCACCTGTCTGGTCTCCATGATCACCATCACGTTGAAAGACTCTGTCTTGTTCTGGCGTAACACGGTCATAAAGGTACCCTTCTCCAAGTCCTTGATCACAGCCTTGTCTTCTTCTGTCAGGTTCTCCTGATGGCCCCGATAAGCCGCCATCTCTGCTGCACATGCAGGAGGAGGAGGTTAAGAGAGAGGGGGAGACCGAAGGGGAGACCGAAGGATGAAGACAGACAGAGTAAGACATGATGAGAAGGTGGGAGGAAAAAAGAGATAAGCCCCGAAATTATAATAGTATGATACAGTAGGTCATGTGTTCTCTCCGAAGTGTACATAGTGTAATCTGCCCCTCGCCTCCCAACAACAGCTGACCAGTACAGTAAGTAGTCTAAGTACAGTCAATTAATTTGATTGGCTTATAATTGCGCATTTCCACAATGACAATCATACAAATATTAACTTGTTTTTAAGATGATTGCTTAAGGTGACAGTAACCCTTTAGGTGACAGTCCGAGTCCCCCTTTAAGGGGTTAATAGCCAAGTAACATGATAGGAAATTAATGACATAACCCAGGGTTTCTGAAAGTGGGTGCCGTCCCGTGTCACCCTAGGGTCCAGAGGATGCCGCAGAATGCTAATTTAGAATTTATCAATATCACTTCAGTTAAACCACTTAGGCCAGTGGTTTTCAACCTTTTTCATATCAAGGTCCATTATTCATTCAGCATTTGAGCCAACAGACCACCATTTGTAGAGATTTAGCCTCTCAGAGCCAAGTCTTTATATCGTCACTGTCTGGCCAAAACCTCCTAACTCCATTTTTGAGGTTTTATATGTTTTTTTTTTTGCATAGGGCTATTGAACACCCTTTACGTCTGTGTGTTGGTTCAAATAATATTGAACCAATGAAAAGTAGTAAAAAGCCCTTTGGTCAAAACCTCCTAACTCCACTTGAGCTCATTTCCCCGAAAATGAACATTTTGGAGTTAGGAGGTTTTCAGCCCGACAGCAAAGATATATTTTGTTGTCTTTGGATAAGATTTTGTCCACAATTCCATGCTGTATTGATGTAGTACCATAACAGTTGATCTAATTATGTAGACTTCCAATTTAGACCGGGTACACATTATAGTGTATTATTATTTTATGCTTTAACTATTGAAAAATAGCAGATATACAAGCTCACAGCGTGGCACTGAGTGCCGTGCTGCGAGCTTGTAGATCTGCTATTTTTTTTAAATCATGAAAATTTGAATTTTGACCCGATTCTATAAGCGTCTTTTGAATCCTTCTAAGGTTTTTGGAAAAACCCTATGTTTCTATGTCAGCAATCTGGCTAGCCATCGTCAAAGAAAAGATCCTTTTCACTTAACTGGAGCTCAGTTAGTCTGTTCTTGAGAGACTACTATGTCAGTGGTTCTCAAACCTTTTCATGTGAAGGACCCCCAAAATGACATATGTATTTGGCCACGGACCCCCATCTCAAAATATTTAGTTCCAGTGACCCCCCAGTAGCAAAATTTGAGATACAAACGTTCGCTTTAAAGATACATACTGTATGTTCAAAGTTTTGCACACATTTTCACAACTATTTCAAAAAATAGCAGATCTACAAGCTTGTATATCTGCTATTTTTCTAGGCCTAAAAGAGTGTCGGTCCATTTGGTTTCATTTTACACCCTCGAGAGTTAAAGATCTATAAGGGTCCATTTGGTTACCAACTCTCCATCATTTAGCTGGGGACCACCTGGAACCCCCTCAGGGACCACTGGTTGAGAACCACTGACTTAGGCCCTCCAGACTTTGTGAAACGGACCTACAGTATGTTGCACTGTACTTGGAGTTGCTGCGATCTTTTTCCACACCAACTCTCTTCACCAAAAATACCTAGATCGCATCACAACATGACACGTTGTGAGCTTGTAGATCTGCTATTCCACCAGAGTAGGGATGCTGGGGTTCGAGTGGTTAAAGTAGTTATTCTCTCTACTTTTTCTCCATGACATACTGTATCTTTTGGGAAAGATTGTTGCAACCCAACTACATATACCGGCGTAATATGGCATAAGATTTTTAAAGAAATACAGTGTAATTCAGGGGTGCCGTGGATGAAAACGTTTTTTACAAGGCTGGCATGAGTCAAAAACGTTTGAGAACCACTGATCTACATATTATGATATCAGAGGTGTGGTGTGGTGAAGGGCATATTGTCACCTTCTTAAAAAAATGGCCTACGTAATTTTTTGAGGAAAATTATATTTTAGCCTAAATCAGCTCAGCTCCTCATGCAGCAAATGTTGTCATGTCACAAATATACATTTTGAAAAACACAATGCTCTTGAATATTTGAAAATGGTTCAAATTCTCACCTGCTGCCGTATACAGCTGTGTTCTCCTGAGTCTTCTCTTGTGGAAAAGTAGAGTTTTGTTTTGTTTTTTACGCACCCACCCACCCACCCACACACACACACACACACACACACACACACACACACACACACACACACACACACACACACACACACACACACACACACGCACACGTAGCAGCCCCGCCTCTCTCACAGTGCTGGCCTCAGCATCTCCTCCAGTGTTACTGGTCTGTTTGACAGCCTTGTCACAGTGTCACAGCTTGCGGGTGTTAACTTGCTGATAAATGTGCAGTGCCAGAAGGTTTTTAGTATGAAATATGAATATGTATACTTCTCTAATCTGTATTTTAGACTAGTAATAAGGGGATTTTATAAGATATTTGACCAATCTGCAAAGTAAATCGTTACCAAGAAATGTCTTCACCAATGTGTTTCTAAAAAGGTGTAATAATATGTACTAAAAGGTTGAAATTCAACTCCCAGGGGAAACCTCATAAAAAACTGATTTGTGTTTGTGTCCCATTAACTTTACTACTGTATACAGGAAAAACAATACAAAAAATAAATCTGCTTTAAGTAGCATGTGAGGGGTCAAACTATGGGTTTTTCATGATGCTGAATCCATTGCAAGCATTTGTTTTTCATGAAAAACATTCCTTGGGCTAAAAAACGGCCCCACAAAACGATTGTATTATGTTTCCCTTATTATAGAGCATGTTGACTTATACAATTGGGTTGGCTTGTATCCCTGCTCTTCTGTTGAGACATTTAGATCGTGTCAAAGGTCATGTCTCACCTATACACAGGATCTGACACAAATTGTGAGTGACCTGATGGTCAAGATTACTGTCTTACTTCAGGATGGATTCAATGGAGAAAGAGCAGCTGAACTTCTCCTCACGTCTACTGTTAACAGCTTTGCAGGCTGCTTCCTCAGGAGAGTCCGTTCTCACTGTGGAGGTCAACGATGCACCATTACCTCTGATATTTTACTATGATCAAGTTTCCAGTTGTTCCATGCACCCCCTTGGCTAATTGGAAACTAAAAATAAAAGAAGAACTTGTTAGTGTTAGAATTTGATTAAGCTTGATAATAGTTTGGGTATAAACAAGTCATTACAATTGTATGAAATATATTGATATTGATATATTGATAGTAAGGCTGGGACTTTAACTGATTAATTGTGATTAATTAATTACAGAAAATTAACGCGATTAAAAAAATTAACGCATTTTAATCGCACTTAGTTTTTGCACCACATAACCTTCAGTTTCGGGCATACCGATCATAGTGATGCACCAACCAAGAAGAGAAAACAAACGCAAAGCGAGAAGTAGCCGATCAGAGTGCTTTACATCATGCGAGAATGAATGTGAATTTGCCTGTTATGTGTTGAAGAAGAAGAAGACCAGTCACTGGCCACAGAGCCTTACAGCCAGAGGAAATCAACAAGGAAGTGAATTGTTCTCCGTTGATGTTAACGCATAATGGATTTTTTACACCATCACCGCGGAAAATGTGTTTACAGTACACGGCCGCGCGACCCCTCATCAGCTTACAGTCATCAGACGAACGAACCGAACGAGCGCCGTATTGGCACAGAGGTCTCTTGGGAATTGGGGCGAACAGGAACGTCCAAAGCGGTATAAGAGTTAATATGAATGAATGAACAGTACCTTAAGTACAGACCGTTGCTTCGTTCGTTCGTTCGTTGCTTCGTTCGTTCGTTCGTTCGTTCGTTGCTTCGCTTGTTCGTTGCTTCGTTCGTTCGCTGCTTCGTTCGTTCGTTCGTTCGTTGCTTCGTTCGTTCGTTCGTTGCTTCGTTCGTTCGTTCATTCGTTGCTTCGCTCGTGCTTCGTTCGCTTGTTCGTTCGTTGCTTCGCTCGTTGCTTCGTTTGTTCGTTCGTTCGTTGCTGACTAAATTACCTCCCTCAGGCTGTCCGGGTGCATGTTGGGACCAGTGGCCGGGCTGACAAAAGGCCGTGGCTCTGTGAGACAGCGTACAGTCACTCCTAATCCCAACCTACAAAGTCACTGGGTTGGGCTGAATAATGGGTCAGAGGGGAGGGGGAACCCTCCTCCCTCTCTTCCCCCTTTTGGTTGTGTGGGTTTGTGTCACATCATTGCAATTGTAACTAGCACTGTGCCTGCCATTATAAGGCCTGCCACTAATTCGAACTCCGGGGATCATCCCCGGAGTTTCTTTTCTGTCTCCCACTCCACAGTTCCAGTTCCTGGAAACTCGACAACCTAAATACCTAAAACTCGACAACTCAGCTGCTGGGATTGCTACTAAAACCCGACTACTCAGCTGCAGACCAAGAGTGTGACCCCGGACCAGGCCTCCATGAAGCACACCTGTGGACCTGCCTGGATCTCTCTGTGTCTATCTCTTGTTCTCTCTTTGTTCCTTACTGTCCCCCCGACTCGGTCGAGGCAGCACGGCTGTTCACCCCAGAGTCAGGATCTGCCTGACGTTTCCTCCTCCTTAAGAGGGGGTTTTTCGTTACCATTGTAGCAAATTGCTTGCTCAGGGTGGGGGCCTCGGGCCTGTGAGGTATCCACTCGAGTTCTCTCGGGGGGGTACCTCACAGGTACAGGTTCTGCTCGGGTTCTCTCTCTCCTCCCCCCACCCCCCCTACCCTTACCTCCCCCTCCCCTCCCCTTCCCCTCCCCCTACACACGCGTGCGCATGCAGCGCCTGTGTGTGTGTGTGTGCGTTCGTTCGTTCGTTCTTGTACATACGCATGCGGGACCTGTGTATGTGTGTGCGTGTGCCCCTTGTTGTCTTTCCCTTGTCTCTCCCTTGTTTCTCCCTCTCTCCTCTCTCTCTCTCATGGCTCTTTAGCCTTTGTAAAGTGTCTTGAGATAACTTGTTATGATTTGACACTTTAATAAAATTGAATTGAATTGAATTTACAACTGTCGCTCCGATGATGCATCTTTTACACTAGCAGCAGTTGGCTTTGTGTTTGGAAGGGGAGTGTTAGTTTATATTTGGAGTGTTGTTGGGATGAAGTGCAGCTTTGTATTAGCCTATTCATTATTGTTCATTGATACTGCTGCCGCACCCGTTTTAACCCCCAAAAACCCTAATAATGTACAGGAAAAAAAATAATAATCCCAAAATGTCCCGAATGTCAACAACAAGTGTCCCCCTCTGTGCCCACCCTAAAGTTGCCAGGCCCAGCCTATTTCTCTGTTCTGGCTGCGCCCCATCTTACTTCCTACTACTTGTAAGTAGACCAGTAAATCAGTTGACGTGACTTGAAAGTTGACTTCGTATTACGTGAGGCTCTTATTTTGAAGTTAATCGTTTTGAGAGGAAATATGTCAACTTGTTGTTATTAGCTACTTGTTGCAGCTAGCAAAGCAGCGCCAGCCACTGTCACTCTGAGTGTGGTGGTGGTCTCAGGCTGAAATGGGCGAAAAGTTATTTAATGTCTCGTGTCTGACTTGATCTGCTCTTTTGACACAGCAGTGTTGTGCTCTGAGAAAATACAACCTGTGGAAATAATAAGCGACACACATTTGTGTTGTCAAAGAGATGCATTATTCTCGTCCTTGTCATTCTGCTCTGCTCCACAATTCACAATTATGCACGGCTGCACGCAATCTTATCGTCATTGTCTCCACCAGCCGAAGGCAGGGGGAGAGTATGTTTTCGTCCCTGTCCGTGCGTGCGTCCGTGCGTCCGTGCGTCCGTGCGTCCGTCCATCCTCCGAGTTTGTTACCAGCTAATCTCCGGCACCGTTGGCCCGGACGCTGCCAAAATGAGCGCACACACTCCCTGGATGCCAATTCAGAACCTCTGCCCCACATTTCTCAAATGGCCCTGTTGTAGCGCCACCATGAGGCCGATGTTTGCAAGACACATTTCTGTACACTACTCCTACAGATTTTGTCCAAACATCACGCAAATCGGTAGACAGCATCTCTACAGTCATGTGATCTACACGGATCTGTCTGATTGTCCATATTCCATCCTGATTGGCTGATATTGGCTTCCAAAGTTTATAAGATCAAATCACAAATGCAGAGTGGAATTAACATGAAATCGCGCACACAGGTTCCCACTAGGCCGAGGAAGAAATGCCACTTCAAATTTTTGAAATCAGCCTCATGGTGGCGCTATAACAGGCCAATTCGTGGTTTTACCTTTAACTCCACCGATCAGTTTCAAACTTTGTAAGCGCACCCCCTATAGGCCAAGGAAAAACCCTTTCCTTGCATTTTTCACACCAGCCTTTTATAGCGCCACCTGGAGGCCGACTTATGTAAGACACATTTTTGGATATTACTCCTTCAGATTTTACCCAAAATAAACACAAATCAGTACACAGTATCTCTACAGCATGCAATTGTAATGAAATTGTGCACGCACATTCGCAAAGGGCCAAGGAAGAAATTACACTACAAAATGTTCAAATCAGCCTCATGGTGGCGCCATGAAAGGCCTAAGATTGGTGAAGAACACATGCCACCCTTTTTACCTTGGCCTATTATACCACCACCAGGACGCGTGGCTGGTGGAGACCTGTGCTCGGAAGAGCACTTCTTCTAGTTAATGTCTGACATCACTCTCATATGCACGGCAGTTCATGGATTTATTTCACTTAGAGCTTAAAACAGTGTTCATATTACTGTTTTATTGTATTATGTTGACGTGGTGTATTATGTTGACGTATTATGTTGACGTATTGTTGACGTATTATGTTGACGTGGTTGTGTGTGTCACACACACGCACGCACGCGCACACACACACACACACACACACACAGTCTTTTTTTTCTTTTCACCACAGAGAACGTTTCTATGTTGATGGCTGTGTGACGCTTTAAAGGTGAGAATCTGTTGGTGAGGCGGATGTGGCCATTGTGTGCGTGGGAAATCCTGAGTCCTATAGACAGCCCACACACGCACAGTCTTTTTTTAACCAGAGAACAACAGTTCTCCAGCAGCACATTGACAAGGCCTTTGAGCATACATTAACCACTTTAGCCCTGTTTTATACCTAGGACAATAGTCAATCTACAAGGTTTTGAGCTTGTAGATCTGCTATTTTCAAACATTCTGTACTCTTACTTTAAGTACATTTTGATGCCAACATTTTCATTCTTTTGTTACTTGAATTCCAGACTTTTACTTGTAACAGAGTAGGCCTATTTCTATATTGCAGTATTGATTCACCCAGTGCCAATTGCCTAAACTGTAATCCTGGGCTCTGCTCTCCCTCTGCTATGCCAGGGGAGGGCCCCGAACTGAGCTCAGGCTTCATCAGTGCATGAGGAGTGAGCAGGCCACTTCTTTTCACCTGACAGGGGGGAGCCCGGTTGGATGTAGTGCAGGGGTGGGCAACTTTGATAATGGCAAGGGCCACTATATTTCCACCTTCACTCCAGAGGGCCACATATACATACACAGTATATATACATATATACATATTGTCGTACTTTGTCATTCTAGTATCTCATGCAAAAGAAGCAAAAATAGCCGATCTACAAGCTCAAAAGCATCGCGCTGCGATGCGTTTTGAGCTTGTAGATCGACTATTTTTGCTTCTTTTGAATTGGAATCCTGAATTCTTTTTTGTTAATTTTGAATTGGAATCCTGAAATGTAACATTTGGATTTAATTTCAAATGCATTTAGTTATATAACTCATGTTAACTTTATGAACCTAAATACAAATACATTGGACATAAAGAAATACCTATACTATACTAATCATTAAGGTACTAATATAGACTGATGGAATTAAAGCAGGTCATGTTTGGAATTGTAGCTGAAATCAATAATATATCAGTATTCCGGTATTAACCTGCGGGCTGCATTAAGTGAAGGTGGGGGCCACATGTGGCCCCCGGGCCGCCAGTTGCCCATGTATGATGTAGTGCGTGGAAGGAACACGTTATTCCAACCAGTTCCTTTCCCCTCCATCAGGCTTTACTGCATGTTTTTTGTGAGGGTATCTACCCTATGAGACACAGGGAGAACATGCAAAATCCACACAGAAAGGCCCCTTTGCCAAACCCACCTAGGGTGTGGGCACTGATGACGCTGTGTAGAGAACACGCCCCCAGCGTCCCCGGTGGGCTGCTCCTGATACATGCGTTATCATGTGAACATACTACTCTACTGTACGTAAGAAAGAAGTAGGCCAGCATGCAGAAAGTTGTGATAGATTCATAATGAAACAGTTACAAACCCTACTGTCCCTCCGTCCGTCCGTCCGTCCGTCCGTCTGCCTGCCTGCAGCTACTTATGCCAAACTTTGCACACACACAGGCTGGCAAATCACAACATCCACCCCTGATTTTTCACATGGCCCTCTTCTAGCGCCACCATCAGGCCGATTTTTACGAAACACATTTTTGGACACCTACAGATTTTGGCCTAAAATCACGCAAAGCGGTTCACAGTATCTCTAAAGTCATGTCATCAACATGGATCTGTCCCATTTCCCATATTCCCTCCTGATTGGCTATACGGTCGCTTATCTCCCGATTAGGGAGTCTTACTGGTTAAATAGTTAAATAGTTTATATTTACTGTAGGCCTATATGACATAGAGTACTGCTTCTCTGTAATAAAACGCACAGGAAACGTTTCTATGGTGATGGCTGTGTGAGACGGATGTGGCCATGTGGGCTTGTGTGTGTGCGTGTGTGTTTGTGTGTGTACACATGCATTTCCTCCTCATTGTCTACCCCATGACCACAATCCAGCTGTCACATATTCTGAACGACTGCTACCGTATGTATAAGGGAATGTAGGCCTGTGTGTGTGTGTGTGTGTGTGTGTGTGTGTGTGTGTGTGTGTGTGTGTGTGTGCGTGCGTGCGTGCGTGCGTGCGTGCGTGCGTGCGTGCATGTGTGTGGCTGGCGTGGCTGATGTCCATGTGAAGCTTGAGGGTCTTTTTCACAAGAGACGAGAAGAGTATAACGCACAGCTGTATCGATACAGTGGCAGCAGGTGAGAATTTAAACCATTTAAAATATTCAGAATCATTATGTGTTTTATATTTGTGATGTGACAGCATTAAAATTGCTGTAATCCATACTCCCTTATAGTTTGGTAACAATTGAGTACCTGAGACAAAAAAACAGAATTTGTTTTTTTTTACTTTTCACTTTTAACTCATATAGGCCTATATTAGGAATTGTAAGACATAATACTTATGGAAAGTGGATGAAGCAATATTCAGCAGACAAAGGGAGCAGATAACATTAAAACAGACAATTGAACAAAATGAGTGGGGAGAGCATTAACAATTTAACAGATTAAAAATGACTAGTTTGTGGTTTACAGTCTGGTAAATCAAAATAATATCTATATTAAAAAAATAAGTGACTTAGACTGTTATTCGTCTCAGGTACTCAATTACTAAATCTGGTACTCTAGTTGGAGGTATACAGTAAGTACAGTCGGATACAGTGCTGTAATGTTATAATACCAATCTAATTTTTGTAAATTTTTACTTCCAAAATGCTAGAGTATGTTAAATTAAGAGCTGTTTATAACCACAATCTGGACATTGCTGTACATTTCAAGTTTACATTTTGTTTGGATTATCTGTCTGTTTTTTCTGTTTTATTTACTATTCTTTCAACTATTTGTTCATATACTGTACAGTACTTATTTGTGTTATGTCTTGTTCTATCTGTCTTTTTGTTTTATTATGACCTTGGTGGGGGGAGGGGGATGGGGGTGGGGAAATAATATGCTGAATACAGTATGCTGTACACAGCAGTGAATATACACAGGCAATACCTGCTGAAAAAGAAGTGGGGTAGGGGAGAACGGGGTAAGATGAACCTGTGGGTAAGATGAACCACCCCCTTTATCTTTAAAACTATACACATGAGTTGTCATTTGACCTTCAAAAAAGAACACACCCATCATGTCCACCTGGCTGTAGAGTTGACAGACATGGGCAAAGTGGCAAACATGTATTTCTACACAAAAAAGTGTACATTTTTTACTTTTATATAATGATTTTTATGTTAAAGCAAATGTACCCAGGTCTAAACGTATATACCATGCATGTTGTTGATATTCCAATTTATACAACTATGTGAATCATTAAATATCAGCCTGAAGCATTAAGCTAGCCAGGTTTTGTCAAAATGTTGGCCGTGGGGCAAGATGAACCAAATGCCTTGGGGTAAATTGAACTGTGAATCACCATTAATATTTTATTAGGTCTTTACTACTCAAATTATGCTGAATGATCTTTCATTTTGATGAATACACTCATTTGAGAGGTTTTCAATATTATGTTAATAATTGCAAACATTAAAAGGTTCTGAATAACACATTTTATTTAATTGGTTTTATATGTTTTCTTACGCTTTAAATAACCGTAAGAGTTCAAGTTTAAACTGTTAAAGTTAAGAATATCATGTGGGTCAACCCCTAACCTGGGGCAAGTTGAGCCAAATGACCACTTATTTTTAATAAGTCATATTTTTATGGTCCTTTATCATAGATGCTAACTCATAATTTCAAATGATAGAAGACATCCTGAAATATGTCTTGATGTTACTGCCATCTCACTTTTTCTTGCATGCTTCCACAGCAACTTAAGCAAAAAGTGGTTCATCTTACCCTGTTCTCCCCTATACAGCATATTCTTTCATAATTCAAAATATATCCACGGCTTTCCAACGCCCCATAGTGCATTGCGCAGACGTTGTACCGAGCTTCCGGCGCCGAAGCCGAGTGTGATTTACAAGCTCACAACGGGTTGCGTCTGCTGTTAAACCGGAAGTGTGGTCCAAATAATCTCCAGTAAACTCCCGCGGAAACAGGTGGATAGGGTTTAAAATAAAAGGTTAATCGTATTATACGTTAAGATATATGAAAGGGGAAAAGCACATTCCACTATCCATCTCTTTTTGCCTCCCTCCTTCTCATCATGTCTTACTCTTTCTGTCTTCATTCTTCAGTCCCCCCCTCTCTCCTGACCTCCTCCTCCTGATACAGCAGAGATGGAGGCTTATCGGGGCCAGCAGGAGAACCTGACAGAAGAAGACAAGAAGGCTGTGATCATGGAGTGCCTGGAGAAGGGTACTGTGGTAGCTTCACTCTAGAGAGTAACACACTCACGCTTTAGTGTCATTGGTTGTAGCTCCATCTACAGGCAATAATAATAATACAAAAATTGTGTTACACTACAGGTACTGGCATGACCGTGTTACACCAGAACAAGACAGAGTTTCTCAATGTGAAGGTGATCATGGAGACCAGACAGGTGGCCAGGAGACTCACCAAAGACAAGTTCCTAGTATTTAGTGAGTAAAATAAATGTTCACACATTATTGTGGGCATGAGAGAATGAAAAAAAATATTGATCTAATGAAAGTTACACAAACCCCAAGTGTTATCATAATTTAAAAATGTTAGATGTTTGCCCATATTGACATGCCCAAACTAGAAGCAGTGCTCTTCCGAGCACAGGTCTCTAAGTTATTGTGGCCTCCTGGTGGCGCTATAATTGGCCAATGTGAAAAGGGTGCCATTTCGTCTTCGGCCTTTCACGGCAATCGGACGCTGCATGCATGATTTTGTTCCAAAAATGTGTTTTACAAAAGTCTACATGCTGGTGGCGCTATAACATGCCAATGTGAAAAGGGTGGCAATTGTTCCTTGACCTAGTGGGAATGTGCTTGCAAAATCTTACGCAAATCGCAGGCAGCGTTCATGATTTGAGGCATTTTGTGGGACAGAGCAGAGGTTCTGAATTGGCATCCAGGGAGTGTGTGTGCAGAGTTTGGCAGCGACCAGACCGGGACCGGTTCACAGACGAAAGGACAGACACACGAACGGACATACATGGGGTGCAAAACATAGTCTCTTGTACCTTTACCATACCTTTCGGCCTGGTGGAGACAATAAACTAAAGGATAAGCAACGGCCTTTCTACATGGTAATTGGCAGAGCAGAGACTCTGTGCCCTTGGCTTTGCAGATACAAAATGTATTGTGTAAAAGACTTATTGTGTAAAAGAATATTCATTTACTAATGACCCGAATGCCCCTGCCCCAATTTAAAAAATCACTATAACGATAGAAAGCAACACTCATCTTTTAATTATTATTATTATTACAAACTAATAAAAGAACACTTGTAGTAAAAGAAAACTTCAACCCACTTTCTATTATTCTTCCATCATACTGGTATCTATCTAAAAAGTTATATTTAGATTAAATGTATCTTCTGTTTCAGTGGACGTGTTTGAGATCAGAGAGATTCGTCGAGGAAAGAACTCAAAAGACTTTCAAGACAACAAGGACGAATCCACCAAGGAATGGGATGAGAATACCTGTTTCACAATCCTCTATGGCTCAGAGTTTGTACTGAACACACTGAGTATTGCCGGTGGGTATACAGTACATACTGAATGTTCATTTATCCCTAGCTGTGATGTGATGTGATGTGATGTGATGTGATGTGTTGTGTTGTGTTGTGTTGTGTTGTGTTGTGTTGTGTTGTGTTGTGTTGTGTTGTGTTGTGTTGTGTTGTGATGTGATGCGTGAGGCTGTAGATTTGGGGGGGCGGGGGGTAGGTTGCCTTTATTTTTATAGCACAGTGAGTAAAGACAGGAGAGAGTCAGGGACTTGGGAATCGAATCGAAGGGCCATATTTGCCAGGCTGGCTTGAGGTGGAAATTTTTTGTCAAAATTCTATTTTTGCCATGGACATGAAGTTGTGAAGTTGTCTAGTGGACTCCTATGCCATAGTAAATCACTGTATATTCTAAATAAACCTGGAGACTGACATTTTGGGGTCTTGTGATGAAAATAGGAACATTATAATGTTATGTGAATACAAAATCTAGAATTTGCCAGAGAGGCCATATCTTGCCACGGACACACACAAGGACATGTCTTTTCTATTCATCAACATAGTATATAGGGCTTTACATTTTTACCAAACTAATATGATTTGAAATGCTTTTGAAACATCTATGGATTTTTGCAGCCGATTCGGTGCAGGATGCTGACACATGGGTGACAGGACTGGAGTTACTGAGACAAGAGACACTGGTGGCCCCTACTCCACACATCATAAAGAGGTACTCATGTAGCCTACACATAATGCTAATGAACATGCATGGATGCCTTTGTTATCTTGCAAAACACTTACAGTATTTCTGTACTTCTAGATGGTTGAGGAAACACATGTATTCTATCAGTAAGACCCAGAAGAACAGGTAGAGTACATTTTGTATAAGTCACAGCTTCACATATATTGTTTGTCTATATGGATCCGTATTCATAAGAGTAGAGCTTTTATTTTATCTTTATTGTCTATTTTTGCAATTTAAAAAAATCTTTGCATGGATAATAAAGTCACGGATGTTTGAATTTAATTTGAAAATCATCTTTCAGATCAATTTCACAAATCAGATTTTTTTGCCTATTCAAATTGGAATCAGATTGTTTTTGTTTGTTTTTTTCATTTTAAGTCTGAACAGCAAATCAAAATGTAATTATATTTCTCAGCCTTGTTCAGACTGCATAAAACCAGGAAATCATGGTGGATTTGGGCTGCCAGTCAATCCATATGAATCAAGCATGAATCAGGCCTCTGTCAAGTCTTCACTCTATCCTATTTAATCTCTGTTTATTCCTACTAGAGCCTACTAGAGAGAGTTATTAACAAAAACATTCTTTCCACCTGTCACTACAGCTTCAGCTCGAAGGAGCTGAAGTCACTGTTCCTTCAGCTTAACTACAAGGTTCCTAGTGTACCATCCCTCGAAGACAGGCTCCAGGTACTGTCTTCCTTTGTTTTCACCTCACTGAATTGTTCAGTTCAGACTCAGGGAGGCTTAATCATGGACAGATATTCCTCACCAAATAATATTATATAATTGGGAGTTAAGGTAGATGTCTCACATTGGTCAAATAATGCTCAATGAATCTATCGTAAACCTTTTTGGTTATGCTATGGTGTATGACAATTATTTAGTTTTCGCCCGGTTGCTTTCACAGGAAGTGGGAGCAACAAACGACACAATGGACATTGAGCAGTTTCATGAGTTGTACAACCTCATGATGTTTTCAGATCAGAAGAAAGTGAGTCAGCGCTGATGTTTTAAGAAAGCATTGAATATCTATTCCAATGCTTTTTATTGTAGAATTAATTGTTGTCATCATCATACATGCATCATTCTCCAATCTCAGATCCTGGAGGAATTCGAATTCATCAAGGGGTAAGCTTCTATTCTTTGAATTGTAGTTCATGTTTAATTAAAGATTAATTAATTAATTAAATAAAATAATTAAATTAAAGAATATTATTCTTTAATTGTCTCTGCCAGGCCAAAGCATGTCTATGTTTTCTTGCCCCTGTGTGTGTGTGTGTGTGTGTGTGTAGAGACTTGCATTGCATGTCTTAGCACCACCCCCAAGTCCTCAGCTTTCTGTCTATTAGTGTCCCGCACTCTAGCTTATAATTCGGTGGTGAATAATAATATTTATTTATCTTGAATTGGACATGTCCGTAGCATCTATTCTTGTGTGTCCGTGTGCTGTCACTGTGTATTGGATCTTCTGTCTTGCAGTAGCACAGATGATTCTGATTCCGAAGTTTATCCTGATTCCGAAGTGTTGCTCCATGACTTCCAAATGTTTCTCCGTCAGCAGGGGGTAAAGTAACCATTTATTCTGCTTTACCTTAAATATATCAATAGACACTGAAGTCGTCACTGCCGCTAGAGCAGGGGTAGGCAGCCCTAGGCACGGGTGCAAACATTGGAACAGCCAGGGGAGGGTGATCAACGGCACAGTGGCAGAAGTTTGACAGAGAGGATTTTTATTTTTAAAACAAATCTTTTTTTAAACTTGGTCAATTAAATGAAAGTTTGCTCGTTTATAGCAATTACATCTTGCACAAAATTCTAAATTCATTAAAACTCTGAACTCTGACTTGGGAGGGAGGGAGTCGGGGAGAGCAATATGGATTATTGCTCTGGGTCTAATGATCGTTACAACAATGTCCTGCCAATCAAAATATGTCAAAATATTTGTCATTAAAATGTATGTTGACATATGGCACACTGACACTCTAGAAAATAAAAACATGCCATTTCATTTCAAAAAGGTTGCTGACCCCTGCGCTAGAGGGTTCCCATTGTTATTTTTTGTGATCCCCATTGTGGAATCTTAGATTGGCTCTGTGTTCGAAAAGTAAACAAATCCCCCCGGCGATTGTATTCATATGGATATGAAGCATCGACTGAAAGAATAACACAATAAATGTTAGAAATTAGTCAAACAAAACCCAACGACTTTCCCATGAACGCAATAGGGTCATAGCCTGGTAAAAACCAGACCGCACAACACCACCCCCTGGCTGTAGTACGAAGTGTGTGAAAGAGGCTGGCCTGCCAGGCTAGTAGGGACAGGGATCTCAGCCCTGGAACTGTCCCAGAAAGTTTCTACTTTTAAGGCAGAATTAACTAAATTTTCTCCTGAAACGGGCTATAACAAATATGAATGGACATCATAAACAATGCAGAGCCACCCCAATGACAGAAATGCCTAGATGATTTGTTTATTTTTGAGTGATTTATGTAATCTAAGATTCCTCACTGGGGATTTCACACAAAAAATACGGAGGGATAGCACCGTCTAGTGTCAGTGATGTGCAAGATGTTCAATATATGAGTTCAATTTTTTTTAAATATGACACTATAAATAAGTACAGAGAGCAGTATTATTTATCATATTTACGGCAATATAGTAGGTATGTAATTGATAATATATTATGATCATATATTGGTCTTTTTGTGGCTGTGTATATGTATAAACATAATGTGTTTATTTATACATATAGCCACAAAAACACCAATATATGATATGATGACTTATATTATAAGTATACATTATTATCTTTGTAAAGATAATAAATATAGCCTGGAACCAGACCAATTCCCCTGGGCAAAAAAAAACTTGCCCTGCTGTGAGGAATTAGTATAAGCAACGCCAGGCTAGGCAAAATAAGCCATGGGCTCCAGCCTATACCTTTTTGCTCAAATTATGGGAAATTCGTATGAAAATGAAATGAATGTATTGTACATTTTCAAATATTGACCAAAACAAACTACTGAAATGAAGTGAAAGATTTCAGGACTTCGGTTAGTTGACCGGATTCCCAAGGACTGCCCCAGAATATGGGTGCCAGGGTTCAATTGGTTAGTGTAAAGATGCATTCTCATACTATTTTAGGAACATAAAGACACAATATCTCTCATTATTGTTTCCTTTCCTCTCTCATCCTTCAGGAGTCGTGGGCCAGAGATAAGAACAAAGTCAGAGAGCTGATGAAGACTTTCATAGACGACACCGTGAGGAAAACCAGTGGCCCCAGGTTCACTGTCAGTGAGGTGATGCTTTTTAGTTATGTTATGTTAAGAGCTTGTGTGTGTGTGTGTGTGTGTGTGTGTGTGTGTGTGTGTGTGTGTGTGTGTGTGTGTGTGTGTGTGTGTGTGTGTGTGTGTGTGACACTCATTCACTACTCATTCATTTTAAGCAATGAATGAGTAGTACCTGTTGGCAGTGTACATAAAAAGTATGATGCTAATTGGTATACAACTTTGTAGTCGTTTGTAATTAGCCACACACAGTTGAATGGATGTGCACGCACACACACGGGCATGAGCTCACTCACTCTGTCACTGTCAAAGTTGACTCCAGTCTTGTCTTCTCTGTATCACTCACAGTTTTTAAGTTTCCTGTTTTCCAAGGAGAACTCCATTTGGGACGAGAAGTTCTCAGAGACCAACCACCAGGACATGAACGATCCTCTGTCTCATTACTGGATAAACTCCTCGCACAACACGTCAGTACAGTGACACACACGCACACACGCACGCACACACACACACGCACGCACGCACGCACGCACGCACACACGCACGCACGCACACACAAACACACACACACACACACACACACACACACACACACACACACTAGATGCTTTCTCCGATTCACTCCATTCAGCTGACTTCTTTTTCACTTCACTCAAAAAATGATGTGTTCTCTGTGTTGATGTTGTCTTCAAGGTACCTGACAGGAGGTCAGCTTCGTAGCAAATCATCAACAGAAGCCTACATACGCTGCCTGCGCCTCGGGTGTCGCTGCGTTGAGTGTCAGTGGCATGGTCAAAATATCTCCTTGGAAATTATTTGTATTACTTTCCAATCAAACAGTTATACCATTACGTACCAAGTAAATATTGTTTGTTTTCCGCTTCAATCTGTAAGATGTATATGAGGTGTCCAGCCTTAATGGAAGGTCAGTTTGGGCAGCCGAGATCTTCCTAATTCAAAGAGTAAAATCAACATGAAGCTCACAATTTACTTCAATTTAATGCTGTATCGGTTTCATATTGTTATACCTTGACAAAATCTGATACGCCACTCCACGCCTCGCCACTAGGTACAAAATAATCTCCAACACAGTCACTCCACTTCTCAATTGGATTTATTTGCAAAGGTCAACATGACACGGATACAGGAAATCAAGTTGGCCAGCCTTCATTCAATCTTTATTTATTCTCGAAAAGACATGGAACTTTCGTGCCACACCAGAGAGTTTTAATCAGATCATGTTCATGTTTCTTACCATACACCAAACCAAATATCAAACCAATTATTTTTAAATGTATTTATGTCAGTATTTCTGCTACAGAATAATGTTTTATAAACAAGCCATCAGCAGAGCGCATGATTTGTAATAAGTACCCATTGTATAATTCCAGTGGACTGCTGGGATGGCCCTGGTGGGGAGCCAATCATCTATCACGGACGGACCATGACGACTAAAATCAAGTTTACAGACGTGGTCAAAGCCATCAAAAAGCATGCCTTCATCACCTCAAAGTTAGTGTCAGCATAAGCCTGTCTCAACTTCTGATATTGCACAATAACGCGCACACGCACGCGCGCACACACACACACACACACACACACACACACACACACACACACACACACACACACACACACACACACACACACACACACACACACACACACTAACCCTAACCCTAACCCTAACACACAGTTTTTTTTGTATTGGTTGTTCATTCTGTTTGTTATTCCACAGTTATCCAGTGATCCTGTCCATTGAGCAGCACTGCAACAAAGATCAGCAGATTAAAATGGCTGCTGTCTTTAAGGAGGTTTTCGATGACAAGCTGCTGACCAAACCTGTGGAAAAAAACGCTGAACAACTTCCGTCTCCAACACAACTCATGGGCAAGATTATCATCAAGGTACAGTTACTATGTTATGTCCGCGGGAGCAAAATCCAGAGGATGAGGGGAGTAAAGTAGACTAAACATAAATATTAATCAAGGGAAACATTCACTTTGGACAAAGTCTGAACGAGTAATACAAAGAAATGTGTTTTACATAAGTCTGCCTCCTGGTGGCACTATAAAAGGCAGATTTGAAAAATGCAGGGCAAAGGTTTTTCCTTGGCCTCTAGAGAGTGCACATACAACGTTGTACACTGATCGGTGGAGGAGTTATAGGTAAAAACACAAATCAGCCTTGTGTAAAAACACAAGGTTCGCTGACCTGGCATTGTGGCCTATAGATGGCAAGAGATACAAGAATACAACCAAATCATTTCTGTTCTCTTCTCTTCTCTTCTCTTCTCTTCTCTTCTCTTCTCTTCTCTTCTCTTCTATTCGATTATATTCGATTATATTCGATTGATGTTATTTTTCTTGTCTTGCAGCACAAGAAGCTAAAGGTAAGTCCAACAGTGAGGTGGCAGTGGTTCAGGCTCCTGATGAGCAGGTTGGTGTCTTGCATGGTTTCAACTGCTGTGAATGAATGGGTGAACGTGAAATACACTGTAGGCACTTTTACAGTAAATGCAATCCATTTACTGTAGTCCCGCTAGTCCCGCTGTCGTGGAAGGATAAAGCTTAGGCCTGTTCTGTTGTCAACACACGTCCTTCACAGAGTATAGTTCTACCGGACCACACATTCTGCTTTGCTCATTGCAAAAACTGAGCTTGTGAGATTTGGACTGGCTTTGCAACATTATGGTGTTTTTTCTTCTTCAATGAACTCGAGTATAGATTCTATTCTGTTGTTCTCTTGCAGCACAACACACAGACCATGGAGTCTGGGACATCAAGGGCTCTAGACAAACAGGGCTACCTGCATATCTGGGATCCCATAGACCAGGTACTATAAAGCAGTGGTTCCAAAACGTTTTAGCTGAAGACCCAAAAGAGAGATTTAGGGCAACAGTGCCAAGGTTTTTTCTTGAATTTTCTTTTTTTTTTCAATAAATAAAAATCACACCCAATGTGAAGTGAGCGGTGGTCGTGCTTGCATAACGTCTTCAGACTAGGATTTAGGTCTAGGATGTACAGGCTATGCTACACACACAAAATGCTATGGCAAAACGCTGAGGAAAAAGTGGCTACAGACACACGCACAGCCACTCTATGGAGCGGATTACCACCACTCAAAGATAGCCGCTCTACATATAAATGAATTGGCTATTAAATGTATTTTGTCATTTCCAATATATTAGGGGTAATAATCTCCTAATATATGATCCCCCCTCACAGCAGTACAGGCCCCTTTTGATCTGAAAACCCATGCGGAACAACAAATAAGGTCTAATTCCGTCCCTGTAATTGCCCGGGACCCAAACTGGTGTAAATAGCAGATCTAGAAGCGTTGCTTTGTGTCCTTTGAGTAAATGTTTCTGTATTTTAATCTCTGTTGTAATTTCTCTGCAGTGTTGGAACACACACTACTGTATGATCTCAAATGGAAAACTGTATTATGCAGAGGAGGAGGACAAACAGGAAGACCCCAGAGAGGTAAAACAGTGAGGGGAATGACTCATCTATCATCATATGTGATCAATTATCAATAGGCTCTATGCACAGCAGCCATTTTGGAGAGAAGTTGGATGGTCGTCTTACTTCCTTCAAAGGTGTTACCAATGATACTAATGAAGGCTCTGTTCCATTTCATGTAGCACAGTGGTTCTCAAACCTTTTACGGCTGCATTTGGTTCCATATTTGAAAACTCTCAAGAGTAACACCTTCAAAGGGGTCATTTGAAACCCCCAAGGAACCATGAGGGTCCTGGACCACACTTTGAGACCCACTGGTGTAGCAGAGTGTTTCTAGTGAGCCAACATGCACAATACCAGCACCCTGACTCTGTTTGACCAGAATGGAACAGAGCCTTCATTAGTATTATTGGCACCTCTGAAGTGAGAATTCCATCCAACTTCTCTCCAAAATGACTGCTGTGCATATAGCCTATTATCTTTTCATCACAGCAAATGTTATTATAAGTGTTATTATGCTCTCAGGAATTCAGAATAAAACAAACTCAGCTGTTTTCAGTGTTAGCTTCTGCTTGATGTTGGGTTTCTCTAGCCTGGAATGACCAGACCAATATCACTGCATACATATTAGTCTGGAACCTGCATTCCCAAGGGGCTAATTTAAAAAAAATGCCTCTGGTGATAAACCCGCCCCATATTTGCATACTGGACCCTGATCAGTGCCAATCACAACTTTGTGGGCAGGGAAATCCAGTCACATGAGTCTGTCTGGCCCCGCCAGGCTAAAAACCTTCTTCCACACAGCTGTTTTTCTCTCTTTCCCAAACCTGTTTTAACTTGTTATGAGCCGTAAGTCACAGTTAACTATGAAACCCGGCAGATCCTGTCCGTCCGTAGATGGGTAACGCTTCAATGTCTATATAGCTGACCTGTTGTGACATCACATACAGCCTGTTCTGCAATCATATATGGAGATCCCTGATGTCATCAATATTAAGCCCATATTTGGCAATGCCCATATATGGACGCTCCATATGGCCAATACTGAATTCATTTGCAAATCAAGACAGCTGACTATCATCACAGGATATCCATATATGAAGATCACAACACTGACCTCATCAAACCCTGGTTATCCATATATGGAGACGACTGGATCATCACCTAGATCTCCATATATGGAGCTGACCTACAACTGATTCCCAGATGATGCCCTGTTAGGGCAACCACACAAATAAAATCCCTTTTATGCCCACCAATATTAACCCCATATCTGGGAATGCCCATACACTAGAATCCCTTTTATGCCCATCAATATTAAGCCCATATCTGGAAATGCCCATATATGGACATATTGAGTCTAACCAATGGTGGTTAATGTGACACGAGTCACACTTGCAAATGAATTCTGTCCTTGTCCCTTTTATGCCCATATATGGAGATCCCTGTCCCGTTGTCATCAATATTAACAATTTTGCTGCCATTTTAAACATAGCTGTAGTAAGCAGCTGCCAAATTGTCCTTACCTTTTAACGTGGGCATGTGCACGCATAGTGCATGATCTGTGCACGAGTCATGTAGTAGACCGGTAGACAAGATGACAGCTTTCGAATTAAAAAAAATCCATTGGAATAGACAAATCCGTTGCCAGGCTGTTACTCCTGCTGTATCCGCCAGTGTTACATAAGAAAACATTGGAAACGGCCAGCTGTGCGCTATGGTAACACGTGGACACGTTTGCGCACATAGCAGACGATATGTGAGCGGATCATATGCCAGGCGGGCACAAGAATCAAACAGCTATCAAATAAAAATAAAAAAACGCGTGAAAAAAGACGATGAAATGACCGTGCTGCTCCTTCCTCTGTTTACAATGTAAACAGATGGGACGGAAGCTACGATTGGGCCTTGGACAGGATACGGAAACCTAGATCCGGTCAGAACCGGAAATACGGCAGGATACAGTAGGAGGCGGGCCTAAGACTCCGAAACGGCTATATACAGCGATCATACTTTTAATTGTTTCATAATGATTAAAGCTAATTACATTTCCGGGATCTACGGGCATCGCAGTGTGGTACAGCGGGAAATCAACGGTTTCGACGGGGATCGCGGGAAACGAGTTAAGCGCATATCTGTGAATGCCCATATTTGGCGATGCCCATATATGGACACTGAATGGACGCTTCATATATGGCCAAGACAGCTTTGCAAATAATGACTGCTGCACTATCATCACCTGGATCTTCATATATGAAAATCACAACACTGACCTCATCAAACCCTGGATATCCATACATGGAGATGACTGGACAGGTCAATATCTCTATATCTGACCTCACAGACTCCATATATGGATATAGCTTACCTGTTCTGACAGCTCAGCAGAAGGGTATACATGCCAACAGCGTGTTGGCACATGGGCACGTGCCCATGTGCACGCACTCATGTGTGCCACCTCTCGCCCTTAGGGCGTGTTACTGGTTATATTTCACTTTCTTTGTCTTTGCACCTCCTGTTCATATTCTGCCATTCTCCCCTCCCTGCCTCTCTTATAAATTTCAGCACCACCACTCGGAGCCATGGTTCCACGGCCGCGTACGAGAGGGCAGGCAGAGGGCTGAGAGGCTGCTCCATGAGTCTGGTGGCAGAGATGGAACCTTCTTGGTCCGAGAGAGTGACACATATGTCGGAGTCTACACTCTCTCCCTCTGGTACTAGTCCACTTGATTCTTATTAAAGGTCTTATGACATCAAATTGACTATTTTTTTCAGTTTTAACATTTTAATACACGTTTTAAGGACCAGGACTAAAGCCCTTTGCACACAGGCGCGTTTATCCGCACGGATAAAACGGACAATTTCATTTTTTTAAAAGAAAACAATGATTCTCTACGACCTCATGCACACCAGATCCGAATTAACCGTGCGACGAGTGGCTGCGGCCGTGCGTTTTTTTGCGATCGAACACAGTTCGATTCTTGCGGCCGATCTTGCACAATAAATCCAATGCGTTTTATTCAAGCAGCAAACGAAAAAAACACAACTGTCCTGTGTGCTAAAGAACTTTATTATTGGTAAAAGCAGCAGGTCATATTGCTTTAAGAGTGCAACTTGTCCTGAACATTTTAGTGCAAGCCATTCTAAATGTTTAACAAACTATTTTTAAGGCCAGTATTGCCAATACCGTTATGACAGGGGTCTTCAACGTTTTCAGGCCAAGGACCCCTTAGTTGAGAGAGAGATGAACCTGTTCATAGATTCCATACAGTTTTACCGTTTAATCATCAGTGTATTTTGGATTCATGTCAATTTGTGTTTTCAGATATTTAACCACTTGAACCGTCAATACTTAATGAACTTGACCTTTCACTCTGTACTTAGTCTGCTCTTTTCCCCCTCTACACCAAAGCTCTTTGCTGAAAATAGCCGATCTACAAGCTCACAACGCCTCGCGCTGCGAGGCGTTGTGAGCTTGTAGATCTGCTATTTTTGGCTAAAGTTCTCAGAATATGGACGCTAGTGTTCAAGTGGTTAATATAAAAAGGGTGAAAAAAAGTTTCTATCACTCAAAGAAAAGGACCCCCTGTAGTCACTCTGAGGACCCCCTAGGGGTCCCGGACCCCCTGTTGAAGACCCATGCGTTATGATGATTGATTAATTGTGAATCCCTACTAGTTCCATTTATACAGTATCTATTTATACATATAGGTGCAGTGGGCGTGTCCATCACATTCGTATTAACTCTGATTCAGAGGGTTACTACCTGTTGGATACACTCCACTACCCCGACATCTACACTCTGATCCAGCATCATCGAGACAGCCCCAGTAATATAATAGGGTCCGAACGGAATTTCACTCTCACAGATGCCATACTGCAGCCTGACCCACACCTGAAAGAGGGGTAAGTGTTAACAACACGCACGCACTGATCAATACCTCTACTCACACAGTCATATCTCCCAGCAGTGACACCGGCACATATGCACTCATAATCAACACATACAAACACACCCACAATGGCACAACGGATACAGTACAGTATGGACTAACTATCAGGGCCTTCTACCGAAGGACGATCGAGAGCCTGTGTTTCTTCTTAGAAATGTTTTTAGGGAAGTTATTTATGTATTGTTTATTTTTTATTTTTTATTGTGTATTACTTTGCGCAGCCCAACGAAATATTTTTCACAGTGCGTGTACCCGTCTTCATTGTGACAATAGATCTCTTGAATCTTCCACACATGTGTAGCCCCACTGTTAGTACCAGCCATGAACCAGCGACAACAGCCCTGCTAATCGGGCTCAGCCCTATTAGCACGACTGGTTGTGCGCTGGACTACAGGACTACAGACTCTGATATTATACCTGCGTTTTACAGTTGGTTCTACAGTAACCTGAGCAGAGATCTGGCAGAGCTATTCATAATGAAAATCCCCAGAGATGGAGCTTTCCTCATCAGACAGAGAGAGGGAGAGACAGACTCCTTCGCCATCACCTTCAGGTACAGTCAGTGGTATTATTATGACACAATACATTCAACCCTGAGAATCTTTTGAGTCTGTCAGTAGATTATTATTGAAGGCCTATTAACTGAAGGCCTATTCTATAGGGCTGTTCAAAACTAACTAACATCGCATTGAATTGCAGCACGTTGCAATGCAATGGTTACAGACCAGCTACTGCTCAAAATAATTAACTGTTGATCTGGAGGAGTAGTTCACCCCCAAAATGACTTTCTTTCTATTGATTACTCACGCCGTAGAGACTAGAGTTCAATAATGTGTATATATTTTTATGTTATTTTATTTGTCACATTCCTAAGACAATAATTTGATTAATTTACAATAAATGTACCCACATTGATTCCGGAAGGGAACCCAAATGCATTTGGGTCCCCATCCGGAATCGATGGGTGTAAATTTACTATATTCAATGTGTGTCTTAGGAATGCAACACATACAAAAATATATTATTGAACTCAAGTCTCCATGACGTGAGTAATCAATAGAAAAAATAAGTCATTTTGGGGGTGAACTACTCCTTTAATGTATGTTTTGTAATAATAATCAAAATCTACAAAGTAACTATAACTAAAGTTTTCAAATAATTGCTGTGGAGTAAAAGTTAAATATTTTGCTCTGAGATGTAGTGGAGTAAAAGTATAGAACATTGGAAATACTCCAGTAAAGTAGCCTATAAGTACCTAAAGATTGTACTGTACTTAAGTAAAGTAAACATACTTTGTTATTTTCCATCACTGTGTACCTATATAATGACATAGTGACATGCCCAAAATAGGTATGTCATGTCAGGATTAATGTGGCTAAATATCACAATTAGAATTGGACAACAAGTTTCTGCATTTGTTATACTTTTCCTCACTTGCTTGTTGTCCCTCAGAGGAGACTCTAAGGTGAAACACTGCCGCATCCAGAAAGAGGACTCCATTTACTGCAATTTAAGCATTTTCCGCCTGGGCTCCACCATGGAGTTTGACAGCCTGGTGGAGCTGGTCAACCATTTCAGGAAAAAGCCACTGTACCGCAAAACCAAACTACGTTACCCAGTCACCCCTGAGCTGGTGAAGCGCTTCAGCAAGGTAAGAGAGCATGCAGGTGTGCAGGGAATAGCTAGGCTAGTGACAATGGCCCTAAAAATCTGAGAAACCTCTACCGGAGAACACAACATAGTTATTTTCAACTCTAGGGTGGGGTGGAGATTGGTTTCCCTCAGCCAGGTTTGCTAAATAATTTGAGTTCTACTGAAGGCCCGCATTTCTCTCTGCACTATTGTTGAGGTTCCACAAAATGTCAAATTTTCTCAACTTGGGATATTTCATACATTTTAGGATCTTCTACTCAAGTGAATTTGTAAACATGCCCACCCTTGATAAGTGAACTGAAAATAAAACTAATCAGTGTGATATCATAGATTTGGGATGGTTTGAATTGAAATGTCCCCCATTTGGGACAGCATCCAGTATGTTTAGTGATATAGTATAACTCCATGAATATACAAGCTACCTTTACACAATTGGTATTAATTTGGTAGAACCACACCTTTCCAACAAGCCCCCATTATGTTGATATGGTTATCCATATGAGTCACTAGAAAGTAAAGCAAGCATTCTACATAGATTTACATTTCCGTATGTGTTCAAATGACTATATCTCCCATTTCAATTCAGATATTGACATTTGGTCTTTTCTAGACTGTAGTGGGATGTCCTGGCTTCCAACTATGCCAAGTTTCAAATCTCTCAGAGCTTCCATTGTGAATTCACATGAGTTTATATGCCTCAACCCCCAGACAGATAGGCTTTATTTTTTGTTTGGCGTGTATAACTTTATCAATTTCACCACTTTTGCAGTAAAATACTGTATTTTTACACTAAGCTCATGTACGGGAGACCTGAGAGATAATTATTTGGTCCTACCTCCGGTAGGACCAAAACTAAAGCACTAAACTAAAGCACTTTTTGACTGTTTGTTACTAGACTAGAAGATGACAGACAGTTAGACCTACCGGTACATACAGTACATACCCTCCTTTAATGATCCAGAGGGAAATTCAGTTGTTAGAGCAGCACCACAGTAAGGACGAAAGAAAATTTTTGGTAAGAATACAGAACAATATAACAATACCTCACAGAAAAGTACGAAAAATAGGATAATAACTTTCCCCTTGTTCTCCACACATCTGTGCCTGGGCTAGTCAGGTGTGCATAATTTGTGAGCCATCAGTTGATAGAAATAATAGAGCCAGAGGAGAGAGTGACTTAGTGAATGAGAGAGTAGTCTGCAATGTTTGCAGTGTGGCTGCTTGTTCTCCACAGGCTAATAAAACACTCAGTGTATGGAAGTGTCAAATGTTGCTGCTAACGTTTTAAACTAGCAGTTGTATATGTGAAATTAACAAAGGCTGAGCGACTACACAGGCTATTTCTTAGCTAAAAAGTATAAATAATTTATAAACAAGCCGCCAGATAGATACTTTGAGCCGCCTAGAGAAGCTGAGCTCTCGCTTATAACTTTGACATGCATATTTTATTGCAATTTGCTATAAAATGTATTCACTCCCATCTGCTGGTGTGTATTAATCAACATTAATCTGTCTCTATAGCTGAAGGACTGTGCTTCTATCTACAACCAAACATATGTGGCCCCCAATGAGACATCAATGGTATGTAGAGAACATAATACATATACTGTATGTATTCTCCTCTATGCTCTCCCTATATGATGATAGATGTGTGTGTGTGTGTGTGTGTGTGTGTGTGTGTGTGTGTGTGTGTGTGTGTGTGTGTGTGTGTGTGTGTGTGTGTGTGTGTTTTTCTAGCCTCCAAATACTTTCAGAGCCATGTACTCCTACGAGGCCAAGAGTCCAGATGATCTCAGCTTCAGGAAAGGAGATCTGCTACTCAACGTGTCCAAAGACACTGGATTTGAAGGATGGTGAGGCCATTCATACTGGCACAGTATTATAGTAAAGATCTATTAGAGACGTTTGATGACTGTCTCACGGTACTTATGCGTCATGACTGCCATTCATGGCACTTGCAGTGTTCGACCATTATGGCATTAGCCAGCGACTCATGAAAGTCGTCTATGACTTATCTATGATGTAAAACTCACAATTTGGACAATGTTTCAGCACAAACCTACAGTCTATAGTAGCCTAATTTTTTTTTAACCCTTTCCCCAAAATGTAGTTGTTACTGTATGTCAATTAATGGCGCTCAGTGCTTGCATCTGCTGTTGTACCCTTCTGGCTCACGTGCCAGTAAGAAGCCTTTGTCGAAATCACATATAGCCTTTATTCTACTTCTCCAGTTCAACATTCCCGTGCTGACAGGCCCAGCTCCCAGCCCGTAGGAGTACATGCACTGACAAATTTAACAGCACACCCGCACCCACACCCACTCAAACGACTGGCTTACACTTAAGGTTCCACATGGTTCAGTTTGAACTGTGAATATCGGCTTTCTGCTTTGATGCTCCAGTTTCAAGGAAAATCAATTTATGCCCCAAATCTCCCTACCTCGGTATGTTTTTAACTTACTGGTTTTCGGTTTGGGTCTCATTTTGTTATTTCTGTGTTTTATATACAGTACATAGTAGAAAACATTCTGAAGCACTTATGGCACTAGATATACCACATCATGAGTGACCTCCCTCACTTCTATGATGCAGCTAATACTGTCCTGGCTTCTCTCCCCGAACACAGGCCAGTTGTGTTTGTTCTGTAGCAATCTGCAGGGCCGCTGCAACCCATTGTGGTGCCCGACGCACAACTGGTCCGAGCAGAATCTAAGCCCGCCCTCTTATAGGCAGCTAGCCTGCTGTAGAGCCACGCCATGAATTATTTCTGCCTACATTGCTGTAGGCAGAAACCTCATATCTCCATACAGTATGTCGATTCCTATGCTTCCACCCACCACCCACGCCTCCCGTAAAATAATTAAAGGAGCTATAGTCAAATTTTTCTTGAAAAACCTGATGCTAAATTAAAAATAATGTTCGAAAATATGTGTTTCTGTTCAAATATGTTCACAAAAAGCGTTAAATTAATGATAAAATAATCATTTTGTCAATTGTCAGGCTTTGTTAGACCGACACTTTGTTTACATCCTATCAATCCATATAAAATAATAGACTAGGATGTAAACAAAGTGTCGGTCTGACAAAGGCCAAAATTATTATTTTATCATTATTTTACTCTTTTTTTGTGGACATTTTTGAACAGAAACACATGAAGCATATATTTTTTTATAAAATATTTTCGAAACATTATTTTTATTTTAGCGTCCGTTTTTCAAGAAAAAAGTTGACTATAGCTCCTTTAATGTCCTACTTCGCCTGTTTGCCCTAGTGTCACACAAAGGTAGCACAAATAGCCACCCTGCAAGCTCACAATGCACAACGTTGCAAACTTGTAGTTCTTCTACTTTCTTTCGCTTTTTGTTTTGTGTGTGATTATTGAATAAAACAAAATGTTGGCACTGTTCTCTGCTCTCCTACTCTCTGCAGGTGGAAAGGGGACTGTCAGGGAAAGCTGCAGCTGTTTTTCCCATCGAACCACGTTCAGGAAGTGTCCAACAATGAGACTAAAAAGGTATACATCAGAACTTAATTGATAGATTGATAAGAATATCCTCAACTAACGATGTCACATGAAAATATCGATGATATATGTTTTGTGTGTCTGTGTGCGTGCGTGCGTGCGTGCGTCTGTGTGTGCGTGTGTGTGTGCGTGTTGTAGCCTCGAATTACTGTCAGAGCCCTGGACTTCTACCAGGCAAAGGATCCAGATGAGCTCAGCTTCAGGAAAGGAGATCTGATACACAACGTATCCAAAGACACTGCATTTGACAGATGGTGAGGCCATGCACACTGTCATACACATGGCACAGTATTATAATTGTACCAAGATCTTTTAGAGATGTTTGCTGACTGTCTCATGATGATTGTGCATCATGACTGCCATTCATCGCAGCTTTACTGTGCAGTTATCGACAATTATGGAACTAGCGTTCGCTACTGCCATAATGGTTCGAACGTACTGTCGCTGTCATTGCCATATTATCTTGAAGCGAATTGCCCCTCGTGCACTTCATGAGTGACCGTTGTGATGTGCACTACTCAACATCTCTGCTTTTCTCCAGGATTCATCTCACTGTTCTCTACTCTCCTACAATCTGCAGGTGGAAAGGGGACTGTCACGGAAAGCTGCAGCTGATTTTTCCATCGAACCACGTAGAGGAAGTGTCCAACAATGCCATGCCTGAGACTCAACAGGTATACATTAGAACTTAATGGAGCTTCATTGATAGATTGATAAGAATGTATCTCCCTCACATAACTTTAACTACCTTCATACAACGATGTCGATGTCACATGAAAATATACGATCTACAATATGCATCGCGACCCGTTAAGCCTGTAGATCTGCTATTGGTTTTCCACTTTATTTATTTGATTGGGCTGTGTGCTGTGTAATGAAACAGGAAGATCACAACCCCTTGGGTGCAGACTGTCAAGGTGTGGTTGACATCACCCAGTGTAAGGTCCAACGTGTACCCAACGGTGAGTACTGTACATCTACTGTCTCAGTAGGTGAGGTATTCATCCCTCTGATCTGTTACCTCACACAGTGCAAATATTATCTTCTCTGGGTAACATACTGTCCTATAGCCCATGTCTATAATGCTTTATAAGTCAGAAAGAACCAAGTAGCACGCACATCTTTTGCCTGATGAAGACCCATATGGGGCCGAAACGTTGCTGAACAAATAAACTTACCTGGGAGCCCAAAACGGTGTGCGAGCCTCTCCTTCTCTTTCCTATAATGCTTTATAAACATGACCCTTAGGTGCATGTCTTGTATTGTGTGAAACAGATCGGAGGTCTGTGCGAATGATTCACACATGAACGTGCATTTGATTGTAATTTACCATTACAATCAAATGTAATCAAACCTTCCTGCCTTCCTTCCTTCCTTCCTTCCATTATTTTTCCCTCTTACTTCTCTCTCTCCAGTGAAGAAGGCCCATGTGATGACTGTACAGGACGTTCAGAATGACAGTCTGAAGTTTGACCTGGCAGCAGACTCAATGGAGGATTTTAATGAGTGGTTCCAGGTGGCCTGGTCCTATTCCTTCGACTCTCAGGCTAGTATCTTACATCCAGCCAGTGTTCATTTTGTCTAAAAGACTACAATATATATTTATATTTTGTCGATAAGAGTAGACTAAAACAATTTCGGAAGACTAAGACTAATACTATTCTATTATTCAAAAGACTCAAGACTAAATCTATAGAGACTACTAAGACTAATGGCTTTTATCTTTACATTTGAGAATGGCACTTATCTATCTAAGCCTAAATGGAGTGTTATTCAAATGATTAAGACTAAGACTAAATCTAAATTTGATGAAAAAAATAAAAAAAATAACACTGATTCTGAGACTCCTCAGAGACATTCAATCCCTCATATACTGTGCACTCATACATTATACTGTGCACACCCCCAGGCACAGGACTAATAGTTTTTGTATTATTTTCTTGTTTAATTGTTGTGCGTTTTGTTTTAACAGGACAAAGGGAGGAACACACTCCAGGATGACAGAGATGCTGAACTCAGTGAAAAATCAATGGTAAAGGAAAATCTCTCTTGTTCTCAACATAGCAGACAAAGTCATGCTTTTCTTTTACAAGATTTTCATAAACACGTCCCCTGGTGTGACTATTCTCATGGCAGCCCCCTGATCAGTGTTTGTGCAAAATTTGGTGCAGATCGAAGAAAAAGTGCACCTTGCAAGTCCTGAAGTTATGTTTTTTGACATCCAACCATTAGGCAATTTTAATATAGCATTATTGTGGTTCCCTCTTGGCAAGGGAAGCTGGGCTGGTAGGGAGATATTTGTCACTGCAAAATCGAAATAATTGGCTCTAAGCCACCACAGTCTCCTAAATCAGTGGTTCTCAACCTGTGGGTCGGGACCCCTAGGAGGGTCCCCAAATAATTTTGGGGGGTCCCCAGATGATTAACTTATTGAGAAACATTGTTTTCTCTCTCGACAGTAAACAAACCAACATGAAGTTTAAAGCTATACTGTGTAAGTTGCTAAACTAGTGGTCAGTAGCGGTATTGCTTTTTTTGGCCGTTTTTCGCCCGGAGTCGTCGCGGACCACCGCCACGGACCACCGGAGCGGCGCCGCAAACCACCGCGACGATACGAATCCGTAGAGGGGTAAAACGTAATTTTCTGGCCAGGATTTGGGGATTAAGAGGTTAAGAATCCTTCACCATGGTAAACACTGTAGCCGAGGGAAGCTACTTCCTGAGCCTGTGATTGGCCGGTAGTGTACCATGTGTTTATGATCCGCGATATGATTGGCCAACGTATACACAACGTATACAGATGATGCAGATGACGTCATTTTGCCGCAAAATTCTCCCCCCCTCACGGCTCATAGAAAACATATAAAGAGAAGGCTTTAGCGATTTAACAGTTAGGACAATTTTAAGATTTGTTTTATAAAAAAAGTTACATGGTATAACTTTAAGTGTATATATAATAAGGGTATCTGCATATTTCTAAAGTGACAATTTAAGGACTTTTCAATATCTCTAAAATGACAAGTAAAACATTGGCCAAATAGTCAAATATTAGAGGCAGAAATTGTGAAAATAGCGGATCTACATGCTCACAACGCCTCGAGGTGCTGTGATCTGCTATTTTCACAATAGAACCGTGTTATACAAAATGTAATGCCTCAACTCTAATGCTCGTCAGGGTCCCCAGTTAAAATATGATTATTTGGGGGGTCGCGACCTGAAAAGGTTGAGAACCACTGTCCTAAATCATGTTTTGGGGTGAGCATTCGATACAACTGCCAATCAAAGTCACTGTACTGGCCAATCAAGGCATATGGATGTGTGTACAACAATGAAAACTAATAACAGATTGATGGGGGGGGGGGGGGGGGGGTACTTTTGTAGACTGCTACATATGACTGCTACAGCTATGCTGTCAGAGTTATGCTGTAAGTAAGTGTTGGTTTTGTTCTGTCCAACTTCAGTGCAGTTCCAGTGATATGTCGGATCTGGTGGTCTATTGTCAGTCCCGCGGCAAAGAGAAGTTTGGTAAAGCTTTTGCACACGCACGCACGCACGCACGCACGCACGCACGCACGCACGCACGCACACACACACACACACAAATCATTCACAAAATACCCAATAACATAATCGCAAATAATACACGTGAATTGTCTCATCCATAGATAAAATGACCAGAGACACTCACAAAGAGGTCCGTTCTTTCGGGGAGAACAAGGTTCCGTTTCAGAGCCCAGGCTTCCTACAGTACAACCGTACAGGGCTGAGTAGGATCTACCCTAAAGGAGATCGTGTGGACTCCTCCAACTATGACCCTTACCCTATGTGGGCCGCTGGTTGCCACATGGTGGCGCTGAACTTCCAGACTGCAGGTCAGTCGACTGTTCACTTAAAGATGTGATGACACCCCCCGAAAATTTACATTATGAGACAGTAGGTCATGCTGTCTTTCTACAAGCGCTCTGAAAACGGAGCGAGTGACTGTGTAGTACTTCGTCCGTCCTACGGGACCGTGATCTACAAGCTCACAACGGGTTGCGTCCGCGATGCGTTGTGAGCTTGTAGCTGTAGCATGGCTATTTGTTTGTTGAAAATGTTTTTTTTGCGATAAATATGACATGAAGTTGCATCTCTTTATTTTTACACCTCTAAAGGCCAGTCTTAATTTTTGTCACAATTCACAATCTCACTGCAGTCAGCTTTCTCTGGGCGACAGACAGTAGAGGAGCTGCGTGACGTCATCAACAATATTAGCCAGACAGATTTTTTGCGTGTCATAACAGCTTTAAGCCTCATTTTATACTTTTCAAATCGGTTTCAAATCTACAAGCTCACAACGCATTGTCCTGATGCATTATGAGCTTGTACATTTTTTCTAAATTAAAAATGTCTTGTATTTACTCAAGGGCTTATGTGGAGAAAGGTCCCACATGTCCACATTTCTGAGCTATACTAGAGTCAACCTGAACAGAATTTACCTTTTGAATACAAAGCACCCAGTATTCAGCCCACTTTACAATGCAGGGTTTGGAGATCAATATGGTGACGCAACATGAACCAAAGATGTTCATACAATATTAGATCTGTCCTGTCAAAACTCATTGGATCGTAACTTTTGGGGTATTGGATAACAAATATAGGATCATTTGATGTTTGTCTAGACAAAGCCACCCAGCTGAACAGCGCCCTCTTCAGTCTGAATGAACGTACTGGATATGTTTTGCAACCGAAGTTGATGGATACAAAAGGCTACGACCCTAACCCCAACCCTCAGCACAAAAAGCTGGTCAAATACAACATGGTCGTCAGGGTAAGGTGCTGTTGTCATTAGGACCTTCTATCATCCACTTATCCTGCTGTAAATGTTACTCTAAAATTATAAGAGATAAAATTAGATCTGTTGACTTATGGTATAACCAAAACTAGGAACATATTGTCTGATTAAGAATAATTATGGACCTGCACCTTATTGTTTTGCTGTCTGCTGCCCCCTTGCAGGTGCTTGGAGCCCGGCACCTTCCTAAGCTAAACCGAAACATCACCTGCCCTTCTGTAGAGATTGAATTGTGTGGACACGGACAGACAGAGAAGAACTTCTTCAAGATCCACGAGGAGAGCAAAACCATCTTCAAGACTGCTGTCTTTCGTAAGTCAAATCTATGGTGATTCAGGATACACCATGTCAATACATCAGCATCACGCTCTGAATTTGACATGCTCCGCCGTGCGAAGGTGTTGTGTACAGAGAACGCAACCTGAACAGCAGACCTCCAAGCTCACACCGGTCGCATGCGCGACGCTATGTGAGCTTGCATGTCAGCTGTTCTCTGCGCACAATTCCGTTGCGGGGTGAAGTATACAAGTCTAGCCACAATAACACTGTCAACACCGGGCAAGCTGATAATGCTCCATGAAGCATGAAGCATCCTCCTTTCTACTTGTTTTAGAATGAAGCTGCTCTAATCTTAAAGATTTTTTTAAAATAGTTTTTCCCCTTTTTTTCCTGACTATATCTACTGCATAGTACTGTGTTCTATCAGTCTGTCATTCAATGTTATATGAGATACTTCAATGGTTTCCTATGGAAATAAGCTTAGTCTTTTCTAGGATCTCCTTTTAGTAGACCTTGTACCAGTGAACTGTACCGTCATGAAACTGTACTTTTTCCTATGCAAACTTCTAATAAAGTCTTCAGTCAATCAATCAAAAGGTTTTCTTGTGTTTCCCAGGTGATAACGGTCTGAATCCAGTGTGGGAGGCTCCTGCAGAGCCAGTGACCTTTGAAGTGTTTGAGCCAGAGCTGACCTTCCTACGTTTTTTGGTCAAAGAAGAGGATCTGTTCTTAGACCGCTACTTCCTCGCTCAGGCCACGTTTCCTTTTAGAGGCCTCCGCACAGGTAGAACACATTTTATGCACATAAAGCATGGAAGTGGTCGGGTCCTCTCCCGGGTCTACCCTCAGCAGCTGTTCACGGGAGGGACCGCCAAGTAGTGGTAACATCAGCGAGTAGTGCCTTCCGTCGCACACAGTGTCAGACAATGAAATAAAACCAGGGACATGCTGGGCCCCTGATTCAGTCCGGGAAAATGAGTTGTAGAGGCCCTCATTGCGCGCTATAGAGAGATCTCTCTCTATAGCGCTGCTGCTACTCAATGATTTGCCATTTCAGATCATGACAAGTGACAAGTGTCAAAGCCAGTGGGCCAATTACATGAGTTATATTTCGTCATTGTCGGGTGGAAACCTAGTATGTCCAAAACCATTTTAAAAATGATTTAAACTAGTGAAAACAGCTGATCTACCGGTACAAGCACACAACGCCTCGCACCGCGAGCCAACTTTATAACCGAAAATACCCGATTTCTTTCCTCAGGAGTATAATGAGGTGTCCCGTATTTGAAACTCTGGGAGTTGGCAACCCTAACCATAATTAACTGTAAAAGGTATTAAGATACTTGATGCAGGCGGATGAATATTTTTATCTGATGATAAAAAAACATGTAAGCAAGAAGCAGGAAGGGGATGGGTGTATCCTCTTCTCCCATGAGTTCAAGGAAGGTGCAGTCAGGCACATCTTGATAATGATAGCCACAGAAGTTACAATGCTCTATAATCTGCACTTACTACATTAATGCTCGTAGTTTGTGTGCTCGGGTTGGTTGTAGTTAGACAATTGCATCAAACCAGAAGGGCATGCCTCTCAGACTTACACACCTGTAAGGGTCGATTCATACTCCACTTTTAGAGCCTAATTTATTTATGTTCGGCTCTGTCTAAACTATGATATGGCGTCATTCAGAGGATCGGGGGCGGGTAACGTCATTAATTCGGCTCTGAATGACGCATCATAGTTTAGACTGAGCCGAACCGAAATAAATTATGCTCTAAAATTGGAGTATGAAACGACCGTAAGGGGCTATTTGGAACCCCCTCAAGGAACTGTGTAGCAGAGTGTTTCCAATGAGCTAACATGCACAATATCAGAACCCTGACTCTGTTTGACCAGAATGGAACCGACCCTTCATTAGTATCATTGGTAACACCTGTGAAGGAAGTAAGGAAGAGTCTAATAATGTATTTTTCCAATATGGCTGCTGTGCAGTCTTCTGTGTGTGCATGTGTGCTCAATGGTACAGTGTGTTTATTGCGTCGCATTACATGTTTTTGACAGGTTATCGCTCAGTGCCGCTGAAGAATGGCTACAGTGAAAGCTTAGAGCTGGCCTCTCTGTTGGTCCACATCCATATCAAGGACAACGCCATGGCAACGACCCCCGACCTTGACGCTGCACAGACTCAGACTCCTCCTACCAGTGCAGGAGTCCCGCCTCCAAAGTCCTGCAGGATAATAAAGGTATCCTTCTACCACTTTTTCGAGTCACGTGTTCAAATACTGGATTCTGATTGGCTAAATTCCGGAGGTTATCAGAGGACAACTGCCGCAAAGTTGTGTGTCCGAGATCAATGCGCCTCAGTGTACATCCGGGGACTTCAGGAGGTCCTTTCCCCCAACCAACAAATGACGGTGGCAACGGTCCTATGTTTACTAACGTGCATGCTATAGTCGCCGATTTATTTGGATCCAATGCAATCCGCCAACTTTAAAGCCCCTTTTCTCTGAACCTATGCCTTTCTGGAAGCGAACAGCCTCTATTTACGGCCGGAACGGTACTTCTAACTGACGTTAGCTTAGCTGTAAGCTAGACGCATGGATTAGTATGGAGTTGGCGCCATCTGTTGGTGAGTAGAAGATGTTGTTTGTGGAACTATCTGCTGTCTCGCGGAAGTTTTATAGGCAATAATGATTGTAACTTAAGATCCTTGCAAGTTACAACTATGTGTTTTCTTTCATGTATACGGGAAAAAGTGGTAGAAAAGCTATTTACCACTCGGGGTCGGACATTATGCTCTCATAATGTCCTGAGTGATGGTGTTATCGGACTCGGCTGCGCCTCGTCCGATAACACCATCACTGCGGACATTATGAGAGCATAATGTCCTCTCACTCGGGGTAAATTGCTTACATCTATGTATCTGTGTTCCAAAAACCTTAAGGGGAACTAGGCAAGTCTGTGTGTAAACAAACACATTCCCCCTCCCCTCTATGACAGGCATCAAACAGGTAGTTGTGTTTGATACTTCCATTGATAAGAGAGATCACTAACAAGCACTTGATATTTTTATGGCCCAATCAATAACCCTAGTGCACAACCTCTTTGCAGTTCAGAGGAAGCAATTAAGAGCTCTGGCCAGCTCCCCGACAAATACATACGTCCCTCCAAGGGAGAAATGCCAACATAAATAGTGGAACAGAACCAAAATACAGCCAGTGGGATGTGTCCTTCTGCAAGGAAACACAATAATATAGTGACCGATAAAGGGAAATGACTGCTAAAAAATGCATATACTAATATATTAAAAATATTTTAAAAAATAAAGTTACCTAGTTTCCCTTCATAAAATCTAAGTCATAATTATATGTTTTCTAGTGGGGCACGCAGACTACTGGTTTGATTTTTAGTACAACTTCAGCCCACTATTTGAGGATTTAGCATTGCGCAATTAAGGGGCATTCCCGTGGCCGAATTGCTATTTTGCGACACCAGCCTTATCCCTAAAACACCTGCGCCACCCCTTATGCATTGGTGTGGCTGGGGCGTTAAATTAATAAAACAAATCAGCGTGCCAGGTGCCTTTGCCTTTAAGAGGGAGCTGCATTATGCCTTGTGCCCAGCGCTAGCTTACGCTGTCTCGCTCTCTTTTTTTTTTTTTTCTGCCTTTATTGCTAGATTACAGTAGACCCTAGGAAATGGGGAGAGACACGCAGCAAAGGTCGTCGGGATCGAGAGTCGAACCCGCGACGCGCTGTCAGTCAGCCCAAGAGGGAGTCCGACAATGATTGCCTAAGAATACAATTATATTTGATTATTTGATTTGAGCAAACGCAGATGGCAACTTATTGTCACAAGGAATTACCAGTCACACTACAGTGAAATTGTAATGACCAACACATTTGCCTTTATTTCTATCTGCCTAACTCTACTCTCCTAACACTGCTGATTCACCCTGCCTTAATGCCTATCTTTCTAGCCTATCAGAATGCTTGGAACATTCAAAAATAACTTCTGCCTAAGACAAAAAGTTGACTTAAAAGCAATTTCTGCTTAAATCATTTTGGAATGGAACAAGCCTTCTGATATGCTGAGGACATAGGATGAGGGGAATATTAGGCACAATGAAGCAGCAGTATTAGGAGAGTGGAGTTATGCAGAAATGTCAATTCGGCCAAAAAAACTACTTGGGCATCTATGAAGCTAACAACATGTTACTGATTAGAGAATGGTATATTATTGTAATCCGTTCTTCATGTCCTGATTCCTGTGTGTGTGTGTGTGTGTGTGTGTGTGTGTGTGTGTGTGTGTGTGTGTGTGTGTGTGTGTGTGTGTGTGTGTGTGTGTGTGTGTGTGTGTGTGTGTGTGCGTGCGTGCGTGCGTGCGTGCGTGCGTGCGTGCGTGCGTGCGTGCGTGCGTGCGTGCGCGCGCGCTAGCCTCATAACAAGAAACCTTGTGAAATAAAATGTCGCCAACCAATCATCAAGGACGATGATACACGAAGGAAGAAGAAGAATACTATTGGAGCCCTGTATGACTACCAGGCCCTGGCACCAGATGAGCTCAGCTTCAGTGAAGGAGATCTGATATACAACGTGTTCAAAGAGAATGACATATGGTGAGGCCACACACACACACACACACACACACTCGGGACAGCTCCAATTCTTGGAAGCGAGTGTACAATTTCAATACAAATATTATAGTTTTATTTGCCCTCGGTATATTAAAGCTATACTGTGTAAGTTGCTAAACTATTTGTCAGTAGCGGTATTGCTTTTTTCGTCCGTTTTTCGCCCGGAGTCACCGCGGACCACCGCCGTTGACCACCGGAGCGGGGCCGCAAACCACCGCGACCGATACGAATCCGTAGAGGGGTAGAACGTAATTTTCTGACCAGGATTTGGGAAGTAAGTGGTTAAGAATCCTTCACCATCGTAAACACTGTTGCTGAGGGAGGCTACTTCCTGAAGAGACGGCAGACAAGCTGTGATTGGCCGGTAGTGTATCATGTGTGTCCCACTGAGCACGCCGTCTAAAAGTGGTCTAATAGACGTATAGATTTGGAAATTTATTAGTGGTCTAAACTTAGACTAGACGACTAATAGACTTCTAATAGTCGTCTAAATGTAGACCGTCTACATTTAGACGACTATTAGAAGTCTATTAGTCGTCTAGTCTAAGTTTAGACCACTAATAAATTTCCAAATCTATACGTCTATTAGACCACTTTTAGACGGCGTGCTCAGTGGGGTATGATCCGCGATGTGATTGGTCAACGTATACACAACGTATACAGATGATGCAGATGACGTAATTTTGCCGCGAAATTCTACCCCCCTCACGGCTCATAGAAAACATATAAAGAGAAGGCTTTAGAAGCTGAAAATAACGGAGTGGGTGTTCTAAAACTTTAGCGATTTAACAGTTAGGACAATTTTAAGATTTTTTTATAAAAAAAGTTACATAGTATAACTTTAAGTCTGGTGTCTTTGTGAGATGTCACAGTGGGGGCCACCTCTAGCCATAGCTCCACATCCAGACATAGATAATGTCATTGTTCACCATTTTTAGTGCTGTAAATTGAACAGGAAACGTGACCTGTAGCAACATGTTACACCAGTGGTTCTTAAACCTTTCAGCTTGTGACCCTAAAAGAGAAATTAGGCCTTTCAGGGAACCAAAACGAATGGAAACAGCAGATCAACATTACACAACATGTCGCTTCGCGCCACATTGTACCGCCTTGCGAACTTGTAGAACAGCTATTTTCACTACTTAATTAACATATTTTTTTTATTCATGGACTATCTTGGATTTGTTTTAAAATGCATACAATTCCATAATACAAAATATTGTCAGTGTCTGCCGCTAAGCAGCACATGCATGAGCGAGCTCGGCTTTCTTCCAGGATTCATCTCATTATTCTCTTCTCTCCGACGTTCTGCAGGTGGAAAGTGGACTGTCACGGAAAGCAGAAGATGTTTTTCCCAGCGAAAAACAAGGTGTACATTAGAACTGAAACCGCTTAAAGACCCTCCCCCCTCCTGTTCCATTGCCCTAGACTCCTGGAAGACGTATTGTTGATGTGAAGCGCAACACCTACCGCAGGCCGTGCTACTCATACGTTGAGTTGTTTTAGTTATTTTCACTATTTCAGAAATGTTTTGCCTATCTGTATATGCCTAATATACAGACGTCATGTTGAAGGTGGTCAAATAATTGCAGAACCAACCCAAAGTCTGTAGGGCTGGTCCTTCATAATTGGGCATCGGTTCCCAAAACAGTGATTTTGTTAGTGTCTATTCTCCCTTGAAGTCAATTCATTTCAATTCAATTCAAAGGAACTTTATAGGAGCTTTTTAGGAGCACACACCTGACAAAATACCATTATATTAAATATTGATGATGATAGTTAAATCAAATCGTTTAAATGCGTATGCATATGTATATGACTATGTTATGGTCAGACCGAAAGTACATAAGTCAATTGGTTAAAGTAACCATCAGGATTGTGCGTGTCTCTTTGAGGACTTTGGATGTACAGCAGTATATTTTATTTATATTTTTCTCTGGTGTTGACTGTGATGTGCTGTACCCAGAGTACTTTCTTTCTTTCCCTGTAAATCTGTATTCTTTAACTGCTGTGCTGTCCTTGGTGAGTGAATTCCCCTCGCGGCGGGATCAATAAAGGTCTCCCCTCTCTCTGCCACTGTCACTTGCTTTCGATCTTTGATTCTGGTGAATCTGGTCTACAGAGAATAATTTGTAAGAGATACCACTGCTAGTGCTGGGTACTAAAACTGATAAATGTGCATAGGCAGGTACATCTGGTATACATGTATTGGTAGTTGCAGACAGAAGGATAAATCAGGTTTGTCTCAGAATTAAGCAAGGAAACTAATTCAGTACAGTACATAACTTCCAATATCTGAAATAATATGTAGTGATAATAACGATGTCTGTTTAGCCTGTCATCTTTTCTTTATCATCTTTTTTATTAACTGAGTCTATAAACTGTGCTTGTGGTAACTTTTGTGTTGCATTGTTTCATTTGCTGATAGGTCAAGTGACATAATTATCATCTGAAATTCCAATATGTGGGATTTTTTCCCCCCAGGGCCTGATGTTGGACCCAGATTAAATTATCTCCAAAAGTCTAAATTATCTGTGTTTTAATAATTTACTGTAAATGCATAACAAGTAACCATTATTATTATTATTATCTACACTCCAAAAGGATATTGCATACTTTATAATATTTAGGCTACTCATTATTTGTCATTTATCAGATAAAATATGCCACGATTTGTACAATGTGTGTATTGCTCATGAAATTGTAAATCTGAATTTCTGCATGACTGTTACCAACAACAGCATTCATTATTCACAATCATTTAATATTTCCAACTAAATAACTTACACTGACCTGCCCCATCTCTTTGGCAATGACTCACACTAGGTGGCAGTGTTGTTCTATCTTCTAGTGAGCAAGATGGCCTTACAGAACAAGTAGTCCAGGCTAACTAGCTCATTTTTACCTAAAAGTAATTTTAACAGATTTGTTTCCCTTCACAGACCATTTCTATGAAGTCACCAGAATACTAAAAGTCATAATAGTTGCGGAAATGTTTAATTTGCATCAATCAAATTATTGTCAAAATTCCATGAAAAAAATGATGGTGAGTCAGAATTTGTTGTTAAAATTCATACCCATAATCCTGTTGTTCTGAATACCAACACACACTCGAGCCTCACCGGCTCTTCGTCTGATGAGGAAACTAATATTTTAAACTTTAGAGCTTGATCCAGACAGTGTGCAAACTCATTTTTTTTTTTACAGCAATTAAAGAGAATATCATTATTTTCAGGAATTGCTGTAAATTTGCTCTAAACAGCAAAGCCTCCTGGGCAGAAGACAGCAAAGTATTCTGGGTAAAGCATTTGTCTAGTTTTTAGGGGCATTTTCTAAGCTTCTGGGAGCCTAACCCTAACCCTAACCCTAACCCTAACCCTCCAAGTATTTGCCTAGGCAAGCTGACTGACATTATGTCAGAATTTGATTTGTCAGTATTTGAGCCTCAACCCTAACCCTAGCTGCTATCGCTAGGTTAGGGTTCAGCTCGCTCACCCCAGTGGTTGGAAAAGGAAAACTTCTATGAACTCTAACAGAGGTTGAGATTAGGACCACTCTTCTCTGTATTGTTTATAAGAATGTCACAGACATTGTTAAATCTGTGTTGTCCCAATTTTAACAATGTCAACATTCTGCAGAATCTGCACATACTATATATTTTATATATTTGATCATTCATTTACATGATATGAAACACATGTTGATGCTTTGATCATTCATTTACATTATATGAAACACATGTTGATGCTTTGATCATTCATTTACATTACATGGGGAGTCTTGGGGACATGTTTTAATTGGTGGTATTTTATATTCCATTTACAGAGTTCAGCAGGTGTGTTTTTAGGGCGGGGGAACTGTAGAGTAAAGGATAGGACAAGGATTCCCAAACTGTTTAGGCTGTGACTCTGTATGTTGGATTAATTACTGTTGAGTGAGAGAAAAAATAAATAAATGTTGAGCTACTTAAAGTAGTTCAACTCTACTCAGTGCGGTGCTTCTCAAACTGTGGTCCAGGGACCTCCAGGGTTCCTCCAGTGGGTTCTAAATGGACCCTTACAGGTCCATGTGTTTCCATTTATTCATTCTCCATAACCAACCGTCTCAGTTCAGTCAGGGTGTTTGCATGACTTTCATCATTGACTCATTATTGTTGTGGTAACTGAAGTGCAGTTACCCAATGTGAGCACAGGGTGGCATCTCAGTGCAGCATCATGTGGTAAAAAACAGACATTATAGACAATTCAAGTCAATTCAAGCCTGTCCATTACCATGTGTTATGCACGTGTCTGCTAGATGCATTTTCACGTGTGCAAGAAAATGCAAGTCACGTTGGGCTGGCAGACGGGACACGAGAGAGACGAGTGTCTGGCTCATGTCCTGGATGAAGTTCCTCTTCGTGAACGTAAGCACCTGGAGATGGAAGTGTCTTCATACTGTGGTTAGGGGGACTTCTTAACAGTCCTCAGCCTAATTTGGGCTTAAGAAAGGTGTTGCAAATGTTCCGTTCCAGTATGTTTCCATTCTACTGTTGAAAAGTGCATTGTCATTGTGAGAGAGGAAGTTTTCGAGTATAAAGACAGGTGGTTTGCCTGGCTTTGGCTTCTTCTCTTTTGGGGCGGATGGACGCGGTAGACCGTGGGAGACCCAACTTGCTCCTCCGGCTATATCCTTTGAAGAATTATCATAAGGGTATGAATTTGTAGGGGAGGTGTTAAGTGGATAGCCTTCACTTCCAGAGTACATTTTTTCAGCTGGAAAAGGCTTAGTTCTAAATGATGGGAGACCAAGTTTTAGTCGGAAATAAAATTCTAAAAGGAACGAGCGAGATAACACTTGGGAACCTTCTCTCTCGAATCTGTAGGATGATTTAACCTATAATGGGATAAATATTTTGTACTATACAATGTCTTTTTAAACCGGAAGAATCTTTTTGAAAACCCTTTTATGGAGAAATGAATTGAACTATCATCCACCGGAGAAGGCTTCTCCAAATCAACTACTTTTAGCCCCTGGGTAAGCAGGACACCAGCAGCTACACGCACTGACATCCAGAGTACAAACCTCATATAGGACCGATCACACGATAAACGTGTGCGAATGAGAATGTATTGTCGAATGGTGTAAGGAGATGCGGGTGTGCTTGAGTTAAAGAAGTGCATGAGTGTCGTTGGCAATGCAGATTATCATGAATTTTGATGATGTTACACTGTGCGGGGGCCGTCCTAGAGTAAGACGGCCGGCATCATATTGTGTGTCTCTCGTTAGTACATTTCTATGGTGTTGATCACAACGAGGGAATAATACAGGTTACCAATCTGGATAGTTGACCCAAAGGGCCTTAACCAAAGTGGGCTTAAAGGGTGGGTGCAGCTATCATTTGGTGGCCAGCGGGATGTAAGGAAGTTTAGTTCCCCTTCCTTCACGGAAGGTCAGAGCGCCTCTTTTCCTCTGCTCCCGCCGCAACAGGGGCAAACTCAAATGTGGTGAGGATAAGACTTTCTCATGGTTCTGCGGGTGGATTCCAGGCGTTCTTTTCTCTGTTAGGCCGACGGAGCCGCCCACCGGTGTAGATCCAAAATTGCCATAGGGGAACGGGCCATAAGTTGGCCTTTTCTGCCCTGCCACGGAGGACGTACAGTTTGGTAGACGCTTCTGTACTGATCCCGTAGTAAAAAGGCCCCTGAGATTTGGGGCCTCCTGTTAGCTGTTGGGGGTGCTTAATGTCCAATGATTTAACATATACTTTGGTTTCTCGCAATAAAACATGCATAGCCTACTGGCTGCTTTCAATCAATCAGTGAGGCACAGCCCTGTCTGTGTGTGTGCGTTGCGTAGACGCCACAGAACCTGCACAACTGTGCTGTGTTAACACTCAAATCAGGCTCCGTCACTTTGAAGTAGAGGACAAAACTAAAGTAAGATGCAGGATCTGGCTATGACCTACCACTCCACAACGAGCAACATGTCAGATCACTTGATAAAAGTAAGTTGGCTTAAGTCCCTTATGTAATGTCCATACTCCCAAAAGCGACGTGAAGCGGACGCTCACGTTTTGAGCTTGCAGATCGGAAATAAACCTATGCCATCAGGTTTCAAGCTCTCCTTTTCTCTTTCTCCCCGACGAGTGACGGGGTCTGTTTTGTAAAATCCAATCGCTGTCTCTCTGTCAGGCTCAGCGCAGCGTCTCGTGGATAGATGCATGCATGGAGGATGTTACACAGATATTGGTGTCAGGCAGAGCATACAGAAATGTGTGACCGGCGACCGCATCGCCTATACAGTAGTTGCATGGCTGTTACACACAGACATCGGAGTATGGGGCTTTAGCTTCTTAGTCAATAAACTTTACACCTGCTATAGGCCTACTTATTTTAGTATTTTGTTATTTGAATTCGCCTTATATTATTTAGTTACTTTATTTATTTTAGAGATATTATTTTGTTGTTGTTATTGCTGTATTATTCTGATTACTATTCTTATAATCACAATCCATCCAACAAGTTTTCCCATACATCTCCTCCATCTCTGCTGATCGTTGGTGACAGCATAGTCAAAAACATTCGCATTCCACACGCAATAACTCGCTGTTTCCCCGGAGCGACTGTTCCTTCACTTCTCGAGAAACTCCCAGCTGTTTTCAATGAACTCCCATTATCCATCACAACAGTCATAATCCACATAGGCACAAACGATGCAGCTCTCTGTACCTCTGAGCTGACCAAAGCGAACTTTTTGCGGCTCATTGACTTTTTAAACAGTTCCACAATGACTTATTTTATCTCTGGTCCAATCCCAACTTTTATTCCAAGCGACGACGAGCGTTTTAGCCGTATTGCCAGCCTGAACACCTGGCTCCTGAGGTTCTGCCGGGCCCACGATTTTAACTTCATTGACAATTTTAACCTGTTCTGGGGCCGTGCATTGCCTTTTAATCACGACGGTCTCCACTTAAACAGACTGGGAACCAAAATGTTAGCGGCCAACATTGTCCGTGTTGTTCAACACCACACTGCCCTGACCATAGATGCGTCCGGCAACTATTGACGTCCCCCTGGTCCCAGCTCCAAAATCATTGGTTCCACTCAGGATATTCCCCCCAACGAGCTTGGACCAAAATTTGCGCAATTTGCACTCGCCGCTTTTAACACTACTATAAACCCAGCATTTTACTCACCTCCTGTTTTTAATGTAATTAATGCACTTTATTCACCCCCTGGTTTTACTGTAATTAATGCATTTCCATCCCCTGTTTTTAATGGTCTTAACCCCCTTAATATTTCTTGTATTACTTTTAACAACATTATTCCTGTTATGATTACTTCATATCGTGCCAAACACAAATCGAAATGCTCCATAAACCCTTCCAACTTAATATCAATCAGACCTATTAAAACCCATTATAAATTGCCCCATTTCACTCCATCTGTCCCTAGCTCTGTTAACATGGGTCTTCTTAATATCAGATCTCTTAATGAGAAATCGACCATCTGTCAAGATTTCATTAAGTTGCATAACCTTGATTTCTTCTTCATCACTGAATCCTGGCTTAAAGTAGAGGACAACGTTCCTCTAATTGCCACTGCGCCCCCCAATTTTTCCTTTTTCAATCTGCCTAGAGGTGTGAAGAAGGGTGGTGGTGGACTAGCTGTCTTTTATAATAATGTTTTTAAATGTTCTCCTATAACTTTTGGCAATTTCACAACTTTTGAAGTTTTTAGCTTTTTAATTAATGGTAAAGATCCGGTACTGTGCGTTTTAATTTATAGACCCCCAAATGGAAATTCTGGTTTTATTACAGAATTCTCTGATTTTATATCCATTATCACTCAGCGTTTTCCAAATATTATATTGCTTGGAGACTACAATATTCATGTCTGCTGCCCCTCCCATCCTCTCTCTACTGCTTTCACAAATCTTATTGAATCATTTGACATCACCCAGTTTGTGAATCAACCCACTCACATTAAAGGTCATACACTTGACCTAGTGATGTCGTTAGGTCTCGCCATCCATAATCTGGAACTGTTCCATTTTACCATGTCCGACCACAAAGCTGTGGTTTTTAAAACTCCTCTCCCTTGTCCTACTCCTATATGCTCTGCTCCGGTGAGCGCTCGTATTTTTAACTCTAAGTCTGCCAGTGCTTTTAGTAGTGCTTTTACATCACTGCCCTCTACTCCTATTAGGCCTACTGAACAGCCCGACATTGATGAGTTGATCACTAATTTTAACAGTAACTGCACTTCTATACTAGATTCCATTGCTCCATTTAGAACTAGAACACCAAAGCTAAATACACAACCCTGGCTAACTGATCATACCCGTTCCCTCAGAAGAGAGTGTAGGCAAGCGGAACGCAGCTGGAGGGCAAACCACCTGCAACCATCTCTCTCTAGCCTCAAGGAGCTGATGGTGAGTTATCAGTTAGCTGTAAAACAAGCCAAATCCAGTTATTACTCTAACATCATATTGAACAATAGTAACAACCCCAGGACCTTATTCAAAATAATCAACTCTGTCATTTCACCCCCTGTTATTACAAATATTGATCCGTCCCCCGAAGATTTCCTAACATTTTTCATTAACAAGATTGACACAATTCGGCTCCATATTCCATCTTCTATTCCTGATAATTCAATCCCATCTGCCACTCCTTTTCCACTTAATCAGTTTGAACCCTCTACTGTCCCACTAATTATCAGCACAATCTTACAGATGAAATCCTCATCATCTCAACTAGATCTAATTCCCACATCTTTCCTTAAAGAGGTATCTAATTCACTTGCCCCCACTATCCTCTCTATAATAAACAGCTCCATAGTTTCTGGTTTCTTTCCCTCCTCATTTAAACATGCCCTAGTCCATCCCCTTCTTAAAAAACCCGGTCTTGACCCTCATCTTCCGTGCAGTTACCGACCCATCTCTAAATTATCCTTTCTGTCCAAACTATTAGAAAAAATTATTGTCACACAGCTCATTGATCACTTACAACACAATAATCTGTTTGAAACATTCCAATCTGGTTTCAGAGCCCTCCACAGCACTGAGACAGCACTAGTGAAAGTGACCAATGACCTCCTCATGACTCTAGATGGTGGTGACTCCTCCATCCTGGTCCTTTTGGATCTAAGTGCGGCTTTTGACACCGTGGATCATAATATTCTGGTACGACGTCTGGAGTCATGGGGGGGTCTTAGTGGTACTGCCCTTCAGCTGCTCCGTTCCTACCTCTCAGATAGAACTCTTTCCGTTGTCGTCAATAATGCCACTTCCTCATCAGCTCAGCTCACTTGTGGTGTCCCTCAAGGGTCCATTCTTGGACCTTTATTATTCTCTGTTTATATGCTACCCCTCGGTCACATCATTCGCAGACACAATATTTACTTTCACTGTTATGCTGATGACACCCAGCTCTATCTTCCACTCAAAACCTCTGACCCCAACTGTTTATCCTCCCTCAAAGCCTGCCTGACTGATATACACTCCTGGATGGCGCAAAACTTTTTACAGTTAAACTCAGACAAATCTGACATTATTCTTTTTGGTCCCCCCAGTTCTCACACTACCATCTTACACAGTTTAGGCCCCCTGGCAACCAACGTGACACCCATTGCAAGGAACCTGGGTGTCCAATTTGACTCAGAACTCCGTTTTGAAAACCAGGTAAAAAAGGTAGTACAAACTTGTTTTATTCACATTAGAAATATAAATAAAATTAAATCCTTCCTTTCAGCAAATAACCTTAAAACAGTCGTGAATGCCCTAGTGTATTCTCGCTTAGACTACTGTAATGCCCTATACTCTGGTCTCAATCAAGGTTTGCTACACCGGTTACAGCTGATACAAAATTCGGCAGCGAGACTTATCACTGGTACCAGGAGGTTTGATCACATAACTCCTGTTTTAGCTGCAATACACTGGTTGCCAGTCTCCTTCAGGATTGATTTTAAAATTTTACTTTTAACTTTTAAAGCTCTTAATGGCCTTGCTCCAAGCTATCTATGTGATCTAGTAGAACCATATGTGCCATCGCGTACCCTTAGATCAGCTGGTCGGGGTCTACTCAAGTAGAGCCATAAGGCTACCTTAGTGACCAGAGGAGATCGAGCCTTTATGGTAAAGGCTCCCAAACTCTGGAACAGCCTACCAGAAGTGCTCAGGTTGACCACCTCATTAACAACTTTTAAATCCCTTTTAAAAACCCATTTCTACCGTATGGCCTTTTTATCTCCTTGAGTTATATTGTTCTGTTATTCTGTTTTCACTGTTACTTTTTATTGTTGTTTTATCATTATTGTATTTCTGTTATGTAATTACTGTTTGAGTTTTTGATTGTTCAAGCACTTTGTAACTTTGTTTAGAAAAGTGCTATAGAAATAAAGCTTTATTATTATTATTATAAGGCCATGATAATAAACCTTGGTTTAAATAATGAGTTAATAATGAACAAAAGTCAAGAAGACATGCTATTTAAATGAGTGTTTCACCTCTGTTGTTTATACGCCATTGTAAAAGAAAGGGGTAAAAAAAAAACGAGAAAAGAAAACGGGGCCATTCGACTACCATTCGACTATCAACACAATGACTAAAATCATAGTCGACTATACAAATCCTTAGTCGGGGACAGCCCTACTCTTTAGTGACACACTGAGAGGGAGACAGTCCAAAGTGGCGTAAATATGGAGGTGCAGCTGGTGCGACCGCACCAGGGCCCAGGCACGCAGGGGCCCATGAAGGAGGAGAGAAAAAAATATAAAAAAAAAAATATGAAAAAAAAAAGAATTATGAAAGAAAATTATGAAAAAAAAAATGTGTGGGCCCGGGCCGGGGCCCCACCTGAGTGGGCCCCTGAGTGGGGTGGTGGTCGGTAAAGTAGTCTGAGAATGGGTTTAGGTAACTAGGCTAGGCCCTAGCTGGTGGAGTGCCGAGTGAATGATAATTTGTCCAATCATGCTTTGAGACCTGCCAGCTGTGTATCAATCAGTCAGGATGGTCGCGATGACATGACGTAAGTTGTTGTGGATGAAAGGCAGAAAAAAGGTTAGCAAGGCTAAGCAAGCATCATGTTTAGGAAAAACAAACACAAAAGCGGTTCTCAAAAGAGGACGGAAAGAGAGAAACGGGAAGAGATAAAAGCTAAAATGCCCAAATGTTTTTTACTGCCCAGGGCCAGGGGGCAGGTGATAGCTGTAGCACGTCTACAATTGAAGCAGCAGCCGCGACCCAAATGCAGCCGCTGAGACCCGCTTCTCCGGCCAGCAGTGAGAAAACTGTCTCCCATGGCTTGCCACCAGCTCCAGGTTTATCAGCTAGCTCTACAATTGAAGTGGCATCGATTCTACCGCCGCGTCCTGCTTCTCCGGGCGGCCAAGAGGAGACTGTCCCGCCGGAGGTCAGCGAGAGTGGCTTGCTGCCAGCTAGTTCCACAAGTGAAGCCGAAGTGGCATTGGCCCTACCCCCGCGTCCCATTTCCCCGGCCCCGCCACAGCTGCCTCAGGCTCAGAGGTCAGAGTCGGCGGACACTGGACCTGTTGCAGCAGGCTCTGACTCACAGTCACGGATGCCGACAGATAGAGGTCTCTATGACATGACTGATAAGGCTCCCGATGCCAAGACAAAAGGCTACATAATAGCCACTGGTTCATGTAGGCCAACTGGACCGTTCCCCAGAGACAAAAAGCAAGGAAACGGGTGCTTCTCTGAAAAGTACTACACCACCAATACCATGGCAGGTATCAAACTCCAGCGATCATGGCTGTGCTATTCACCCACATTAGACTGTGCATATTGTGAGCCGTGCTGGCTATTTGCGGACCGAGGCGCACCGTTCTATAGTGGTGGATGGGTCAGCGGAGTAAGAGATTGGCAACATCTGTCTAGGAATATTGACACACATTCATCATCGCAGATTCATACCGGGTCGTGTGCCGTTTATGAACAATGGAAAAGAAATGGTAGAATCGATGCAGATATGGAGAGAGATGTTAGAAATGCTGCCAATTACTGGAGACAGGTACTTGATCGTATTATCAATGTTACAATCACTCTGGCCACTTGTGATTTGGCTTTTAGAGGACACAGGGAGAGCATTGGACAGTATGACTCTAATAGCGGTAACTTTCTCAGTATTATAAACCTCTTGGCACGTTATGATCCTGTTCTGAAAGAACTTATTGAGCGGCCACAAGGTTCTGTTAAATACCTAAGTCCTGCTATTCAGAACGAAATCATCTTATTGCAAAACGGGTGCAGTGTGACATACAAGAGGAAATAAACAGTGCTCCTTTTTTCTCGGTTATTATGGACACCACCCAGGACATTTCTAAAAAAGACCAGCTGAGCCAGGTATACAGGTATGTAACAATTCAAAGGAATGAAAAGGGCATTGCCACAGATATCGTCATAAACGAAGCTTTTGTAGGTTTTGAGGAAACAGTGGACACAACAGCCGCGGAGCTGCAGAAGAAAATTCTAGAGAGCATACAGAGTAACGGATTTGATTTGAGCAAGTGTCGGGGGCAAGGATACGACGGCGCGGCTAACATGAGCGGAGTATATTCGGGTGTGCAGGCCAGGATCCGGGTGATCGAGCCGCTTGCCAAATATGTACACTGTGCTGCACACAATCTGAATTTAACACTGAACGATTCAGTAAAAGATATAACAGAGATGCGTACATTTTATGAAACTGTTGAGTGTCTTTATACTTTTTTCGGCCAAAGTATAAAGAGATGGTCGCTCCTTTCTAATATAGTTTCATCTGAACTCTCAGAGCATGCCAACGTTACTCTAAAACGCCTCGCTGCCTCTTTGAGCCCAGGTCAGGGCATGCATGCTGATAGATAGATTAGATATAAGTGTTGATATGGAGCTTTGGTTGTTGTCCATGGTACTGACAGGCTGGTTTACAGGATGAGTGTGTGTAAGTGATTACATGGTGACAATAGCGTGTGTGTGTGTGTGTGTGTGTGTGTGTGTGTGTGTGTGTGTGTGTGTGTGTGTGTGTGTGTGTGTGTGTGTGTGTGCGTGCTATTATAGGAAGCTGCTGGATTTGGAGGAGGCGGGTTGTTTCCTTTACCCATGATTGTTGTCTGCTGACAGATAGCAGACTGCTGTGTTCTGCCCTATACATTCACTTTGTAACTGGCTGTTCTCCTAATTATCTTACAGGCAATAACGAGACTGTGGTATAGAAGTGACTCCCCAACTTGTGAGCAGCGGCTGTGCATTGTGGAGGAAATCTAATCTAGGCATCATTTGGCAAAGGAGGAGAGTGGCTTCACTTCACATTTTTTAAGTTACATTTAGGAATAAATTAGTTCATTTTTTTATTTTTTTTTAGATCATTTTTAGTATGATCTCATCAGGGAATTATTGTTAATATCCTGCTCAATACTGAGTGTATTGATTTGTACTGATTGACTCTAGTGTAGTATAACACTCTGCTAAAGCTGTTTGGTACTCAATGATTGACTCTAGTGTAGTATAACACTCTGCTAAAGCTGTTTGGTACTCAATGCACTCTGTGTTTAACTGGGGCTGTTTGCATGCCTGCAGAGAGCTGTGTGTGTGTGTGTGTGTGTGTGTGTGTGTGTGTGTGTGTGTGTGTGTGTGTGTGTGCATGCGTGCGTGCGTGCGTGCGTGCGTGCGTGCGTGCGTGCGTGCGTGCGTGCGTGCGTGTGTGAGTGTGTGTACTTTCCCTCTGTCTCAGCTTTACCGCACGGTGAAAGCCGTTGCAAACAGGAAGTGGTAGAGTTTGTATCTTCTTTGCCTTTGAGGGGAAAATGGCAAATGATGCATTTATAAAGCGCCTTTATCAAGGCTCTTTACATAGATTGTACATTACATTCACCCATTCACACACACATTCATTACATTCACCCACCTGATAATTCAAGAATGAATACATTTATAAGATTTAGTCTAATAAGATTGGAAGTCAGATTGAATTATTGCATGTGTTTCGGCAGCACAAAGGTGGAGAGATCTTTAGATTTGCATCTCTTTGATCTCTCTCTCTCTCTCTCTCTCTCTCTCTCTCTCTCTCTCTCTCTCTCTCAGCGTCCTGGAGGCACTGCTAGCACCTGTTTAGAGGAAGCAGTGCACTTTATATTTTAGTTTTGTAGTCTTCAGTCATGTTGGGTTCAGACTAGAGGAATTAAACAGTGGAATGTCAGCAGTGTCCTAGACTGTGAGATTTCTACCTACAACACAACGTCACCGAATCTAAAAATCTGGGGTTCGGGAAAGCGGTGATCCACTCAACGTTGACCCGGGCCGTAAGAACAAGGCCCCGGTGCTGCTTTCAGGAGGTGTAGAGCTCAACCCGGGACCGTTCCCCACCGGGCAAACAGCGGCGGAAATGTTTCACGACGGTAAGGTTCGCTTTTTCACCTCCTCAGAGACCAAACTTGATGACTCATCAATAACAGACTCTGAGATTGACATAGAAAAATATTCAGTCATCAGAGGTGGTGTTTGCCCGTAATACATAAGAATGTCAAATGTATCACTAGTTTTTTTGACCTATGAATTGAATTTACACTCTAGTTTTTTTGACCTATGAATTGAATTTACACTTGGTGGTCTTTTCCTACTCAGCTAAAACCTGGTTGGTTTCCATAGTGAGTTAACAGTGTGATCCGGTCTAGAGCCCGCCTACTGTATCCTGTCTGTTGTTTGCACTCACACATGCATACATGCAGTGTTTCCTTTCCAGACCGGATCTGCAACATGCAAAGAGACTTTATTTTATATCCTCTATGGTGGAACTACTTCACCAGTTTACTGGAAACCACGTGGTTTAGAGGAGGATTGTGAAAGAGAAGTAGTTTTCAGTACTACTACTATTCTATACTAAAAGAAGTAAGGAGTCCGTGCTGGAGAACTGGTGATTTAATAAACTAAAATATATTCCACATAAATCATGTGAACAGCCAGGGTTCATCTTCAGTATGATCAGTAACAACAAAAAGTATCATTTCTCTGTCTCATGCGTGGCCTCACTCTCTCCACCTGAACATGAAGTAACAACAGCACCAAGCACATCCCATAATACTCCTCTGCAGCCCGCCAACTACTTAAAGACATATTTAAAGGCACATTCCCCTGGCCCTGTGTAGCATAGGGTTACAGTTCTAGGGTTTCAGTGTGGTTTCCTTTGAGTATTTAGTGTTTGTGAAATAAGTCAATTTACAATGAACAGTTTTAGGCTACTATAAAACTAATCTGATCAAGAAAATAATGGCTATTTTAATAAAGTGTTAAACCAGTCGACATCTCATTGCTGCAGTCCATAACTTAGTTTAGTGAATAAGACATTATTTTAACCATGGTAGAAGATGTTAATTAATAGTATTATTAACATGATATTCGTCTACCTCAGAGACCACTGCTGTTAGTCTCCCTGCTCCTCTGTTATTGCAGTCAAGTAGGACACCTGTTGTTTGACATGTGCTACTGCATGCATCTGCATCTACTGTAGTCTCAGCATTATGATGGTGATATTGTTGCCTCATAGCAGGTTCATAGTTAATATGTGAATGTAATCACATATATTACACAAATAGGCCTATTGATAATACAGAATGAAATTGAACATATTACTGACACTGTTCTAGAAACATGTTTTCTGCAAATATAAATTAATATTTTGTATTCTGAACTGTGTGTGTGTGTGTGTGTGTGTGTGTGTGTGTGTGTGTGTGTGTGTGTGTGTGTGTGTGTGTGTGTGTGTGTGTGTGTGTGTGTGTGTGTGTGTGTGCGTGTTAAAAGGCACTGGCTGAAAGGCCAAAAGATGCATCTCTAGCATGTTGTGTTTTCTGATTCTGTATTTTATTGACTGTAACCTTGACAGGTTTAATAAAGAGCAACATGGAGAGCAAGAAGGAGAAAGCTGACAAACATCACATCCACAGAGCAGAGTCTCCAACACCCAGCTGTGTGTCTGTGAAGAGTGACCGGTCTAAAGGAGAACCTCTTAACTTCAGTGGTGAACCTGGACCTCCACACACACAGTATGTCAATCCTCCTATACAATATACAACACTATAACATGACAAAGTGATCTCATGCATGTGCAAACTATGTAAGGATAATGTCTGGCTGCGCGGTCATTAGCCAGAAATAAAGGTCCTGACAGGCTGATAACCCCCGAGGCGAAGCGGTTCAACTGATCCTGATGGTAAACCCTGCACAAAAAGAAAGGAGACTTGACTTCAGTCCATTATATCTCCCCTTTGATAATACCAATTGGTATTGGGTTTTATATAATTCTTATCGTTGATTAGTCACCTTTACAACGAGGTACAGCTTGTAAGCATCGGGCATTCGTGGAATGAGCAACACAGCGTGTGGGTAGCGCCGACCCACGTTTTGCCAGAATGGCCCGTAATGGGGGGCCGCTCTCCATTCCGACATTGACTTCTAATCGTCTGAGTGGCAGCACTTCCATAGAGGTTAGGGTTAGGTATAGGGTTGGTGTCGGAATGGGGGGATGTCTGAATGGCAGCATGTCTGAATGGGGGGATGCACCCCCTGTAATGTTCTGTTGGTATTCACCTTTGTTGCTTGGAGCATTGAAGAGTGCACTCTCCCACGATAATAAGAACAAAGTAAAGAAATAAATAAACAAAATACCAATTGGTATTATTAAAGGAGAGATATAATGGACCTAAATCAAATCTCCTTACTTTTTGTGCACAATTTATATCGCACACTTTTGCTTGGGACCCCCCGGACCCCCCTCAAGGACCCCTGGGGGACCCCAACCCCCACTTTAAGAACCACTGATTTGTGTATAAAACTATCTAATATCTAAATGATAAGGGAATGATATCTATATATGCAACCAAATGAACCAACTTTGGAATATCTCTCTCTCTCTCTCTCTCTCTCTCTCTCTCTCTCTCTCTCTCTCTCCCCAACATCTTTCTTCTCCTTTTTATATATATATTTTTTTTTCCTTTTTTTTCAACATTGAAGAGCCAAAACAGATCTACTCTCTCATACTACTTACAAATAAAATGACATTTTCATTCACATGATAAATGTATAAACATTTGTATGATTCCAGAAGTCACAGAGCAGAGTCTCCAACACCCAGCTGTGTGTCTGTGAAGAGTGACCGGTCTAAAGGCATTCCTCCTAACTTCAGTGAACCTGGACCTCCACACACACAGTATGTCAATCCTCCTATATCAATATATAACACTATACAATATACATAACACTATAACACTATACAAGAAGAGAAGAGAAGAGAAGAGAAGAGAAGAGAAGAGAAGAGAAGAGAAGAGAAGAGAAAAGAAAGTGAATAATGGTCATCCTCTGTCTGCAACAGTGTTGGGAGTAACAAGTTACTTTTTTAGCAACAGAGTAACATACAGCGCCGGAGGAGACAGAAACGCCGCTGTAGGCAAGCACCGCTTGAGTGTCCTTCCTTCCTTCCTTCCTTCCGTATCCTTGTGACCGTCCGTATCCTCTGTGATGTCAGTGTGATGTCAGCGAGTTGTGACATCACTTCCTGTACAGGGTGGCTACACGAAATGTGGATAACACTATATATGGAGATAGTCCAGTCCATCATGTCATATGGGACTACCGTCATAGAAAGTAGCCATTGTTAGGCCGGAGTCATTGGCTGTCTAAACATGGAGATGTGGATAACACTATATATGGAGATAGTCTAGTCCAATATGTCATATGGGACTACCGTCATAGACAGTAGCCATTGTTAATCCGGAGTCAATGGCTGACTGTCTGTACAGGAAGTGATGTCACATGACATACTTTTTATGCCCATATATGAGTCCTAACATGGAGATGTGGATAACACTATATATGGAGATAGTCTAGTCCAATATGACATGATGGACTGGACTATCTTCATATATAGTGTTCTCCACATCTCCATGTTTAGGCCCTATCGCTCACACCCTAGGTGGGGTTGGCGATAGGGCCTTTCTGTGTGGAGTTTGCATGTTCTCCCCGTGTCTCCTAGGGTTGATACCCTCACAAAAACATGAACAAACTCCCCCCAGAATGATAACAACTAGAATCGTCAGAGAAACGCTGTGGTTGGCCAGATAGTCAAGAATTCGCATGTCACCCTGAGGTCGCATTCCACCCTCAGGTGTCTTACTAGTTCCTCTAACTCTGTGTGCCCTTCTCTGGTCCTGCCTGGTAGTGTATTCTCTCCAGCGCTGCTGTCATTGTCAACAGTTTCTTGAGCAGAACATGACGGTGGACACCGTGGACTCACAGCCTGATTATCTTTATAGTTAGTCTTTTTGACATGTTTGCTATTTATATTCATTCGCTATTACTACCTGTCAGTGCTTCGGCTGCTTCCTGTTTACTTTAGTTCAAACTTGGCGGTAGTTAAGTGGGTGTGTGTTTACCAGGGCAGGGCTGCTGCTTGGCCATTACGTGGGCGCCTCTCCCTCCCCCGAGGCGGCTTCAGAGGCAGTGATTGGCACATTTATTAGCTGCACGCAGGTTGGCCAACACTGACGCTGCCCGTTTTTCTTTTTTTTTTCCTTTCTTCCCTCCCTCGCTCGTCCCTCGCTCGCCCTCTCTCTCTCTCTCTCTCTCTCTCTCTCTCTCTTTTTTTTCCCCCGACGCATTTTCGCCACCTTTATAAAGTGCCACTCTAGGCAGCTGCCTAGTTCGCCTCTATATACGCGCCGGCCCTGGTAACATAACACGTTAGTTTTGCGATAGAGTAATTGCATACTAAGTTAACTAACTTAACCCTTTTTACTTTATATACTTAGTTACATTGAAGACCTACAATATATTTCCATGATCCTTCTGTTGCCACAAGGGAAAAGGAAAACAGAACAATTAAATTTGTCATTCTCATGATAAGTGGAAACTATTTTTTTGTATGATTCCAGAAGTGTTCACCACAGAGCAGAGTCTCCAACACCCAGCTGTGTGTCTATGAAGAGTGACCGGTCTAAAGGACATCCTCCTGATTTCAGTGAACCTGGACCTCCACACACACAGTATGTCAATCCTAAAAATATACACAACACCTCTAGAATAACATGGTTATGCAATCATTTGGCCAACGTTATTTTAAGGCTGAGATATTGCTACGACCCACACATCTATCAAACAAAATGGAAACAAATCAAAAGTCTAATCTATCTAAATCTATTTAATATTCAAATGGCATAGTGTGCCCACTTAATTATGTCTAGCCTGCCAAAGAAAACAACTGTCAGATTACAACTTTTAATTAACCAATCCAGTCTAAGCTTCACTAGACTGACTCATGGTTGTTTTTTGGATTGGTTGAAAAAAATATATTTGACTTGTTTATAAAGCTCTCAAAGGTCTTGCACCTTCGTACCTCCATGACTGTCTGACTAGATATGTTCCAAACCTTCACACCTCTATGACTGCCTGCCTAGATATGTTCCAATCCTTCATATCTCTATGACTGACTAGATATGTTCCAAACATTCACACCTCTATGACTGCCTAGATATGTTCCAAACCTCCCCTCAGGTCTTCTAGTGCCGATCTGAACCTTTTCATTCCCATGATAAATGTATAAACATTTGTATCATTCCAGAAGTCACAGAGCAGAGTCTCCAACACCCAGCTGTGTGTCTATGAAGAGTGATCGGTCTAAAGGATATCCTCCTGATTTCAGTGAACCTGGACCTCCACACACACAGTATGTCAATCCTCCTATACAATTTGTAATACTATACAAAAAACATAACACTATAACATAACACTATAACACTATAAAAGTAAAGAAAAGAAAAGAAAAGAAAGAAAAGAGAAGCAAAGAAAAGAGAAAAGAAAGTGAATAATGGTCAGTCTCTGTCTGCAGCAGTGTTAGGAGTAACAAGTTACAAGTAACGCTGTTACTATAATCACTTTTTTAGTAACAGAGTAACATAACATGTTAGTTTTGCAATAGAGTAATTGGATACAACTAACCTAACCCTTTTTACTTAACATACTTAGTTACATTGGATACCTACAGTACATTTTCATGTTCATTCTGTTGCCACAAGGGAAAAGGAAAACAGAACAATTGGCTTTTTCATTCTCATGATAAGTGGAAACTATTTTTTTGTGTGATTCCAGAAGTCTTCACCACAGAGCAGAGTCTCCAACACCCAGCTGTGTGTCTATGAAGAGTGACAATTCTAAAAGACTTCCTCCTGATTTCAGTGAACCTGGACCTCCACACACACTGTATGTCAATCCTAAAAATATACACAACACTAGAATAACATAGTTATGCAATCATTTGGCCAACGTTATTTGGTACATTAATGGTTATTAAGGCTGAGATATTGCTACGACCCACACGTCTATCTAACAAAATGGAAAACAAAACAAAGTCTAATCTATCTAAATCTATCCTATATTCAAATGGCATAGTGTGCCCACTTATTTCTAGCCTGCCAAATAAAACAACTGTCAGATAACTACTCCAGTCTAAGCTTCACTCGACATGCGGTGGTGTAAAGTAACGTTACGTTGCCTGCATTCTTCTTGACTCTTGTTACTTGTTTATTAAGCTCTCAAAGGTCTTGCACCTTCGTACCTCCATGACTGCCTGCCTAAATATGTTCCAAACCACCCCTCGGCTCTTCTAGTGCTGACCTGAACTTTTCCATTCACATGATAAATGTATAAACATGTGTATGATTCCAGAAGTCACAGAGCAGAGTCTCCAACACCCAGCTGTGTGTCTATGAAGAGTGACTGGTCTAAAGAATTAAATCCTCCTGTCTTCAGTGAACCTGGACCTCCACACACACAGTATGTCAATCCTCCTATACAATATATAACACTACTAGAATAACATACTTATGCAATCATTTGTCCAACGTCATTATTTAGTTCATTAATGGTTATTAAGGCTAAGATATTTAGGCTGATGTATAGATGTATGTATATGATGGTTATAGACACGTTTGTTTATCCAGAAACATATCTTTTATGGCTTTGTTTTATTTACGGTTTGGGAGATTCAAGGCCAACACAGCGGGGCGCACCGCGCTATTGATTATGCGGTGAAAGGCAAATCAAGCTTGTCGCTGACAGCTGCTGCTCTTCATATGTCCCGATTTTAATTTGTATTAGACAACTTACAAAACCAGCCAATGAATCACGTTTAGGTAATGTGATGTCCCGACATCACACACGCATGCATGCATGCATGCAGGGAGGGAGGGAAAGAGAAAGAAAGAGAGCGCTCTCGATAGTTAAATATATATAATAAAATAAGATCCATTTGAGAGAGAGAGAGAGAGAGAAAAAACAGCCTCGCCAAACGTTTGTCTGTAGAATGAAACCAAATGGACCCGTACGGTTCCATTTGGTTTCATTTGGCTCATTATATATGGTATATTGTATATATTATACTCAAGTCCTACAAATACCTCAAAACTGTAGGCCTACGTAACGTTACTTTACACCACCGCATGCCTGCATTCTCTATCGCAACGAAATGTGTGAACTTCTGCGTCTCTTTCTGCTTCTTCTGGAAAGGGAGAAATGGGAGAGAACGGTCTTTTCTGCCGATAAGTGCCGTCAGAGTGGTATAATTGTATTTTATTTCATAATTAGGAAACGTTTCAGAAGGGGAAAAAAACCGAGAACATATATCTTGAGTATTTAGGAAAAAGTCATGGAAGGGGAAATTTCTGAGACCTTCACAGGGAGAGTTATTGCACTTTGAAATCTCAAAATCGGCCTAAGGGACCGGTTAGTCACCAGTGTGTTAACCAGTCAACACAATTGACAAATGCACAAATTATATCTATGTTATTGCGACCGTAGGTCGCACTTACTACAGAAAGCTCCACCAGGTGTCCGTGCGTCAGTCAGTCAGTCAGTCAGTCAGTCCGTCCGTCACACGTCAGACGTCACACTTTTGCCCTGCTCATATCTCCGCAACCGTTGCCCCGATCCATGCCAGATTTTGCACACACACTCCTTACCTGCCAAACTACAACCTCCAAGGACCCCCAGAATTCCAGGGGGACCCCCAGGTCCCTGGGGGACCCCCAGGTGTAAAAAAAATACCAAATGTGCAAAAATGACCAAATGACCACCCCCACGGGGCTGCTCACGGGGAATTCCCGGGGACCACCCACTCCTGCTACTCCAGAACGGATGCAAAAGTGGTGGCGCCCCCAGTGGAGGACCCCCTCCACTGCAGCTCACATAAAATGCCCTAACTCGGCCTAGGAGCGTCCGGGAGAGCCGGGGCCGGTACCTATTCGTCCGCCAAGGCAACGCGGAGACCCCACCCCTCATTTCTCACATGGCCCTCTTCTAGCGAGACCTACGGTCGCTTATCTCCCGATTAGGGAGTCTTACTGGTATTTACAGTGATGGGCAGTAGCGAGCTACAAGTAGCGACGCCACATAGCTTAACTACATTTTTCAGTAGCGTCACGGTAGCGCCGATCCTTTTGAACCAAATAGCTTTTAGCGTAGCGTAGCTATTTTTAGACCCTAGTAGTGACGTAGCGTCCAACAAACGCTACACGTTACTATCCCGGCGAAAAATTACTGCTAAATAAAGTTTGTGAGGAAAAGAATTCCCAACAGATCCCCAAACATGTTGTCCTGCGCAGCGCTGCTTTCATTTCATTCAACGAACCTCCTCTGTGTGTTAGAGAAGCGACTAAAGTGAGGGATTTATGGCTCTTTGAAGTGAGCCCGAGCCAATGATCTGTCTCACTATGCGCTCTCTACTTCGCGCTCTCTACTGCGCGAACCGGATCCCATTGTTCACTTCAAAGAGCCGTTCAAAAGATTCGATTTGTTCACGGACGTCCCACCTCTACCCGCAGCGAAACAGGGAAGTGTTCAGAGAACGTCTGAATACAACTGAACTGACATACAAGCTCACATCGCGTTGCAAATGCTAACTGTGTGAGCTTGTAGATCTCGTGGGGTGGAGCATAATCTCCACCCCGCGAGTACTCAAGTACTCTACCCGAGTACTTGAGTAAGAGTACAGAGAGTACTCCTGTCACATTTACTCCTGTCCACACTAAAAGTAGCTCAGTCATAATGTTACAAGTAAGAGTAAAAAAAGACTTGCTTTTAAATGTACTTGAGTATTCAAGAGTACATACCGGTACATGCTTTTAAAAATAGGCTCCTTAAAGTACAAATAAAAGTAAAGGTACTCAAGTACATTTACTCAGTTACTGTCCACCGATCGACAGCAGACAAGTCAGTGCGCTATTTTGTCCACAGCTAACTAATGACAGTGAAGTGTCAATTTAAGGACCTTTTAGACATTTTTAATACCTAAAAAAATATATAAATACGACCAAAACTGCATCAGAAGTTATCAACTATAAAAACATGGTCAACATTGGCCAAATTGACAATATAGTAAAAGAGGCACAAATTGTGAAAATGGCAGATCTACAAGCTCGAAACACCTTGTTGTGTTCCGAAGGCGTTGTGAGCTTGTAGATCTGCTATTTTCACAATATTTATCGGTGGAACAGAGTGAAACTAAATGTAGGTCTAATGCCTCAACTCCTAATTCCAATTGCTTGTCAGGGTGGGGTCCCCAGTTCAAATAAGATTTTTTTTTTTTGGGGGGGGGGGGGGGGTCACAGCCTGAAAAGGTACTCATTTAATTTATAAACTAAATGAAAGGATGACACAAAAAGCCAGACATGAGAGCTTGTTTCCAGTTTTATAATAATCAATCGAACTGAGCATTTTTGCCTGCCTATTTGTTTGATGGAAGGTTGCACTTGATCATGAAGTTGATTAAAAAAAAAAAAAAAAAGTAGCTTTGTTGTAGAAATCTACTTTTGCTGTGTAGCTTGTAGCTTGCTTTGCTACATTTTCTGTGGGTAGCTTCGTTGTAGCTTAAGCTATATTTCATCAAGAGTAGCTTGTAGCTTAGCTTACTACATTTTCCAAGTAGCTTGCCCATCACTGGTTATTTATGAATGAAAGAGTTATGAATACAATAGTTCCATGACAGAGTGCAGATTATTATTATCAATGATGTTATATTTCATATTATAGTATATGTGCATGTTAACACATTGGCCGCCATTTTAACATTGACTGTATGGCTCTCCTGCCATTTTGTTTAATAAAAAAATGTATATATTTTTTTTATATTGACATTTTTCCTAAATTCTGTATTTTTTCGACAATGTCGTACAGTACCTGAAATGAAACAGGACAACCTCTTGTCTCACCAAAAAATAAAATAAATAAATAAAAAGCTTTTTTTCTATAGTTGCAGCCATCTCAAAATAGCCATTTTTGACCAAAATCCGGCTACAATTGAAAAAACTGGAGATATTGACCTTTTTGTGATCGATCGCTTTTCAAGTGGATAACTCACTTGATATTTGTCTTTATGGCTTCAGGCATTATCAGATAAGTGTACTAATGTAATTATGTAATAGGATTTCTTTTTTTTTTTTCTGTTTAGAAAAATGCAGAGAAACATATTTTTATTGGCTATGTCTGACCATACACTCAGCAATTTCACATACTGTTTTGCAGTATTTCTGTGAGTATTTATGTGAGCCCCCACTTGGGGGCGCTTTCTCTCTGTCTCTGTATGTCTGCTTTGGTCTCAGCTGGTTTTGGTTTTTTGTACAGGTGCACACACACAAATGACATCAAAGGGGGCATGAGTCTTTTTTCTAACATGTGCTAGAATGTGAAATAGCAGATCTACAAGCTCTACAAGCTCAACACATCGCTCTGTGACACATTGAGAGCTTGTAGAGCTTATAGATCTGCTATTTTCACATTCTAGGACATGTTAGAAAAATGTCTCCCCCTGCCCCTAAAAAATCCTCTGCACTGCCCTGCTCTTGAGCAGGGCAAAGAGCAGGGCAGACGCAGCGTCTTTGCTAACGAGGCTGTAGTTGATCGCTTGTTTTTTTTTTGGTGGAGCTTGGGCCACGGACCCCCACCTGGTTCCCTGAGAAGAAGTGTTGGCTGGAGACCAGGGGACCCCCTTTGTGAGACCCCATCGCCAGGCAGGGACCACTTGTCCCTGCAACTTACTGGATCGTGTGAACTTTATGTAACAAATGATCGGCTTATTGATTGATTTTACAACGTTATGTAACAGTTGATTATCGCACTGCTCTGCGGAGGTCGGCGAAGCGTTGGACCCGCGGACCCCCTATTAGAAAGGCGACCAGGGACCCCCGCCTTTGCAAAGGCGATCATGGCTTGTTTGTGGACTAAAGTTTGTGGACTAAATACCATTATAAAACTAATATTATAGCCTGGATATATGGATTATAAACCAGGGTGTGGATTCAAATCAACCATCATCATTATCAGGTATGTTTTAGAAGCATTTATATGGCGAATTGGCGATAATTGTGTGTTTTGTGTCTTGAGAGAGAGAGAGAGGCAGATCTCACTGATAACACTATTTTTTTTATGGGACTGAACGTAGCCTATATGTGCTGCTCAGGGGGTCCAACAGGCAGTGTTGTACCCGAACGCGTTCAAAGAACGATCGTTCATGAACACGTTCATATTTTGGGCGAACGTGAACTGAACGTAATTGTTTTCGCTTGATGAACGATATTGTCGAACGCGGTCATTCTGACGCCCGTGAACGACGTTCGTCGGCGTTCGTCGGCCGTTCATGCGGCGGTCCGCGCCTCCACGGTCGTCTGTCCTCTGCTCCTCTCGTCTCTCTTTTCATTCACATGCTCCAATAGTAGGCACTGCACGCAGCAGCACGCAGCACGGCAGCAGTGCCTACTGCATCTCGTGAACGTTCCGATATGCGGTGCTGTCTGCACTCTGCTGCTGCACTGTGAATCTCCTCCTCGTCTCGCAAGCCTGACTGACTATACTTTGTCCTATGTGTGTTGCACGGCGAAAATAGCTGATCTGCAAGCTCACAACGCGTCGCATCCACGAGACAACGTGAGCTTGTAGATCAGCTATTTTAACCAACGCGGAAACATGCTGTGCACGGTTTAGAAACGTCTGCCTTCTAGTGGGGTTCCTTGTACATGTCATTTTTTGTTTTTTTTCTAGTGAGGTTCCTTGTACATGTAATTTTTTGTTTTCATTTCAAATGTGTGTTAAAGTTTCTTTCACTTCCAATTCGTAGATTATGGTTTATAGAACAATTTTGGTTAGAGTGTCAAGACAGTAGATTGAAGAAAAATATATGTTTTGCCCTATTTCCAAAATGACCAAAATCGGAATTGTGTTTTTTGAACAATGTCTTAGTTTTCCCACAACTGCTGTGTAATATATATATTTTTTTATTGCTATATCAAGTCAATACTGTGTGGGGAATCAATTGGAGTCAAATATTTGTTTTGAATATTATGATATTTCACACAATGAGACAATAACATGGTTATTACATTCAGCCCTTCACAATAAGGGTGCAGGAAGACTGGGAACTAGGCAGTGGGCACATAAATATTGTGGGCACCTCAATGTTAAGTTGGATGAAATTATTGCTGTGTGTGGTTCTATATGGGCTGAGTCAATCATTTTGTCAAATAATAGCATGCAGCAACGTCTAAACATTTATATATATATAGACCTTTATATATATTTTTTTTCCTTTTTTTGAATAGCCAAAAGTATAAAAAAAATATGGTTAAAAAAAGAACTAAAAAAGAACTATGTAGTTCATTTTGGGGAACCATGAACTTTAGTTCATAATGGGGAATTATGAACTAAAAATGAACTAGTTCATTTTTGAAGTTCTGAACTTGAACTTGAACTAGTTCGTTTTTAAAGTGAACTTTCCCAACACTGCCAACAGGGACCACTGAAGACATACAGTGGTCCGTGACCAGCCAGCTAAGGGAAGCACACACACACACACACACACACACACACACACACACACACACACACACACACACACACACACACACACACACACACAGCTGTTCTCACACTTTTTTTTTCTTCTCTTTTTTTTCCGCCAGCCTTGTTTGCGCAAAATGCGTCACTGTGCCAGTTCACTGTGGGTTATGGGGAGATTTATACATTTGTATTGCAATTTATACATTATTACAGTCTTTTTTTCAAACACACTTACTTTGATGAGTGATATTGTTGGTTTCATGTATGAGAGAAGGCTAAAACGTTGTCACGAGCTGCAGAAGAGTGTAATTAAACATTACATTATATAAAAGCAAATTCTCGGGACTATCGGGCCTGGCGGGGAACGACATTGGGATTTTCTCGGGACTATCGGGGGAGGCGGTAAATGAGTTAAATACTATTATACAGTAATATAATGTCTTAATGTCTCCACAGAGAGAGGGAGAGGAGTGGCCGTGTTGTGACAGAGCAGGCGTCCAAGGGATCCAGAACCACACCTGGACTGAAGACACCCAGTCACACCAGCAGTGGACACAGTAAGACTGGACACAATGTACATTAATTAACACAGTTAATAACTGAAATGTTTGAAATGACAGAAGACATTGTCAGACTAAATGTCCACAATGTGTCATCAGTATCCATGTTTAAATAATGATGCTAAACATGTATCTACTCTGTATGAAAACCAGTGATCCGCTGTTGTTTCTTTTGCCTGTTTTTCTTAGTTTTGTTAACCCCTTATGTTGTTTAGTGGAGACCCTCAGGGCTCTATACTAGTGTATTTTCTTTTTGCCCTCGACATGAAATATCTTTGATGAAAATAGCAGATCTACAAGCGTACAGATCAGCTTGTAAGCTTGTAGATCTGCAATTTTCTGTCAAAGTTTTCCCCAGAATACAGAAGCTGGGGTTTAAGTGGTTAAATTAATGATTTGCATACACAGCTGTAAGGATGTAAAGTTATAAATTCAACTGAATGTTTAAAATGTCTTCATTGTCTTCTCATAGCAGGTGTCAGTCCACAGGAGGTTCTAAAGGTTTATAAGGTCGCTTTGAACCGTCTTGATCGTGTGACATACGTCACTGAAGTGCCCTCCCTCAGCAGCATCTACACAGAGCTCTACATCTCAGCGGGAGAGAGTGAAGGGGTTAATACCCAACATGAGGTCTGGCAGCTTGAGAAAGCTTCCAAGAAGAGGACCCTCCTTGACCAATCAATCAAATGCTGTGACATCTTTAAGCCCCTCCTCCTTGGCAGAGACAAACCCATCAGAAGAGGTCTGACCAAGGGCATCGCTGGCATTGGAAAAACATTCTCTGTGCGTAAGTTCACTCTGGACTGGGCAAGGGGTTTGGAAAATCAAGATGTCATTCTCCTGGTTCCCTTCTCATTCCGGGAGCTGAACTTGGTCAGAGATGAGCAGCACAGTCTTCTCTCACTGATCCATCGTTTCCACCCAGAATTAAAGAAGGTCACAGCAGAGCAGCTCGCTGTCTGGAAGGTTGGCTTCATCTTTGATGGTCTGCTGAAATTCGAGAACATTCGCATTGGTTCTTATGTCTTCCAAGAGAATGACATTGTTTCTGATGTCACAGTTACATCATCAGTGGGCTTGCTGTTGACAAACCTCATCGAGGGCAATCTGCTCCCCTCAGCCCTCCTCTGGATAACTATCAGACCTGCAGCAGCCAATCAGATCCCTCCTAGATGTTTTGAAATGGAGACAGAGGTACGGGGGTTTACAGACCCCCAGAAGGAGGAGTTCTTCAGGAAGAGATTCAGTGATGAGAAGCTGGCCAGCAAAATCATCTCACACATGAAGAGATCAAGGAGCCTCCACATCATGTGTCACATCCCAGTCTTCTGTTCGATCACCGCTACCGTTCTGGAGGACATGTTGAAGACAGACGAGACAGAACAGCTGCCCACGACCCAGACCCAGACTCAGATGTACAGTCACTTCCTCTCGGTCCAGACACAGAGGAAGTGGAAGAAGTATGATTACAGTCATGATGTGAATCAACAGCAGCTCATGGAGAAGGAGGGGGAGGTTCTCCTGAAGCTGGGCAGGCTGGCGTTTGAACATCTGGAGAAAGGCAGTGTCATGTTCTACCAAGAAGACCTGGAAGAGTGTGGCCTTGATGTGAAAGAAGCCTCGCTGTACTCAGGAGTGTGCACAGAGATCTTCAAAGAAGAGACTGTTCAATCTGAGAGAAAGGTCTACAGCTTTGTTCATCTGAGCATCCAGGAGTTTATGGCTGCAGTCTACCTGTTCCACTGTTTCACACAGAACATGAATGTACTGGAGACGTTCCTGGGAGAAGAAGACGAAAGGGAGAAGAGGCAACGGATGAGGAGGATGGGAGGAGGAGGAGGAGGAGAAGAAGAAGAAGAAGAAGAAGAAGAAGAAGAAGAATGGGATAAGTTCCGATGGAAAATGCTGGGAGCAGGAGAAGAGGAAATTACTCTGGAATACTTCCTGTACAGAGTCATGGTAAAATCCCAGCAGAGTAAAAATGGCCACCTGGACCTCTTTGTCCGCTTCCTTCATGGCCTCTTACTGGAGTCCAACCAGAGTCTGTTAGGAGGCCTACTGGTTCAGAAAGAGAACCGTCCAGAGACCATACAGAGAGTCATTAAGAACCTGAAGGAGATGACCACTGAAGATCAATCTCCCGAGAGAATGATCAACATCTTCCACTGTTTGATGGAAATGAACGACCACTCAGTACTTCAGGAGATCCAACAGTACCTGAAGTCAGGGGACAGTCTGTCTCCATCCCAGTGTTCAGCTCTGGCCGCCATGCTGCTGATGTCAGAGGAGGTTCTGGATGAGTTGGACCTGAACAAATACAACACATCAAAGGAGGGGCGAAGGAGACTGATCCCAGCTGTGAGGAACTGCAGAAAGGCTCGGTTAGTAGTCATGTGAATAGAAACATCCTAGAGTCAATCTACCATTACAGTTAATTAATAACACTATAATTAGAAACTAAGGTTGACACAAACGTTCCAATAATACTGACTGTGTAAAAGTGACTGGTGGTATTTTGTGTACGTACAAAGTCCACAATAAAGCAGAGTAAAAACTAGAAAAATTAAATTCATGGAAATTGCAAGTGTGGTTGCAGTGACACTGGTCACGAGGAATCCACTGGGAAATGAATTCCGTGATGTCATTTTTATTAGATAATGTGATGTCATGTATATTAGATACTGTGATGTCATTTATATTAGATACTGTGATGTCATGTGAAGCATGACCAAAAGCTTCACCTTTCTGTTGTTTAGCCGTCCAACCTGGATAACATTACTCAGAAAGTTTACAAAACACAGCTTCACTTTGCTGGGAAAACATTCTCTGAGTGAATACAATAGTGTGTTGTTATAGCAACCACACTAACTAAAATCCCTGCTGGTTGAACCCACCAGACCAGTGGTTTGAACCCACTGACACTCAGTAGTGGAACTTAAAATCTCAAAAAGGACCAGATCATTACTATTTTCAATGGGTCTCTTTCACTCAGCTCTTTACATTTCTGCTATATTCTTTACTATAGGTTTGCTTCTAAATAAAGAGCCACATCTGACAGGCTGTGAAAAAGCCTTGATTTGTGGATCTCAGGTTCATCAGATGAGGAATTCCACCAAATCAAATAGGCCTTCATGTGTTCATCATTTGCATTGTTCCCTGTTTAACGCCATAAAAGACAACCGGAATATCCAACGTTAAACCAGCTTACAAAAGCATAAGCTTACAATGCTTTGCATCACAACAACTTGACAGCTTGTAGATCTGCTTCATTTGGAAAGCGAGTCCCTCATACGATGTAAACAACAATAAGTAATATAAATAATAATAATAACAATAAATAATATATACGTAATAATATACATTTCCTGTTGATATCCCTAAAGATATGTTGTTTGGGTCCAAAGTGTTGTGCCTGGCGGCTGAATAAAATTGCCATTACCAATGCTGTAGTAAAGCTGAATATCTCTATGGACAACTTATAAACAATGTATGTGTCGGTGCTCCGCCTCGAAGCCAGATCAAAGCCTGCAGCTGTGGCCCAGCTTGAGGAGACAGGGATGAGAAATAGAGGGACTGAATGCTGGTCTCTAGCAGCTTGTTTGTAAAGCTTTCACACAGTATATGCAGTAAATATGCAATGTAGTTCAGTCTTCATTTCACACCTTTAACTGCTGGGTGAAATTTTTGATATAAAAATTGTTATCTTCCTCCGTATTCCACACTCTGCTCCACTAAATACTGTTTATTTAACTCCCATGACAGTGAACTGTGTATTATTTGTTTTGATAATCTCTTATTTAATCTGCATTTACAGACTTGTTGGCTATAACCTCAGAAAGAGAGAGGTTGAAGTTGTGGCTTCAGCTCTCAGCTCTAATCCTTCCCATTTGAGAGAATTGGACCTCAGTAAAAACGACCTGAACGACTCAGGACTAGTGGAGCTGCTCTGTGAAGGACTGAAGAGTCTGCACTGTAGACTGGAGATTCTACGGTAAGATACATTTACCTGATTTATTTTGATCACTTATGTTTTATTATGTACTGTATGAATATAATATGAATGCTGTGGTGAGAATGTATTAATCAGCTTGATATCATTGTAACCCAAGCCTTTGTACCTTAGTAGAATAGTTGATCTACAAGCTCACAACTCACTGAGGACGCAACACTTGTGAGCTTGTAGATCGGCTATTTTCGACGTGTTGTACAGATGTGCAATTTCACAACTTCACACATCCTGCCACTGGCAAGACAGTAGATTTTCAGGAAAATAGCAGTAAATACTGAAACAGCATATCTGTAGCTGTAGTTATCAAGCTTTACCGAGGTACGCAACAGATCAATGCATAATCAATGGCTTGCAGGCATGCAAACTTGTAGCTTTTCAGCGAAAATCGCCGTTTTGAATCCAAATTGGTCATTTGTGTGAATCGTGCAGATTCGTTAAAAAACAGTTTAGGGGGGTGGGGGGGTGTTGTATCGTCAGAGCAGCAGTGAGAAGAGGAGCGTTTATTTCTTTTTCTCTACTCCGTCCGTTTTTGGGAGCATCACTTGCATTTCCTGCTTCTGTCTCTTGTCTCTTCACATAACCTCCATATTGTAGCTTATGAAATGTTAGAATATTGGGGTAAATGCAAACTAACGTTGTGTCGGTGCGCCGCCTCGAAGCCAGATCAAAGCCTGCAGCTGTGGCCCAGCTTGAGGAGACAGGGATGAGAAATAGAGAGACTGAATGCTGGTCTCTAGCAGCTTGTTTGGAAAGCTTTTACACAGTTTAGGCAGTAAATATATGCAATGTAGTTCAGTCTTCATTTCACACCTTTAACTGCTGGGTGAAATATTTGATATCAAAATTATTATCTTCCTCCGTACAGTCATTCTGTGCTGTCAAGTAGTGTCGTCTATTCGCTCTGCTCCGCTAAATACTGTTTATGTCTGGATAACTAGATAGGAGATTTATTTAACTCCCATGACAGTGAACTATGTATACTGTGTTTTGATAATCTCTTATTTAATCTGCATGTACAGACTTGTTGGCTGTAGGCTCAGACAGACAGAGGTTGAAGTTGTGGCTTCAGCTCTCAGCTCTAATCCTTCCCATTTGAGAGAATTGGACCTCAGTGAAAACAACCTGAACGACTCAACTCTACTGCTCTTTGCTGGACTGAAGAGTCTGGAGATTCTACGGTAAGATACATTTACCTGATTAAATTTGATCACTTCTGTTTTATTATGTACTGTATTATATGAATGTAATATGAATGCTGTGGTGAGAGGTAATAAGCTTGATATCATGGTAACCCAAGCCTATGTGCCTGAGTAGACGTTAAAATGACCCCAAACATATTTGAAAGTGAAGGCTAATGTAAAGGCTACTTTGTCATGCAACAGGATTGCGCACCGTAAATAGCTGATCTACAAGCTCACAATGCAGCAAGGACACACTGCTTTTGAGCTTGTAGATCAGCTAGTTTAGACATGAAAACTGTTGTAGCTACGCCACATTTATCAAGCTTTACTGAGATACACAACAGATCAACAGATAAATAATATAGCCTGCTGCCTGCATCTACCTACTGTACCAATCAATTATCATTCTATTAGCCTAGGCTGAATGTTATAATATTGGGGGAAATGCAAACTAACGTTGTGTCGGTGCTCCGCCTCGAAGCCAGATCAAAGCCTGCAGCTGTGGCCCAGCTTGAGGAGACAGGGATGAGAAATAGAGAGACTGAATGCTGGTCTCTAGCAGCTTGTTTGTAAAGCTTTTACACAGTTTAGACAGTAAATATGCAATGTAGTTCAGTCTTCATTTCACACCTTTTACTGCTGGGTGAAATCTTTGATATCAATATTGTTATCATCCTCTGTACAGTCATTCTGTGCTGTCAAGTGGTGTCGTCTATTCCACACTCTGCTCCGCTAAATACTGTTTATGTCTGGGTAACTAGATAGGAGATCTTTTATTTAACTCTTCTCATCTTCTCATCTATTTCATCTGCATTTACAGACTTGTTGGCTGTGACCTCAGACAGACAGAGGTTGAAGTTGTGGCTTCAGCTCTCAGCTCTAATCCTTCCCATTTGAGAGAATTGGACCTCAGTAAAAACAACCTGAACGACTCAGGACTAGTGGAGCTGCTCTGTGAAGGACTGAAGAGTCTGAACTGTAGGCTGGAGATTCTACGGTAAGATACATTTACCTGATTTATATTGATCACTTCTGTTTTATCATGTACTGTAATATGTGAATATAATATGAATGCTGTGGTGAGAATGTATTAATAAGCTTGATATCATGGTAACCCAAGCCTATGTGTCTGAGTAGACGTTAAAATGACCCTAAACATGTTTGAAAGTGTAATATCCCTTTAAGGCAAATGTATAAGATACGTCATCATACAACAGGATTGCACATCTAAAATAGCTGATCTACAAGCTCACGGTGAGTTGAGGAAACAACACTTGTGAGCTTGTAGATCAGCTATTTTCAACATGTGACCCCAAGGGGGTCCCCAAATTATGTTGTGGGGTCCCCAGATGATTAGCTTAATGTGCAACATACAGTATAAGTCTATACAGGGTATATGCACATTTAAAGAGGTAAAATGTAATGGCTTATGTAATGACCATTTAAAAAACAAATGGCCAAATTGTCAAATATTACGGATGGAAAAGGCAAACAATGTCAAAATAGCAGATCTACAAGCTCACTGCGAGGCATTGTTCCAAGTGCTTCAGGGTGTAGGTCCCCAGTTCAAATATGATTATCAATCAATCAATCTGGTGTTTCATTCTTCATTCAGACTGGCTCACTGCTACTTGTCAGAGAGATGCTGTGAACTTCTGGTCTCAGCTGTAAGCTCTCATCCCTCCCTAAGAGAGCTGGACCTGAGCTCCAACATGATGGTGAATGTTCCAGTCCTGGAGAACTGCAAGTGAGTAGACTTGAGCTGTGTCCATGTTAGTGCACTGAATGTGCAGTGTTTCCCTCATGTGTCTCTGAACAGAATATTCACTCTGGTCACAAATAGATGTGTATGTATATAGTTGTGTATTTAGTAGAGGAGTCAAAGTTAATGCACATTCCTTTTAATAATTAATCTTCAAGCAAGAATTAGTCTACACCCATGTTGATAAGAGTATTTAAAAATGTAAAAAAGATCTGTTTAAAGTAGATTTAGAACACATACATTTTTTTGATTAATTTGTGATCAATCATAATCACAATCAAAATCACAATCTTGTGATTCATTGATTGATTGATTTAATATTTTATTAGATAAAAATGAAGAACAGTACAAGCGCAGTCAAAACAACAAAACGATAGTACCGCACAAGTCCAGTCAAACACCCTGCCTAAAAGGAACCCCAGAAAAGCCCTTGCGGTCTTGTTTCTGTTGGAGGTCTTGGTATTCAGATTAAATATGTTAATCAATTGACTTAGTATTTAGTATTCAGATTGAACAAAGATTCTCCTCACTAATGTTTCACTGGCCACCTATCCCATAATTCATTGCATTGAGAAAGATGGGAGGCAGTAGGAAATAAACTGATGATCATGCATTATTGTCATCTCCACATGTCAGTTTAATTAGTTCTGACATTCAGGAGAATAATTATGAATCTGTGTTTAACACATCTTTGATTTGCACAGTGTACAGTTTAGCAAAGTGTAAATGATCACTGAACTAGACTGCAGAGAGAACAGTTTAGTGCCTCAAAGAAACTAGAATATCAGCTAAACATTGAACCTACAGTAGCGTCTGTCTAAACAACATGCTATCTAAATAACATTCTGTACTGTATTTGTGGTAGAGAAATAACAAGACATATCCAAAATAAATCTGCATAGTAAAGTTGCATCAAGAAGGGATAAAAGGAGAGTGGAGTTCTCTAGAGGTTAAGGTGGAGTCTGAGGAGGAGATGAGATCCAAACTGGGCAGCAGTGAGTACTGTATGTCTGGATGGGCTGCAGGACCAAGATAATGATAGGAGAAACACTGTAGTGTCAGCTAGTGGAGACGTTGTGTTAGACACTGAGACATTGATGCATTGTTGTTCTACTTCCTGCAGAGTGAAACATGGAGGAGATCCTCAACTCATAACCAGATGTGAGTATCTGCCTGTCTGTGTCAATATTACACATTAACATTTTATACACTGTTGTATGCTTGGTTGGCTCCTCCCCAGATGCTGTTCTGAAAACTCTTCAGGAGAGCTTCCTGGGAATTCAGGTTTCTCTGCTCTTGGCCTGGTCCTTAACACCAGCAAGACTAAGTTTAATTCCATTATATGGACCAGAGGTAGATTGGCTATATTTCCAAAACAACCGATCTACAAGCTCACCATGCGTGGTGAGCTTTTAGATCGTCTATATTTGAAAGTTAGACAAAAATCACAGATCTAAAAGCTCAAAATGTGTAACATCCTGACGGGTTCTGAATTTGTAAAGTATGTTTGAAAAGTACTCAATCTACAAGCTCACAATGTGTAGCATTAAACATGTGAGCTTGAGGACAATTTATATTTCAAAAAGTATGTTGTGAACATTCTCTGTATGGCATGGTGGACTGTCTGACATCACACAGCACGCATCAGGAGAGCAACATTCCTGAAATATAAGAACACAGCAGACTCAGACAGTAGTGAAATATAAGAACACAGCAGACTCAGACAGTAGTGAAATATAAGAACACAGCAGACTCAGACAGTGAAATATAAGAACACAGTAGACTCAGACAGTAGTGAAATATAAGAACACAACAGACTCAGACAGTAGTGAAATATAAGAACACAGCAGACTCAGACAGTGAAATATAAGAACACAACAGACTCAGACAGTAGTGAAATATAAGAACACAGCAGACTCAGACAGTGAAATATAAGAACACAACAGACTCAGACAGTAGTGAAATATAAGAACCCAGCAGACTCAGACAGTAGTGAAATATAAGAACACAGCAGACTCAGACAGTGAAATATAAGAACACAGCAGACTCAGACAGTAGTGAAATATAAGAACACAGCAGACCCAGACAGTGAAATTTAAGAACACAGCAGACTCAGACAGTGAAATATAAGAACACAGCAGACTCAGACAGTAGTGAAATTTAAGAACACAGCAGACTCAGACAGTGAAATTTAAGAACACAGCAGACTCAGACAGTAGTGAAATTTAAGAACACAGCAGACTCAGACAGTAGTGAAATTTAAGAACACAGCAGACTCAGACAGTGAAATATAAGAACACAGCAGACTCAGACAGTGGTGAAATTTAAGAACACAGCAGACTCAGACAGTGAAATATAAGAACACAGCAGACTCAGACAGTGAAATATAAGAACACAGCAGACTCAGACAGTAGTGAAATTTAAGAACACAGCAGACTCAGACAGTAGTGAAATATAAGAACACAGCAGACTCAGACAGTAGTGCTGCAGTTCTTCATGAGTGACTGAAATGCCTCCCGAGATCAGTTCTATGGGACATGGTCTTATTTATCTGTGGTTTTATAAGATGTCATGTCAGCAGCAGCCTACATCTTGGCTACTGAGGTGGGCATAACAATTCTCCTTTTGCACAAAGTAGTGCATTGCAAGATAGAGGGCGCCAGATCCCTTTGAGTCACACCTTACCACTACTTCCTGTTCATCCACAGAGCTTTGATTCTAGTCGTTTTCTCCATTAGATTTCTTTTCACTTTTTTCAACTTTTATTACTTGGGGTGGTAAAAAGATGAGGCAGACAAATAAAATGTATTTTGACAAGTAATAAAAGTTGAAAAAAGTGAAAGGAAAGCATTTTAATCTAATGGAGAAAACAACTAGAATCAATGCTCTGTGGATGAACAGGAAGTAGTGGTAGGGTGTGACTCAAAGGGATCTGGCGCCCTCTATCTTGCAATGCACTACTTTGTGCAAAAGGAGAATGGGCCCGTGGAACGACCCCGAACGCATCCACCGACAGAGAACCTGTAGAAGACGCTATCACAGCGGTGGAAGTAGTCATCAAGGACGCGATCACAGCGGTGGCGATGTCTGTCAATCATTCCAAACCAGAAGCAGATGCTGTCATCGTCAGCGTTGAGAATGCGCACACATGCGCCAAAGAAACGCCGAAAAGGAGAGTGAATGACGACGACAAAGCCATAGAAATGGCGAGGGACTCTCTCATTTCTCCTATTCACTTCTTTTCCCTTCCATATTCCATATTCTCTTCTAACCCTATGCATATTAGGCCTAGACCGAATTGCACAAAAAGCTGCATGCAAATTGACATAACTAAATACATGCTTAAAAGCACGAAAAGACGAGCTCCACAACCACCACCGAACTATTCCAGAAATCAGATTGCGTGCTGCTGATTATGCCTGCAAATTGAAATAACAAAATGCAACATATTTAAAAAATGAGGGACTGATAGCTAGGATATTTTGGTTTAAACATGTAGCATTTTGTTTAATGTCAAAGTCTCTATAATGCCTTATTACGTCACAGCATCACCCTCTGTGAGTCACTGCTTCAATGCATATTCTCTCTCGGCCAGCTGTGGGTCTGGCAGCCTACAGGTGTCGTGAGGTCGCAGCTACAGTGTATATTGGAAGAGCTCAGACCAATCAGTCCTTTTGATGTCTTAAATGTACTGTAGACTTCTTCCTGTGTGATTTCCTATTTCCTGTCATTGCTTGTCAGATAACAGCTGTCTGTCTAGGCCATGTGATTTGTTTTATTCGTATGTAAAGCCAATGTATTCTTGAAGTTAAGGACAGAAACCTGCCTGTCGCACCGTGGAGGGGACAGGGCTCTGCTCATGGGCTCTCTATGCTGCGACTCTCTATACAGGCCTTTTGCTATGCTGTTTGTTACTGCCTTCTAAAATAAACACTTGGACATCTACACATCACCGTTCTGGAATCATATTCTTATTAGTTATAGTTTAGGATTTAGAGTGAAATTCTAACTTATCAGTCGCTGTTACAACATCTTATCTTTTCGACACCCGACTCTAACCCTCGCCCTAACCTTAACCTCCGTGGAGTGAGTCGCTAACCCTCCGGTCGAAATGATGGGCATTCGCAAAAGCGAGATTTCCCCGTATAAATTGGTCAAATTATGCTAAATAAAGTTGTTTTTCCTCTCCAAACGCTTGTCTCTCCTGCCGCCTATGCCCAGTGTATTTTCCACATTGATGTCATTTCAAATAAACTTCATGTAAACATATTTTCTCGCAGAATTAATGTCACTTCTCAACCTGGAGGCTTTAACACATCTTACTGTGTTGTCATCAGACACAGACCTGGTTGTGAGCTTGTAGATCTTACTGTGTTGTCATCAGGCACAGACCTGCTTGTGAGCTTGTAGATCTTACTGTGTTGTCGTCAGGCACAGACCTGCTTGTGAGCTTGTAGATCAGTTATTTTTTTCACTATTTTTAACCCCCAAAATGACTTTTTCTCTATTGATTAGTCACACCATGGAGACTTGAGTTCAATAATATTTTTTGTATTTGTTGCATTCCTAAGACAAAACATGTATTATAATAAATGTACCCCATTGATTCTGGATGGAGACTCAAATGCATTTGTGTGAGAACCAATGGGGGTACATTTATTTGACCCTTGACCCTAAGATCTGCTATTTTCAGAGACATTTCTTTTATTTCTACTGCATCTCTTCTCCACTAGTCCCTCCCTAACATTTTACTACTGCATCTCTTCTCCACTAGTCTCTCCCTAACATTTTACTACTGCATCTCTTCTCCACTAGTCCCTCCTAACATTTTACTACTGCATCTCTTCTCCACTAGTCTCTCCCTAACATTTTACTACTGCATCTCTTCTCCACTAGTCCCTCCTAACATTTTACTACTGCATCTCTTCTCCACTAGTCCCTCCTTAACATTTTACTACTGCATCTCTTCTCCACTAGTCCCTCCCTAACATTTTAGTCTAGTTTTTATTTGTTGACTAAATTGTCAATATATTTAGTTTTAGTTTTAGTCAGAGCTTAGTTTTTATTTAGTTTTCGTCAGTGAAAAAAAACGAGTCGATAAACATTTAGTCAACGAAATCAACACTAGAAGAAAGGTTACTAATACATGTGAGAGTGTGTGCGTGCATGTGTGTGAAAAAATAGCAGATAAACAAGCTCGTTGTGCCACGCTGCAAGCTTGTAGATCTGCTGTTTTAGAAAATTTGTGAACATTTGTGCAGGTATTTGAATATTTTTGACCCGATTCCATTCTAAACTGTTCTTCTAAATCAGTGGTTCTCGAACTTTTTCATGTCACGGACCCCCAAAATCACATGGCTTTGGCCGCGGACCCCCATCTCAAAATGTGTTGTTCCAGGGACCCCCGGAAGCAAAGTTGGCTTTGAAATATATACCATTCAAAGGTTTACACAAATGTTCATGCTTTTGCAAAAATAGCAGATCTACAAGCTCATGATCACTGGGTGCCAGAGTAGTGGACGGCGACATGCACCCGTCCGGGGACCCCACTGGGGTCCTTGGGGGCTTACCAAGGGGGGCCCCAGTAAACTAGTTCACGCCACATTTTATGCATTTTAACCATATTGATCTTTGTTACAGTACAGTACAGAAATTTTCGTCGCCACAGGTGGCAGTAGGTACCTCTGGCCACCCACCGGTCTCTCTGGAGATGGGTGTGTCTAAAAATAGGAGGCCGTCCTTTCAGCTTATCTTCTGCAATACAGTTAAGTGACACTAGATGGCATAGCAGAGCAATTAGTTTAACTATTTTGCTGGGGATTGAAATGAACTACAGAAGAGACTAGATACTAGAGAGTAATTATACTTTAAATGGTGTAAAAATACATTTTGGCATAGGACTTTTTCATTAAATGTTAATTAAATGTCTCATTTGTATTTGTAAGGGTCCATTTAAAAATAAACACTGGGTAATTTTTGTTCTACACAAATTCAAATCATTACCAATAATTTCATGAAGAAACTAAGATTTTATTATATTTTAACTCTTGCTTGGCAATGTAAAAATATGTTTTCTCATGTCAATAAGCCAATAAATCACCTTTGAATTGAAATTGAATTGTGTGCCATTACTTTTTGCATAGCTTTTCGGTGTAAGCCTTTCTCAGCGTGGGAGGAACTTATCAAGATAATATCAAATATAATAATAAAAGAAAGCTTTCAATTGTTTTGCTAATAGTCAGGGAATTTTAATAAAACCCTGGTAATAAATTCCTTACCAATTTACTGAAGTGATATCTTTCCTAATTAGTTTTTTGTCAGTGTTGTTGTTTTTCACTTTGTGAAAGGTGGTAGACTCCCCTTCCCCCTCTTCACACCTCATACAGACCGGGTCTCTCTTTGCATTGACCTATTTGCTTCAAAACATGGCGTGCTGTCTGTCAACAGTGTCAAACAACTGCACTGTTAAATGGCTATTTTACTTAAAAAGGCTCTTGTCTCACCCCAGATACCATGGTTGCATTTAGTCTTTGAGCACATACAGTTTCTTTATAAACTTTAAGGGATAACTTTACTTATAAAGTTATCTTTATACTCCTATTTTGGCTCAGTTTTGTGAGCTTGTAGATCAGCTGTTTTCACCAGTTTGTGTCCTGCATGGGAAATCATCTAATCAGAGTCAGTCAGAGTTAAGGGGAGACCTGGAAATTTGAAAGTTTGAGAAACACTGACATAGTTCATAAAAATGCAGTGCAAATAGGACTTAGTAGTACATTTTAGTATAGCCTCCTCATTGACCTCATATCACATTATTAAAGAAAACATTTGATAACCTTTCATTGAGTTCCTAAGATTATTTAGCCCATGTACCAGTATTACTATATTTTTCACGTGCCACTTGGGGAAATACTAAGCATCAAAACCTGCTGTAGTCACACCAGTAAATGCAAATACTTGGTAAAACAGGTTTCACTTATGTGCGGGGGAGAATTGGTTCACTGATTTGGCCTCATACCCAGTGGTGGAAAAAGTAATCACATTTTTTGTGGTGAGTGGGTTTTTCACAGAGAACACACCTAACCCTGTGCAGGGATAAAAGTATCAATACTGTAATGTAGAAATACTCTGTTAAAGTACATAATTCAAAAAGTATGAAAGTATTGGCATCAAAATACATTGTGAGCTTGTAGATAGGATGTGGTATTATAAAATGTGGAAATAATGTATTAATGTATGATTCACTACGAGCCGTGGGCCGGCAATTGTGCTTGCGTGAATTGAAAACAATCGGTTAGTCCAATATCTTCTTTTACGGAGATTGACGTTTAGTGAGCATGGAGTTGAGCAAGTAGATTTATCTCTCTGTTGCTTTGTTTGTGCATTCTAAAGTTGACAGAACTGGAAACAACAGATACATTCTGTATGTATTCACAGTCAGATAGCCATCTTCTCCTCTCTTTAAATAAATGCAAACAAGACATTCCCCTTATATTATCCTTTTGTTATTTATGCTATTCATCTGACACCTCACCTGGATGTGGTAGCATATACATTCAGTCTCTCTATCGATGGATGCATTGCCCTGCTTCATCTCTCTCTCAGCTAAGGGGTCCCTGCTTCATCTCTCTCTCAGCTAGGGGTCCTTGCTTTCTCTCTCTCTCAGCTAAGGGGTCCCTGCTACATCTCTCTCTCAGCTAAGGGGTCCCTGCTTCATCTCTCTCAGCTAAGGGGTCCCTGCTTTCTCATTGTCAAGTTGTAGATCTCCTGTTTTCACTAGTTTGGGTCCAGGGAAAACATCTAATTGTTCTTTTGGGTTTCAACCAAAAAGGTTTGGGAACCACTGTGCTAAACATGTACCCCCATAGGAGTCCTGGACCCTCTGTTGAAAACCCCTGGCTTAGGAAGCGAATGACCCCCTACCGGCCCTAGAGATAGCAACACTTTTATACTTTGACTAGTAAAAAGAGTAAATTCTGACCACTGCTCTACATCTGTGAGCCAATTGTAGTTTTACTTTAATTAGTTACTAGTTACTTTGCAGATATGGTTATATTGTGAAACATACATTAATCCACTATTTCCACATTTTAAGCCTAGGCTATTTCGAAATTGCCGATCTACAAGCTCACAATGCGTTGCGTTGGGACACATTTTGAACTTGTAGCTCTGCTTTTTTCAAACAATTTGTACTTTTACTTTTGGTACTTTAAGTATATTTTGAAGCCAATACTTTCATACTTTTGCTCAAGTACATTTTGAATTATGTACTTTAACAGAGTATTGCTACATTACAGTATTGATACTTTTACGTTTTCCACCACTGGGTATGAGGGCAAATCTATTTACTGCAGTGATTCAATCCCTCCCCCGCGCATAAGTGAAACCGGTTTTACCAAGTATTTGCATTTACTGGTGTGACTACAAGCAAGTCTTGACGCTTTGTATTTTCACAAGTGGCACATGAAACATCTGGTAGAATATAAATAATTTTAGGAGCACAATGAAACGTTATCAAATAATGTTTTCTTTAATCAAGTGATAAGAGGAGGCTATACAAAAAATGTATATTAAGTTTTTATTAACTATGTTCTACAGTAGTGCTTCTCAAAACTTCCAAATTTCAAGGTCTCTCTCCCCTTAACTCTGACTGTGTACAAATGACCACCCCCTAAATGAACCCACAGAGTCTCTGGAAATTAGACATTTTCCCAGGAAACAAACTGGTGAAAACAGCTGATCTACAAGCTCACAAAACTGAACCAAAATAGGAGTATAGGCTACGGTTGACCTGAAAGTTCTCTTAAAGTTTATAAAGAAAAGTGTATGTGCTCAGAGACTAAAAGCAAACATGATATCTGTGGTGAGACATGAGCCTTTTAAAGTGAAATAGACATTTAACAGTGTTGTTTGACACAGATAGACAGCATGTTGTGTTCTGAAGCAAATGAGTCAATGCAAAGAGAGAACCAGTCTGTATGAGGTGTGAAGAGGGGGAAGGGTAGTCTCCGGAGACACCTTAAGCTACTGTGGAATCATGTGGGGAAAAAAAGTTCAATAAGAAAAATACACTAATACAGGGGTCTTCAACGTTTTCAGATCAAGGACCCCTTAGTTGAGAGAGAGATGAAGCAGGGACCCCCACAACCTTTTGTACCTCAACCTCTGTGCTTACTGCTTAGTATGCTCTTTTTTCCCCTCCACACCTAAAGTATTTGCCGAAAATAGCCAATCTGCAAGCTCACAACACTTTGCAGTGTGAGGTGTTGTGAGCTTGTAGATCTGCTATTTTTTGAAAAATTGTGAAAATGAGTGCAAGTCTTTGAATATCTTTGACCCGATCTTTGACCCGACTTCTAAATCCTTCCTCTAAAATCGAAATCATGCTGTTCTCAAACCTTTTCATGTGAAGGACCCCCAAAATTACAGGTATTTGGCCACGGACCCCCCATCTCAAAATATGTTGTTCCAGGGACCCCCCAGAAGCAAATATTTGAGTTACAAATGTTCGCTTTTAAGTAGATATATTCAAAGACTTGCAAAAAAAATCATGATTTAAAAAAAATAGCAGATCTACATGTGAGCTTGTATATTTGCTATTTTTCAATAGTTAAAGCAGTCAATAATCCTAGGCCTAAATGGGTTAAACAAATAATTACAATTTGAGTGCAAAAATAACTCGAAAAGAAACTATTTACAAGCTCACAATGCAGGTAGAGATAACAAGTAACCAACAAGTAATAGACTCGAATAGTCGACTCATATTGAAGAATCGCCACCCCGTGGCTGAACAGCCACACTACACGTTGAAATAAAATATCACATTTCTAGGGGGCGCGGCTAAGAATTTGGAGGCGTGTTTGACAGAGGTACCTCTAGGTGGCGCGAGGTGTCTACTGGTGTCATTTTAGACTTGGCGACGCTAAATGTTGTACCCCACTGTAGCTATTCAAAAATACAGATCTACAAGCTCATAGGGCGTCATTTGGTCATTTGGTGCAAGAGTAGTTGGCGGGGATCCCTCCTGTGTCTGCGGACCCCCAGGGGTCACGGACTGTGAACTAGGGGGTCCCCAGTAAACTAGTTCACGCCACATTATGCACTTTAACCATACTGCTTTCTAATGGCTATACAAAAATACAGATCTACAAGCTCATAGGGCGTCATTTGGTCATTTGGTGCAAGAGTACTTTGCGGGGATCCCCCCTGCGTCCACGGACCGCCAGGGGTCATGGACTGAAACTAGTTTGTGCCACGTTGTATACTTTGAGCATATCTATTGGCTATTCTAAAAATATCAGATCTAAAAGCTCAAAGTGCGAGATTTGGTCACTGAGTGCCAGAGTAATGGGCGGCGACATCCACCTGTCCGGGGACCCCACAGGGGTCCTTGGGGGCTTACCAGGGGGTCCCCAGTAAACTAGATCACACCACATTTTATGCACTTTAACCATACTGCTTTCTATTGGCTATGCTAAAATAGCAGATCTACAAGCTCATAGGGCGTCATTTGGTCATTTGGTGCAAGAGTAGTTGGCGGGGATCCCTCCTGTGTCCGCGGACCCCCAGGGGTCACAGACTGTGCACCAGGGGGTCCCCAGTAAACTAGTTTGTGCAACATGTTATACTTTGAGCATTGTTCTCTATTGGCTATTCTAAAAATAGCAGATCTACAAACTCATAGTGTATCATTTGGTCACTGGGTGACAGACTAGGGTGCGAGGACCCCCATCCGTCCGCTTCACCCACAGGGGTCAAAATAGCAGACATACAAGCTCACAGCAATATTTTCATCCCATACTATAAATGTCTTCCAAATCAGTGCTTCTCAAACTGTTTCATGTCAAGGACCCACAAAATGACACGCGCTTGGCCAAGGACCCCGATCTACAAGCTCACCGCGCGGCACTCGGTGCCGCGCTGTGAGCTTGTAGATCTGCTATTTTTCAATACTTAAAGCATAAAATAACGGTTAAAGTGCTTCCATGTTTTATTTTAAGTGTGTGTCTGTGTGTGTGTGTGTGTGTGTGTGTGTGTGTGTGTGTGTGTGTGTGTGTGTGTGTGTGTGTGTGTGTGTGTGTGTGTGTGTGTGTGTGTGTGTGTGTTTTCTCATCAGATTTCCAGCGTCTCATTCTGGACAAAAACACAGCACACAGAGAACTCTCTCTGTCTGAGAACAACAGGAAGGTGACACGGGGAGAGGATCAATCATATCCTGAACATCGTGACAGGTTTGATGAATGGGAACAGGTTCTGTGTACAGAGGGTCTGACTGGACGCTCTTACTGGGAGGTAGAGTGCAGTGGAGGGGTTGGGATAGCAGTGACTTATAGAGGAATCAGCAGGAAAGGAAGTGGTGGTGACTGTTGGCTTGGACACAATAACATGTCCTGGAGACTGGACTGTGAAGGTCATAATGGTAACCGTTACAGAGTCACACACAATAATAAGCAGATTCCTGTCAGGCCCTCTAGGGGCTCCAACAGAGTAGCAGTGTTTGTGGACTGTCCTACTGGGACTCTGTCCTTCTACACAGTGTCCTCTGACTCACTGACACACCTGTGCACCTTCCACAACACATTCACTGAACCTCTCTATACTGGGTTCTGGTTATGGGGCTCCCCCTCCTCAGTGTGTCTGTGTGAGCAGTCTCTATGTGAGGGTGACATCAGGTCGCCATGGTTACTCAACAAGATTGAGTGAGTGCAGGTTGTCCTAGTGACTCATGGACTCAATATTTGGGCATGAGTGACTCACGGTGACATCACGGGGACATCATCATGATGATGTAATCAGCATCACAGTGACATCACACATTACAGCTCCTGTAGATTCAGTGTTTCTCTGACGTTGTCATGACAACACCCCCATGTGTTTGACCTTTGACCCCGGACCCCCATAAGACAAGATTTGTGTTGTTGAAAATGTTACAAATTATATGAAAGAAACACAAACATTTTACCTAAAATAGCAGATCTACAAGCTCACAGCTCGGCACTGAGTGCCGTGCTGTGAGCTTGTAGATCTGCTATTTTTTTTAATCGTAAACATTTGTGCAGGTATTAGAATATTTTTGACCCGATTCTTCTAAATCAGTAGTCCTCAAACCTTTTCTTGTCAAGGACCCCCAAAATTACATGGATTTGGCCAAGGACCCCCATGTCAAAATATGTTGTTCCAGGGACCCCTGGAAACAAAGTTGGCTTTGAAAAATACACCATTCAAAGGTTTGCAAAAAAGTTCATGCTTTAAAAAAAATAGCAGATCTACAAGCTCACAGCGCATCATTTGGTCATTGGGTGCCAGACTAGTGGGCGGCGACTTCCACCCGTCCGGAGACCCCACAGGGGTCCTTGGGGGCTTACCAGGGGGTCCCCAGTCAACTAGTTTGCGCCACATTTTATGAACTTTAACCATATTGCTCTCTATTGGCTATTCAAAAATACAGATCTAGAAGCTCATAGTCCGTCATTTGGTGCCAGAGTAGTTGGCAGGGATCCCCCCCACGTCCGCGGACCCCCAGGGGTAAAAGACTGTGCACCAGGGGGTCCCCAGTAAACTGATTTGTGACACATTTTATACCTTGAGCATTGTTCTCTAATGGGTATTCTAAAAATAGCAGATCTACAAGCTCATAGCGCATCATTTGGTCACTGGGTGCCAGACTAGTGGGCGGCAAACTCCACCCGTCCAGGGACCCCACAGGGGTCCTTGGAAGCTTACCAGGGGGTCCCCAGTAAACTAGTTCACGCCACATTATGCACTTTAACCATATTGTTCTCTATTGGCTATTCAAAAATAGCAGATCTACAAGCTCATAGTGTGTCATTTGGTCAATGGGTGCCAGACTAGGGTGCGAGGACCCCCATCCGTCCGCTTCACCCACAGGGGTCAAAACAGCAGACGTACAAGCTCACGGTACACTGCGAGCTTGTAGATCAGCTCTTTTTTTTAAATCCTGAAACGGTGTGAATATTTTCACCCCATTTTATAAACATCTTCCAAATCAGTGCTTCTCAAACTTTTTTCATTTCAAGGACCCCCAAAATGACCCGCATTTGGCCACGGACCCCCATCTACAAGCTCACAGCACGGCACCAAGTGCTGCGCTGTGAGCTTGAAGATCTGCTATTTTTTTTTAAATCGTGAACATTTGTGCAGGTCTTTGAATATTTTTGACCCAATTCTTCTAAATCAACTTTTTCTTGTCAAGGACGCATTTAGTCACAAAAAAAGTGAAACGTTCAGATGGGGGTCCCTGGTACAAATATGTTCAAATGGGGGTCCCTGGTCAAATGATTATTAATGTCAAACTATGGTATAAAATGAGTCATCACCACAGGGAGCTTTGGATCTTAGATTAGATCAGATAGAAGTGCACAAACCTCCACACATTTATAAATATGTATCATAAATACTGTACATCAATGATGACGATGTAAATATCAGTGTCATACTTGTGTCTCTTATGTAGATACAAACTCATATTTTATCTATATTCTATTTTTGATCTTTTCACACAACAGAGATAAAGTGTATATTTGATCATGTAATTGTCACAGTATCAATATTGTTTCTTGTATATAAACCTTTATACTGAACCACTTGAACCCCATGTACTTTATTGACTGGGGTTCCCCAGGGTTCTGTAATTGGTCCCCTGCTTTTCCCCACCTCTACACCAGATCTCTTGGGTGAAAATAGCAGATCTACAAGCTATCTAATAGCTAGGATCTAGGTCGTAAAGCAACACATTGTGAGCAGTGTTCATTTTCACAGCAGATTATGGTAATATTTTAGTCATTCTGTTTTTGGAGCTGTGTGCAGCTCCCTATACGTGGCTGTGTGGGTCTGTGTGTGTGTGTGTGTGTGTGTGTGTGTGTGTGTGTGTCTGTGTGTGTGTGTGTGTGTAGCCTGACTTCGGCGCATAACTAGTGCCGCACCATTTACGCCACTTGCGCAATATATACATCAAAATGTGCGGCTCGGCCGGGAATGGTGTTCTATTACCTTTCGTTCCGATCCGCCTTACCATGCCGACGTAATCGGCAAAAAACGACGCTTAATTGTCCCCATTGACTTATAATGGGACAATGCAAGAAATCACTTTCAAGTATTTTTCTCTCGTAAACCATAGGAGCTACAGTTTCAAACCTCGGAGAGGAGATTCATAATGATTTTAAGAATGAATCGAAAAATAATTACATCACTCGGCCTCATGGTGGCGCTATAACGGCCCACTTTACGTTTTGCCCCGTAACTCTTGAACCGTAGATCGGAAAATTTAAATTCTTTTTTCCCTGGATTCCTTGGGTCAAGACGCATCTCCCCATATAGGCCACGCCCATTTGCGCCAGGATAGATTTTCCGCCATCTTGAATTTTCTCCAAAACACACTTTTTGCTCCTTTTCCTACATATTTTCTTCAAATGTCACAAAAATCGGTACACATGATCTACACACACACACACACACACACACACACACACACACACACACACACACACACACACACACACACACACACACACACACACACAGCTCCACTTCACACGGGTGTTATTTTTTTTTATTTTTATTTTTTTAGTTGACTAAATGTCATAACATTTTAGTTGACTAAATCTACACTTTATTTAGTCGACTAAAATGTATTCTTGGAGGGCCGTGATGGTGTTGTAATGCCTGATTTATACTGAGCTCTGTGCCAGAAAATATCTGATCTACAAGCTCACAGCATGTCTGTGTAGCGTTGTTGTTAACTTGTAGATCGGCTATTTTCAGAGAGAGCTACACCCGAGCTCAACCAAACATAAAATGACTTGTCTTTTAGTTCTACTGGATCTCTTCTCCACCAGTCCCTCCCTGACATTTTAGTCTAGTTTTTATTTGTTGATGAAATTGTAAATATATTTTGTCAGAATGTTGTCAATCACTCTGGATTCAAACATCTACTGAATGTGTTGTTAATGAACTCAAATCAATCATTGTTTATTCATTGATTCATTATCAGATCATTGTTTCCTCACTCATTCTATTATTGTGCTTTCATTGAATATTAATGTGATGCTGTTCTCATTGTTCACATGTTATTGTATGATCATGTGTGGAAGTAATAATTGTTTAATAAATTGATTGTTGACAGTCTGTCGTTGTTCCTGTGTATTAATATTCATAGTGTTGTCATGACAACATGGCCACAGCTCATTGGTCATGTATAATAACTAGGTTGGATTTGTTTTTTCGTTTGTTTTTTGAAAACTTCTTCACTTCCAACACCGTATATACTTTGGATATTTGAAAATAGCAGATCTACAAGCTCACACCACTTGTAGATCTGCTATTTTCAAAAGATATCCATACATTTTTTGAAAACTTGTGAAATGACACACTTGTAATTGAGTGAAAACTGCTGTTTAGACGCCCTCTAGTGTCCGTTAGCAGAAGTACTTCATATGATGTCTGATCATGGATGTCATGTTGTTGTTTTTAGATTTTTAAATAGTTTTATTTTTACACTAGATTTAAATTCGTGGATGCACTGGCTGTCTGTGGCTCTGTTTTGGTCTTGTATGTATTGTATTGGTTTACTAATACGTTTAAGTAACTAAGTACATTTACTTAAGTACTGTGCTTAAGGATAATTATTAGGTATTTGTACTTTACTTGAGTATTTCCAACTTCCAACCGGCCTACTTTTACTTCTACTCCACAACATCTCAGACCCAAATATTGTACTTTTACTCCACTACATTTATATGAAAACTTTAGTTACTTTGTAGATTTGGATTATTATTATTACATCCATTGATAAGCACTTAATATTTAGTGTTCATATATTTTTGGAGATACAGGCCTTAAACAAGGAGCTCCAAACACTTTGTTGGGCTCAAAACAAAATGAGATCCAGGCTTTTTGCAATCAGAGCTCCGAACAAATCTCTCCTGAAACTCACAACCAGTGGTGGAAAAAGTAGAAAACTCACATTATTTACTTTAAGTAAAAATATCAATACCACAATGTAGACATAGAAACAGACTGTCAGTGATGCCAACATACATTAACAGTTTGCCAGCCAAAATAGAATGGTTGTTGGTAGATTAGCCGTTTATAAACATGAGCCCGCCACCACTCCTTCTTGGACCGCACCGTTGTTTTTTCTTTTTTCATTAGCTCACCGTGATTATCTGGATCTCCGTTGGGATAGAGTGGTAGTTTTGGCCGAGCATCGATCTCCCCGTGCGTTTCGCGTGCGCGATCCGTGCGCATAATAATCCATGCATATAATCCAAGAATGACTGAACAGTCGATGTGACCATTTTGGCTGGCTTAGCCCTTAGCACTCCAGCTATGCTAATGTTATCCTCCAGACAGTAAACAGACGGTGTCAAGGAAGCATGAAGAAGGAAAGGCAATGACGTCACCTCTGCTTCATGTCAGAGCAGCCATGAGCTATCGATGGACGAGCGGTGATTAGGGAAGGTTAGACGATCGCCGATTTTCGGATAAAAAACATTTATTTCATTTTTAATGGCCTAGTCCGGAAAAAGACAGCGCGGCTGAGACTCCTTGCTCAGATGTCCGGTATATTCCGGTTTTAATATTAAGGGGCTCCCCGTGGCTTGGAAAGGGTTAAGGAGCTCTTAATACATTAAAGGGATACTTCACTTTCCAAAAAAACTTTTGGTCATTTTATCATCTAATCAGGCTTTTATGAACACCCTGAACAGATTTATATATGTTTCATTCAATATTTAGATATTTGATGTAAATGTTATCATGAGGCTTAATTGATCCAGAGCCGCACCACATACACACCCATTGTAACTTTAAACTCCATTTTAACCATGCTAGATTCATCAAAAACACACATTATTTTTTTCTGTTGACTCATACTACCCTCCTAATACATTCGATAACGTTTTTCATTTATTTTTAATAATTCTTTGGGAAAATAGAACAAATGTAATACAACAATTAATTATTAAAAATAAATGAAAAAAAAAAGTCTGCCTGCTCACGTATTAGGAGGGTATTATGAATCTTTTTTTTTTTTTTTTTTTTTTTTTTTTATGAATCTAGCATGGTTAAAATGGAGTTTGAAGTTACAATGGGTGTGTATGTGGAGAGGCCATGGGCCTGGAGGGCCTGGTAACATTTAAATAAAATATCAAAATATTGAATGAAGCAAATTAAAATCTGTTTATGGTGTTCATAAAAGCCTGATCAGACGATAAAATGACCAAAAGTTTTTTTGAAAGTGGAATATCCCTTTAAATATGATTCTTTATTCATACTAAATTGAAACCATTTTATGTGTGTGTGTGTGTGTGTGTGTGTGTGTGTGTGTGTGTGTGTGTGTGTGTGTGTGTGTGTGTGTGTGTGTGTGTAAAAGTAAAAAGATGCAAATTGCAACTGTAGATCATTTTTCACATGTTGAATGTAGAGTTGCAACAGCAACCATTGCCAGCCCATGCATGTGTAGCACTGGCCCTTTAAGGGTAGTGCATATGAGGGGCAGCCATGTTTGAGGCCTCCTGTTTGGCCAGAAGCCATGAGACCACGGCAACAGCAATCAGGTAAATAAACATTCAACTTGCACTGTCAATTGTAACTTGTGTTGTGTTGTGCGATGGAGCCACGTTGGTGCGTGCTGCTTTAGCTGCAATATGCAAGGGATGGCCGGGCTTTGAGTTGTGTGTTAGCCTTACACATTAAGACATCTCCTAGTGAGACTTCTGCATTTGTTACCTTTACGACAATGCAGAAGTCTCTCTAGGAGATGTCTTAGGCGCACCACAGACATATGCGTGAAACATCTTCTCTGTATCGTCTGAGAATGGCCACTGGGGGCGCCGTCCTAATGCATTGTCAATGGAAGGTTGTTGGTGTTTTGTCGTTGCCGTGTCTCTTGGCCAAAAGACAGGCTGTGGTTGAGCTAGAGACACGGCAACGACAAAAAACCAAACAACCTTCCATTGACAATGCATTAGTACGGCGCCCCCAGTGGCCATTCTCAGACGATACGGAGAAGATGTTTCACGCATATGTGTGAGTCCAGCCTTAAAGGAGACATCCAGACCAAAACACATATAGGGTTAAATCTGCCTTTTATCATACCCCTTCATACCTGCTTTAGTCGATTTTTTTCATAGCTGCCCCTGTTGCTAGATTTCGGCTGCCCCTGTTGCTAGATTTCGCGGGCTCTCTCATAACTAACACAGTGGATTGTCCTTAGGCGAGTGGGGTTATTTCTTTAGCTTCAAAGTTAGTATTTTTTGATTTGATTGTGTTTACACAACATCCTGAGACCAACAAAACCGCTGTTTTGACCTCACAGGCACCCTTACTTGTCAAACAGACCCCTCCCTCCCCTCCCTTTCTTTAGCTTCAAAGTTAGTATTTTTTGATTTGATTGTGTTTACACAACATCCTGAGACCAACAAAACCGCTGTTTTGACCTCACAGGCACCCTTACTTGTCAAACAGACCCCTCCCTCCCCTCCCTTTCTAGCCTCTCCTCTTCCTGCTCTGGTGCAGAGCAGAAGCTGTTTGACAAGTAAGGGTGCCTGTGAGGTCAAAACAGCGGTTTGGTTGGTCTCAGGATGTTGTGTAAACACAATCCAATCAACAAATACTAACTTTGAAGCTAAAGAAATAACCGTACTAGCCTAAGGACAATCCACTGTGTTAGTTATGAGAGAGCCCACGAAATCTAGCAACAGGGGCAGCCGAAATCTAGCAACAGGGGCAACTATGAAAAAAATCGACTAAAGCAGGTATGAAGGGGTATTTAACCCTATATGTGTTTTGGTCTGGATGTCTCCTTTAATGTAAGGCTAAGCTGCGTGTCACGGCTGGACACTTCTACTGCTGCTGTTTTGTAATCTCTCATCACTCGCTGTCTGTGGCTGTAGTCTTCAGTGTCTCTTTCTCTGTGACCGTTGTCTGTGATTTGTTTCTGCTGTTGGTTGGTTTTGGTTGGGTTTGTTTGTTGTTGGTGCTGTGGGTTCTTGACGTGTGAGGTGTGTGCAGTGGTATAAAGTAACTAAGTACATTTACTTAAAAGTACTGTACTTTAGTACAATTGTGAGTTATTTGTTTTACTGCTACTTTACACCTCGGATCCAAATAGTGTAGGCTACTTTTACTCCACTAGTTATAGTTACTAGTTACTTTGCAGATATTTATTATGATATTATAAAACAAAGCACTCTTTAGCCCATTTTATGGGCAAATAGTAGATCTACAAGCTCGTAGATCTACTATTTAAATTTTTTATGCAAGCATATTGTAGCCTATAGGCTTATGTTTACCTTGTTGTCACTAGACCAATAAACCCTTTTGCAAATCCCGCCCCATTCTGCCCTGTTACTATGATGGGACATTAACCCTGGGCAGATTGTTTTTTATAGTGGAAGTGGATGGGTTTTTTTTTCCCTTCATAGCCTCATTACAGCTATATAAAGTACCAAAGGAAAAACACCTAGGTGATATTAATAAAAAGGGAAGACAAAGGTACAGTAGTTACATTGCAAAACAGGGGATTTACCCGAAAATATATGTTTTAATTTGTTTAATCCCAGTGGGACAGAATCCTCTTTGCAGATTCTTTTATAGTGGTAGTGGATGCGATTTTTTTTCCCTTCATAGCCTCATTACAGCTATATAAAGTACCACAAAAAACACATCTACGTGATATTAATAAAAAGGGAAGAAAAAGGTACAGTAATTACATAGCAAAACAGTAGTTTTCCCCCGAAAAATAAATGTTTTAATTAGTTTAATCCTCTGGATCAGAGATAGAAAGAGAAGCGCATTGCATCTTGGGTACTAGGAAGAGGACAGAGAGAATGTTTCTCCTCACATAATAGGCTGGCTTTTCGTAATTCTGCCCATTTAAATTATATGTACCCAATCGTGACTCTTAGACCATTGATAAGGTACATGTGAACTAGTTTGTTGAAGCTTATTCGTTATGATGAGCGAGATCGCTTGACGCTTGCCGTCGCTATCACCGTACCGGCCGATCTCCGTGTCGCGCACTGCGGACAGTTTTTGAAAGGCTGAAGCAACATTCTCCACTGCACAAACTCCACCCCCGATAGCAAAAAGTGAATGTTTTTTTCTGGTTGGCCAGTCAGGGAGTCTCAGGGACCAATCAGAAGGCTGACAAACGGTCTATTACAGAGCCATAAGGTGCTTGTATTTTTCTTATTGTATTTAATATTTGTGTTAATATTCACTTATTTTAAGATTACATTTCATACATTATATTCAATAAATAATGTTTAGTTTACATCTCCTTCTGTTCTGTATGTCTATTTACTCTGAAGATGGAGTCAAGATAACATTAGGTTTGGCTTACATGCAGTGATGCAGTATTAGTCAGTAGGATTTGCATTTTGCTTAAGCCATTTATGCCTAGAATAATGGAATGCTTTAGGTACTGAAAAATAGCGAGCTTGTAGATCTGCTATTTTAGAATTTTTCATTTTTTCTTTGAATATATCTTTTTTTAAAGCGAACATTTGTAACTCAAATATTTGCTTCTGGGGGGTACCTGGAACAACATCTTTTGAGATGGGGGTCTGCGGTCCAAATGCCTGTAATTTTGGTGGTCCTTGACGAGAAAAGATTTGAGAACCACTGATTTAGAGGAAGGATTTAGAAGTCGGGACAAAGATCGGGTCAAAGATATTCAAAGACTTGCACACATTTTCACGATTTTTAAGAAATAGCAGATCTACAAGCTCGCAGCGCGGCACTCGGTGCCGCGCTGTGAGCTTGTAGATCTGCTATTTTTCAATAGTGAAAGCATCAAATAATGGTTAAAGTGGTTAAAATCTAACGCGACGCAGAGAAGCTGTTTTGTTTAGATGCCAACTCTTATAAGTACAGTATATATACTTAGCACTACACCCCTGTGACTGTCATGACTACCCTACGCCACTGGACATCACAACAGTCTAATCCTAATGTTAATATTCCTCTAATTCTACCTTCAAACAACCCACGTCTGCACACCACCAATCAGAGGGCCCCAAAGCACAATGTCTTGCTTAGGACCCCACCAATCAGAGGGCCCCTTGCTTAGGACCCCACCAATCAGAGGGCCCCTTGCTTAGGACCCCTGTGGAGTCAGAACCTTGGTAAGAAAACCTGAAACACATGTTGATGCTTTGATCGTTCATTTACATTATATGAAACACATGTTGATGCTTTGATCGTTCATTTACATTATATGAAACACATGTTGATGCTTTGATCATTCATTTACATTACATGGCGACATGTTTTAATTGGTGGTATTTTATATTCCATTTCCAGAGTTCAGCAGGTGTGTTTTTAGGGCGGGGGAACTGAACACTGCTGGAGTCAGTAAAGGATAGGACAAGGGTTCCCAAACTGTTTGTTTAGGCCGTGACTCTGTATGTTGGATTAATTACTGTTGAGTGAGAAAAAAAAAGTTGAGCTACTTAAAGTAGCTCAACTCTACCTTTGAAATGAGCTCAGTGCGGTCCTTCTCAAACTGGGGTCCAGGGACCCCCAGGGTTCCTCCAGTGGGTTCTAAATGGACCCTTACAGGTCCATGTGTTTCCATTTATTCATTCTCCAGAACCAACCGTCTCAGTTCAGTCAGTGTGTTGGTGTTTGCATGACTTTCATCATTGACTGATTATTGTTGTGGTAACTGAAGTGCAGTTACCCGATGTGGCCACAGGGTGGCATCTCAGTGCAGCATCATGTGGTAAAAAACAGACAGTTATTGTAGAAGAGGCATTTTATCATCAGCAGTAATAACAGAGCGGTACAACATTTTCATTTGTATTTATTTTCTACTAAATAACTACTTTAGCATTGTTTTCATTGTTATTGTTGTTGCCTATATATTTAAAGATGGGTGCCATAGTTCTGTGCTTTTTTCTGTTTTGTATGTGTCTATGGAGTTAACATTACTCTTAACAGACCCCCAGATGTGGTTATAATATGTTTTGTATGTGTCTATGGAGTTAACATTACTTTAATAGAACCCCAGGTGTGGTTATAATATGTTTTGTATGTGTCTATGGAGTTAACATTACTCTTAACAGACCCCCAGGTGTGGTTATAATATGTTTTGTATGTGTCTATGGAGTTAACATTACTCTTAACAGACCCCCAGGTGTGGTTATAATATGTTTTGTATGTGTCTATGGAGGAAAACCCATTTCCTGCTATCCCCGTCGAAACCGGAGATTTCCCTCTGTACCGCGCTGACATGCCCGTAGATCCCGGAAATGTAATTAGCTTTAATCATTATGAATCAATTAAAAGTATGATTGCTCTTTATAGCCGATTCGGACTCTTTAGGCCTGCCTCCTAACTGTATCCGGCCGTATTTCCTGTTTTGACCGGATCTAGGTTTCCGTATCTGGTCTGAGGCCACGTCATAGCTCCGCTCCCATAGGTTTGTATTGTAAACAAAGGAAGGAGCTGCACGGCCATAACATAGTCTTTTTTCACACCGATTTTTTTATTTGGAAGCTGTTTGATTCTTTTACCCGCCTGGCATATGATCTGCGCACATATCGTCTGCTATGTGCGCGACGTGGACTCGCAGGAACGTTTTACACGGGTTTCTCTGTAAAAAGCGGCAGATACAGCCTGACAACGGATATTTCTTTTTCCAATGGGATTGTTTTTTTCGAAAGCTGTGGTCCGGTCTGCAACGCTGGTACATGTTACATGCACAGATCGTGCGCTTTGCGTGCACGTGCCCACGTTAAAAGGTAAGGACAATTTGGCAGTTGCTGAGTTCAGGCTATGTTTAAAATGGCAGAGAAAAAGCTAACATTACTCTAATAGAGAGAATAGAGGTGTGGCTATAATATGTTTTGTATGTGTCTATGGAGTTAACATTACTCTAACAGACCCCCAGGTGTGGTTATAATATGTTTTGTATGTGTCTATGGAGTTAACATTACTCTAATAGACCCCCAGGTGTGATTATAATTATGCAAATATGTCCCTGTTTATTTTTGGTTTCTTCCTGATAGCTGAAATCCTCAAAAGGACCAACCAAAGTACACCTCTTTAGTGACACACTGAGAGGGAGACAGTCCTTAAAGGTATATTCAGGACTTCGCTTTCATTCAAATAAAAATAAAATGTGTACATTTTCCACTAATGCACCTGACTATAATGTGCGCTGACCATATACGGACTTCCACCCTGTCCCCTGTTACGAGCATAGCTCGCTCGAAATTTTCCCGTTCGCCACAAAGATCTCCACCAATCAGGATAGAGTATGGCCTCAGTGCGCGTTCTAGTCTGTTCCTCTGCGCGTCCACCCTTAGTGAAGCGCGGGTGCACAGTTCCTCCATTCTGTAAACAATGGCACTGGAGCCACTACATTACATTCCGCGGCAGTTTTAACTGCTTTAACTTGCTATTTTTTAATTTACTCTTTCTATTTCAAGTCTCTGCTTGTATGTTTACTTTATTTCGCGTTTGTTTTTTATCGATTAGTGTCTTAGACAGTTTAACTTTTTACAAAGGGAAGAGTTTCAGGAAGCTGAATGTGGACAACAGGCTGAGAGATGCTGAACAAAGAAAGGAGGTAAATAAGAAATATTTTATAATTGTCAGAGTGCAGCAATCTATTTCCTAAGTAAACGTTTGTTAGGTGGGTTTGTCATTGGGATCTTTGAAGGGTTTGGGGCTATATTTCTTGTAAAAAGTTTCGTTTTAAAGTTAGCCACATTGTGGGTGAATCCGCCCTAAAAACAATACATTGATCTAATAAACAGGGGCCATTAAATGAGACATATGTCTTGTCTATAACTTGTAAATGATTTCAATGTCCACACAAAGGACAAATAGACTTTACTTGTAAGTTACTTCAGCCCATAGCTTCAGCCATGAATAAACACAACGTGAGTCACAACATACGGCTGACGTAAAACGCATCTACAGAACTACTTTTAGCATCGTAAGGTACATTCACAACATAGCCCATATTATCAAGTCATCCTATATTTTATACCTCTATGATATCAACGCTGCATTTGTTAGACCCACGCTTGCTATTCCAGAAAGATCTGAACGTTATTGGTGCATAGTGATGTTTGGAGGGGGTCGCTCAACACCTAGCTACTTACAGGAGGTCTATTGATATGCATAGGTACTGTGCAATGCTTGTTTCTTTGTTCAAACATCCCATTGTGATACTAAAGCCTTAGCGAGGTGCGAATTGGGGGGGTTTGCATGTCAATGCATACAAGTCTGTAACTCTGGACCCTGAAGGGTTCATTTGGTTCCATTTGTACACTGTCAGATATAAAGGGAGACCTTGAAATCTGCTTTGAGAAACACTGCACTAGGCCATTAGATCAATGTATTGTACTGTACTGTTTTATGACAAATTGTAAAATTTACTTTTGTGTCTATTTTAGTCTCACCAATCTAATCTAAGCATCATCTCCTTTATTTCTATACAGGCTGAAGAATTTGATGTCTGAAGAAGAGCAGCTGTACATCCGATCACACTACAATTATGACACCAATAAACGTTGAACATTTGAAAAATATATATGTATATATAATGAGGCAATCTATACACACAAATAGGGTAGGCTATTCTACAGTCTGGAAGATGCTAGACTCCACTCCACTTCCCATTTTCACCTGCAAACCGTTTCCTAAATAAACAAGTTTTGTCAACCTGAAACTTTTTTTTTTTATTACAAATGCCAGAAATGTTATGCAGCTAAACGATATGATATTGCATTTAAATGGGGTTTCATACCAAAATGCTTTAGTGTATGAAACAATACAATATAGCGTTTTCACAATGTTTACAACTTCCCATCATTGTAAGCTTTCAGAGGTCAGAACACATTCAAATAACTTACCACATACAAAAAACATTTACCATTGACTAGATCAAAATGAAATCGAGACATTACAGTTTATGTATATCAAAGCATCATTTTATTAATCATGTTTAGATCATGTCAGTCTTTCATGCAGATCATTAGTGATGGTAACGACTGCTCAGAAAATAAAAGCCTTTTAGTTAGCATTATGTATGCTTTCTTGTTGTGGTCTTCACGAGCGAAGATCAATCCAGATCAACAGTAACAGCGATGATGAAACAACGTACCTGTATGAAAAAAAGGGTAAAGAATGATTAGATTAGCAGTCATAATAAATGCCTCAGTCTATTGAATACTGCAGTGTTATTCATTTATCGTTAGACCCGCAGCATAGATCATTTAGCAGCTCCAAAATTATTAATCCAGATACAGGGTCGTCGTCATGTTGGCTTGTGTGGACATACTGTGTCAAAATATAGTTTTGCCCCAGACATAATTTACCAGACAGTATTATTTACCAGAGAGGCAGAGCGCTAGCCCTGAATGATCAAACAGGTCTGTAAATCAAAAGGACCGTAGTGTTCGGGTTAGTTATGATGGTCCAAATACAAGTTTTGAGTCTGCTAATCATTATGCTGATTGTAAACTACTGAACTAATAAAATGCCAGTGCCTGTCTCGTATAAATCAGTATCATACATATTCTAAAGCTGGAGAAGTAGGCCTACCGATACTCAGTAATTGTGTCTTGTGATCAAAATGAGAACATTATAATGGTGTAATAAAAAATATACATTTCCAAAGCTGTAAGGCCAGTAAGAGGACTATAACACGGCCGCATGCCAAGCGATACGGTAGCGTTAGTTAAATGTAATTGTTACATGTCTAAATATGTTTGCATTTGTAAATAAAGATGACTTTTTATTTCACTTACCGATTGGAATGTGTAGAGCTTAATCGATCCATGCTGTGTAGAGTAAAGATGTTAGTTTGTTTGTTTCAGTTTGTTTACATCTGGGCGCCATTACAGGAAACTGCTGGGCAAAGCGCGTTCTTGTGATGAGGCAAAAAACTCCTCTCCCGCGCCCTCTGCTGGAGAGGAGCCACATTTTCATTAAACCTGAATATGCCTTTAATTGGTCATTTGTGTGAATCGTGCAGATCCAATGAGAACATGTTTGGGGAGGGATCTATTTTTCTGAACCAATCAGATAGATAGATTAGATTAGATAGATAGTAGGCGCGATATAATTGATATGGCAATACATCGCGATTGTTTTTTCGTGTGTGTGTGCGCGTGTGTGCGTGTGCGTGTGCGTGTGCGTGCGTGCGTGCATGCGTGCGTGTGTGTGTGTGCGTGTGTGTGTGCATGTGTGCGTGATAACTTACGTCTCACACAAACACATAGAGCATGGGTGGTGTTACGTTGCAGCACACACTTGTGTTTGTCTTTCTCTCCTGATTTCCTCAAACCGGAGACACTCCTGTTTAGTTTAAATACATATCGTCTGTTCTGTTTAATTCACTATAGTCTAGTGCAGACAGTGGTTCTCAAATGTGGGTACGTGGGTGTACACCTAGGGGTACGCGGGGGTACTGCAGGGGGTATGTGAGAAAAACTAAGAAATGGCAATATGTATTTTATGGTCAATGACTTTATGTGAACCTGCTCATCTGTAACTTGTTAAACCAAATGACATCAATAACATGATTATACCACTACCACTGTCATTGAAAAGCAGTTATTTACCATTATGCTGTTGTATTTTGAACATAATGTCTTTGGAACTGGACTTTTCATGTAAATATTTCATAGCAAAATGCTGTAGTCAGGGGAACCACTGGTCTAGTGCAGTGGTTCTCACCCTGTGGGTCGGGGCATGAGGCGTTTTCACCCCTTCTTCCGGGTAGTAAAACGGTGACGTAGTGGGGCCTATGTGACGTGTTTTGCGTCATAGTTTGTGTTCATGGACGCACTGGGGCTCCAATTCATGAACGAGCACTTCCGGTATGAAGGCGCAGTCAATACAAAGAAGCCTAGATGCGCGTTCATGTTTCTGGCCCCAACTGCAGTACCTCAAAACGTCCATCATGTCCATGGTGCTTCAGAGCTCCCCCAAGGTTCTGGGGGCTTAAATGGAACCCTGAACCTTCTGCTTTGCATGTGGGCTCTCTGTTTCTACCCATTTATATATCACTGAGGAGGAGAGGAGAGGAGAGGAGAGGAGAGGAGAGGGTAATTGAGGTGAGAACAAGCATGGTGTCTTATCTTACCATGAGTCACACAATATGGTTAAACATTAACTGTGTGTGTGTGTGTGTGTGTGTGTGTGTGTGTGTGTGTGTGTGTGTGTGTGTGTGTGTGTGTGTGTGTGTTTTATGGCTGCAGGTCAATGTATACCACAGTACATTGAGTAGTAGTGCGTCCTCTAGGATTGAGAACAACACCCGTCAGTGAGTTGTTTCACCGTCAACTGAAGAGTCTGAACTCCATTTTGCGTCGCCTCGTTAAACGGATCAAAGCATAAAGATTATTGCAGGGTAAGTGATTTTAAACACTGTCTGGTGTTAAAGGGGTATTTCACCCCTAAAATTACCATTTTCCTATCGATTACTCACCCCATGGTGACTTGAATTCTTGGATTTATATATGTTGTATAATATGTTTTGTATGTGTCTATGGAGTTAACATTACTCTATTAGTCCCCAGGTGTGGTTATAATATGCAAATATGTCTTCCCTGTTTATGTTTGGTTTCTTCCTGATAGCTGAACGCAGGGGCGTCACAAGGCGGGTGGGGGGGGGGGGGGGGGGGGGGGGGGGTGGACTGAGTTACTAGGGCCCAAGGTGGAGGGGGCCTTAATTATTTTATACTTTAGCTATTGAAAAATAGCAGATATACAAGCTCACAGCGCAGCACTTGGTGCCGCGCTGTGAGCTTGTATATCTGCTATTTTCCAATAGCTAAAGCACAACATGTGAGTGAATCCTTGTACCCAGGGCCCAGAATTTGGTGTGACACCCCTGGCTGAAAGCCTCTGAGTCACAAGGCCCAATCAAAATACACCTCTTTAGTGACACACTGAGAGGGAGACAGTCCTTAAAGGAGACATCCAGACCAAAACACATATAGGGTTAAATCTGCCTTTTATCATACCCCTTCATACCTGCTTTGGTAAAAAAAAAATCATAGCTGCCCCTGTTGCTAGATTTCGGCTGCCCCTGTTGCTAGATTTCGGCTGTACTGTTGCTAGATTTCACAGGCTCTCTCATAACTAACACAGTGGATTGTCCTTAGGCTAGTGCGGTTATTTCTTTAGCTTCAAAGTTAGTATTTTTTTATTGGATTGTGTTTACACAACGTCCTGAGACCAACTAAACCGTTGTTTTGACCTCACAGGCACCCTTACTTGTCAAACGGCTTCTGCTCTGCACCAGAGCAGGGAGAGGAGAGCCTAGAAAGGGAGGGGAGGGAGGGGTCTGTTTGACAAGTAAGGGTGCCTGTGAGGTCAAAACAGCGGTTTGGTTGGTCTCAGGACGTTGTGTAACCACAATCCAATAGGGGGGGGGGGGGGGCTCTGAGGGCTGCTTGGTTCTGTCAGGGTTTTATAGGGAACTGGCTTTCGTGCCGTGACGTGCATCAGGGACTTGCTGGCCATTGGGAAAAGCAGGACAAATCCCTAAAAAAATTGGAAAAAATAAATAAATAAAATGTCAGCCGTCATTCCATTTTGGGGGCTGGGCACTGTGGGCAGTCAACAAAGTAAATCGTCACTGTCGGGTAGAAACCTTGTATCTCCAAGTTTCAAATTTGTAAAATTTTTCGCAACGCAAAGCCCTGCTTCATCATACAAGGCCGTGCACAAAAGTAGTGAAAACAGCAGATCTACAAGCACACAACGCCTCGCACCGCCTCGCATTTTAAAATGATAAATACAAAATAAACGGTTTTGGACATACAAGGTTTCCACCCAACAACGACGAAATATAACTCATGTTTTACTGGTTGTTGTCGGTTGTCAGGGAGATATCACAGCCAATCGGTTGACAGGCTCTGTCTCGCGTCCTGCAGGTTGCCGTGTTTGTGTGACAATTTAATATGAAAACAAAACTAAATGAATTGACCAAAACCCAGATCCCCTCCACCACTACACCCCATGCTGTGATTATTTAGGAGGATTCATCATGTAAGCAAACCTAGATTTTAGGTCTGTGATGGAAAGTGATTTGTAAAAAAAAGTGATTCTGTTAAAAAAAATAAAACATAAAACATTAAAAGCCTAGTGCGAGACCCCCCAGGCCTCCCAGGTGTGAGGTATAGATGATGCTGTGTGCGTCCAGGGCTGATCATTTGGGGTTGAACATGAGTTTGGCTTTGTACTGGTGTCACAGCCCCTGTAGTCGGCCTACTAGGGCCTGTGTGGTTGCTCTGTCTAACCTTTACTCCCACAGGTCCTGATTGCCAATCAGGTGCATTGGGAGCACCTGGCCAGTGTTCCCAGGGTGCTCTATAAAAGGCTGGGTGTGGCCACACTACCACACTACATCTTCCACACATCCACATACTGCTGACCCTACTGATTACACTGATTTACACATCCCATAAGTTTTGTTCATATTATTGTTTATAATGTAAATAAATATGTTTTGTACACTTTTAACAGCCGTGTCCCTCTCCATTTGTTATGGCCTAAGAGCCGTGGTCATAACATGGGGGCTCATCCAAAAAAAGAAAATGGAAATGATACGTTTTGGCCACATCTAAAGTTGTGGGCCCATTCGTATTGGGAATCTGTTTCGAAATCTGTGATTAACAAATGTTTGTTCCTGGCTTGCGTCGTCCCTTGTTGTCAGAAGGGTGTGTCCCCTTGGTTGATGGACGCGATGGACGTGAGGGACGTGATGGACGTGAAGGACATGAAATGTGAAGCGAGAAACGTGAAGCGAGAAGCGTGAAGGGTGAGGGGTGGGTAATTCCCTTGGTGACAACAGGTGGGAGATGTGCCGTTTGTTAAAAAATAGAACTAGTATTTTGCCATGACTTTTTGAGCAGGTAAAGTAAACTTCCTGTCTTGCTTTGAAGCCTGTTGACCGGCAGGGTTGTCATAGTCATAGGAGAAGGTGCACGGTAGTTAAAGTGTTTTGGTTGTACTTGTTAGTTCAGTTTTTGTTAAATATATAATGGTTTTGGGTTGTGCTGTAATTTAATTGGTATCACTGCAGTGTAGTGGTTAGCAGTCAGGATGGTTGTTAAAGGTGCGTTTTTTTCTTTTTTGTGTGGTGGTCCCCGCATAGGATTATAGTAGTATATTATAGTAGTATACGCTATTTTTGTTAAAGAAGTTCGCTTGGTGTTTTTGTTTTTTTTGTAAAATTAGGTGAGCATTTTTTTTTCAGTGTCACGCCGTTGTTGCCCATTTTCTTTGTGTAGTTCTGCTCTGTGTCAATATTGGCTAGTAGTAATGTTGGCATCAGTGGATAACGACTCCAGATCCAACAGCTGGCAGTAAAAACTGAGCTGGTTTGGCCATGATGGGGCATGTAAACAGTGGTTGGTAGCATGGTGGGTACACAGCAGTGGTGCAGAGGTGTATGCTTTTTGTAGGTGCAGCCAGTGAGTGGACATTATAGGGGCATCTGGGTGTTGGTCCACCTGACGGTGCGACCCTCCAGACGGTGCGACCCTCCTGACGAATGTGGTCCACCAGACGGAAGCTGGGAGGGGTTATGGGTGGCCGTAGTTCTGGCCCGTCTCAGAGAGGAGTAGGGTTGGGACTCGTTAGGATTTTAACGATTCCGAGTCCTTAGCGATTCCCTCTTAACGATTCCGGTTCCTAACGGTTCTCTTAACGGTTCCAATATATATATATTTTCATATTTTCTGACACTGACGCTTCTGTATGTCCTATAGAAAAATAAAACATGAACGATTGAGACCATTTAACAGTAGTTGTTTACATAAGCCTAATGGGCGTTCAAATAAATAATAATTTAGGTATAGTTGTTGTAATACAAATTTATATTGTAATATAATCACAGTTAAGGGTCAATTTGTTTCTTACCAATAGGGCTACCTTTGTGTAATTGAAAATGTAGATATATTCATGTGGTGTGGCGTGATGTGGTGTGGTACTAAAGCTGCAGTGGAAAAGGGGCTATTGTGAAGTCAGGTTTCTAAACGTCGCGCCCATCTGTATGTTTAAGGCTTTAAGCGTTGGTTAAAATAGCTGATCTACAAGCTCACGTTGTCTTGTGGATGCGACGTGTTGTGAGCTTGCAGATCAGCTATTTTCGGCATGCAACACAGCGAAGTAGTCAGGCTTTACTTGCGTTGCAACTTGCAAGACGTAACAAGGAAGAAGAGACGCACCCAGGCAGACGGCACAGAGGAGCGCCTCGGTCCGCTCACATATCAACTTTCGCGAGGTCTTCTGCAGCTGCGGGTGTTATTTGGAGCATAATGTGAAATGTGAATGAAAAGAAAGACGCGAGGACAGAAGACCGCGGACCGAACGAGCCGACGAGCGCCGCTCATGGACGTCAGAATGAACGCGCTTCCAGTGAGCTGAAGTAGCCTACAGCCAAACTTGGAAGACTTCTGTCTCTTCTGCACCATGCTGTTTGTTTATCACGCTGCTTGTTGGTGTGTTCAGTTGTCGTCGCTCTCACTCGCGCTGCTCAGTGACACGGACATTCCCAGCATTCTTTCTGTAGAGGTGGCCTGACGTCACCACAGCTGCTTGCAATGGAATGCACATTAAATGCGCGCTGATGAGACCCGTTAAGAGAATCGGACCGGCAAAAATGATTGACCCGGTTCTGGACCCGCTATCATGGAACCGGGTCCTAAAAAGAACCGGTTTCGGGTCCCAACCCTAGAGAGGAGGCGCTGAGGCGCATCGGTTGCAGGCTCGGTGCACTTCCCCCCAGCAGGCCCTGCTAAAATGGCTACACAGAAAGGCATACAAACCCTGTACCAGGGCATCACATTGATGCCACCATTAACCACCAAAGTCTATTTTAACGCTGGTATGCATATTGCTATATGGAGATGTATTGATCAGAGCATGAAGTAGGCCTACAAGGTTGTTAAAGTTACTGTTTCAAGCATATGATTTGGTGCCAGTGGCGTTTCGCTGAAATATTTGATTGGCTGAGAAAAGTGCTCACCAAAATATGTTATTTTCATTAGTTTTAGGTAAAGCAGCTGAGGTAGGGGGATCATCGCACCTGTAGGCGGACCTGTAGCAGCTGTCCTGGCTTTGGCAGGGTTTTAGAGAGAGCATTTGTTTTTTTGGTTAATGGTAATCTAAAAAGTCACTTGTCCTCAGTTTTGTCCTCATAGGTTTTCCCTTTCTGTCTGTATTGTTTGGTCCAGAATTGTTTCAGTACGAAGTTCTTGTGAGTTCCATGTATGGGAGCTGTAGTTATAATTGGTAATTTAAGGGCAGGAATTGTCTTCACCAGGCCGGTGCAGCTGGGAGGCAGTGTTGTATCTGCCAGGCTGCAGGTGGCTGGGAGGTGTAGATGTGGTTTTATCCTGTTAAGTTTGCGATTTGTCTTGCCAGTCCAGAATGGCTGGGAGACAGTGTTCGCTTGGTTTGGTTTATCATGTTCTAAGTTTGCGATTTGTCTCACCAGGCCGGAATGACTGGGGGACAGTGTTCACTTCCCCATGTCCTTCTGACATATGGGTCGGTTGGGATGGGGGGGTTAGGTTTGGGCAACGCTGGACCTATTGGTGTGGGGCTTTGTGCACACTCCCGGTGAGCTGGGAGGAGCCGCCACTCTGGGTTTTATTCAGGTTGGCCTAGCTGGTAAAATGTACTGAATGATTTGACTTTAGGTTATCTGGATCAGAAATTGTTTTGACGGGGTGACTTATGTTGTACAATGTGACATGTGTTTTGACCCATCTTGTGGTTCTGCCTATCTCACTGTTAATGGCTCTGTTCCTGTCCCTATCCTCTTAGATGCTTCAAGTAATTCCGGATGATCTTGTTTGCTGGGGATGGTGGGCTGGTATGCCATGTTCAGATTGGAGTGGTTAGAGTGACATTTATTTAAGTGGTATGGTACATTGTCAAAACATTGTTTGTGATATGCGTAGTGGTTTTGGGTATGCATATTGGCTATTATATGGGATACTTGGTGACTAATTGGTAGACTGAAATTAATTTCGGTTTGTGTCTTTACATTATAGGTAAAGTGTCTGATAGGTTCACATTTTGAAGAAAGTGTCTAGCTAAGGACAAAATGTTTAGTCCATTATGTTTTGATTCGCTGTTAGGTTCTCGGTCCCTTAAGGGTCCTCGTTTTGTAGGGGGAGGGTGTCACGGCCCCTGTCGGCCTACTAGGGCCTGTGTGGTTGCTCTGTCTAACCTTTACTCCCACAGGTCCTGATTGCCAATCAGGTGCATTGGGAGCACCTGGCCAGTGTTCCCAGGGTGCTCTATAAAAGGCTGGGTGTGGCCACACTCTCACTCTCTCTCTCCTGCCATGAGAGCAGCAGCACTTTTGGCTAACTAGCCTAGTTTTGGTTTGCACCATTCAACACCACCACACTACACCTTCCACACATCCACATACTGCTGACCCTACTGATTACACTGATTTACACATCCCATAAGTTTTGTTCATATTATTGTTTATAATGTAAATAAATATGTTTTGTACACTTTTAACAGCCGTGTCCCTCTCCATTTGTTATGGCCTAAGAGCCGTGGTCATAACACTGGTTAAGTGTGTGCTTCTAACTTGAACCTGTAATGAACAGATGAGTGAGGCATAATATAATAGTATAAATAAAGTGTGTGTACGTTACAAATATACAACAGATACAACAAAGGTTTACAAAGTTACAGAGAGAAAAGAAACACAAGTACCGTTGTGTACAGTAAAAAGAGCAAGGTACACCAGAAAAAGAGAAGAAGAAGAATATATACATAAAGTGTCAAAACAGTCAACGCTCATAAGTTTTAAGTCACACACAACTAGCTCACATGGTGTGCAGTGTTATTGTATGTGGGCTAAAGCCTGTAGCCAACATTGCATAAGCTGGCTAAGGAGGAGAGTGGCTTCACTTTAAGTTACATTTAGGAATAAATTAGCATCTGTAATTTTTAGTATGATCTCATCAGGGAACTAGAAAATATTGTTCCTTCGAAACAATTGTGGGCTCGCTTCAAGCCAGAAAACAATGGCTATAAAAGTACAAAATGTAAAGATCACAGGCAGTGCTCTCTTTGACGTTACTGACGTCAAAGATTGGTCCATTTTGTTCCAAAAATGTGTTGTGCAAAAGTTGACCCGCTGGTGGCGCTATAACAGGCCAATGTAAGAAGGGTGGTATCTGTTCCTTGACCTATTGGGAATGTGCTTGCAAGATTTCACGCACATTGCAGGCTGTGTTCATGATTTGAGGTGTTTTTGGCTTTGGCCACTTTATCGCTGCTTGCAGCTATATTTATTATTATTATTATTATTTTGTGTGTGCACTTCATAGGCATATTAGATAAAGGTCCTTAGATTGTGTGTAGAATGTTTCATGCAAATTGCTAAAAAAAATCCTAACGGGTTTAAGCGTTTCACAAACTGCTCAAAATGATATAGCACACCCCTTTGGTCAATTCTTCTGACCTTCGACAGAGACAGTCGCTTTTTCTCTCTCTCTCCCCCGGCCTACCCTGGCCCCGTTATCTCTATCTCCTCGGAGTCGAGATGGCGGGGCCTCCGATAATCTATCGCCTCCCCTCGGCTATATCTTGTGTCTCTTGTCCGCGTTTGCCTGCCTGCTCCTTGTGACTGCTCTGAGGGACCTGCCTGGCTATCGCTCTCTCTGCTATTCTGCACTTCGGAGCAAAGATGGAATTCATTAATTGGGGCCTGAGTGCGATCGATACCATATTCTCAACCAAGACATCGAATGATGGAGACTCACACTGTCCTGGCTCATCCTACCCAGCGGGATTTGTAAAAGATTCTTACGGGAAATGGCAACCACTATGCCTGTTTCCGTTAAGCATCGAAGATTCGGAAGACATAATTATATTTTGGAGCCTGGTGGCGGGTACCCTAATGCTTGGAACTGCAGCGGGGCTCGTATACCGAAAGATAAAGAAGATGGCAGGAGCTCAACAGAATGCCCAACGCCTGCCGGAGATGATAGCGGAGATCGGACGGGGTGTTCAGCTGATGTCGGGAAGGCTGGAGTTCATTGCAGCACGATTGGCTAAACCCTGAGACGGGTCGCACTGGGAAAGACTTTGAGGGGGGCTACAATCAAGCCGCCCCGAGCTAAAGTCTGTTTTCAAATGGATATGATTCGGACCCCCTGCCCGCAAACAATCAACCGAGAGCTGCGGTGGAGCAGAGGGGAGCTTGCTATGCTTTTCCCACGGAGCGTCCCCTGGAACTCACCCGCCCCAACCCCCCAACCCGTCCAGACCCCCCAACACCTGCGGGCAGCGCTGTCTCAACTTTCACACGGTGGGGGCTGCGTCGGCCCGTGGATTACACACACTCACACATTCATTGCCTGGCGCGCACAAGGGCATGGTGAACTCTCTCTGACTGTTGCTCGAACTTTCTCGAATTTATCGCATTCCAACGCGTGTTAAGTCAACAGCACGATACATCAAGAGACTCTATGTTCTGTGTGACCTTGTCAAACTGATAAACCCGACACAACATCTGTCTCTGATTTCCTCTGTCCCCTTTCCCTCCTGCAAGGCTTGAACATGTTTTGTCTAAGGAGTGTTTTTGCAAATGGTTATCCTGTTATGACTTATAATCAGAGCTCATGACCGTGATGAATATTTGATTTTTTTGACTCACCCTCATGTCCTTACCCCTCCCCTCCCCCCCCCCTCCTCTCCTGCTCTTTTTTCTTTTTTCCAGCCTTTTCTCTCTTCCCCTCCTGTGTGTTTGTTCGTCAACCTGTTTGTTTTGTTTTTGTCTTCATGTGGGGACTACGGATGAAATTTAGCATTCTTGCTAATTCCGGTGTATTTACATTGCATTCATGTAGTGTTCATTAATATGCATTGTCCCGTCTAAATAAATAAATACAATACAATACAATTGGAGTAAGATTGGTTTTAGTGATATTTGGACTAACACTCTACATCTTTGCCAAATGCCATGAACATGTTACTTTGCATGTATGATTTAGAGGCAGAAGAATAATTTGCATAAAACTGCAATATTCATTGAATTATTAAAAAAGCATGTTTAAATTAAAAAAAAAATCCCATCTGACAGATCTTTAGATATTGGTCCAAAGTTCATTTAAAAAAAGTTTTGTGGACGTGACGCGAAAATTCCAGAATAAAAGCGGGTTTAAGCGTTTTACAAACTGCTCAAAATGGCGGAGAATCTAATATACTTTAGCTATTGAAAAATAGCAGATATACAAGCTCACAGCGCAGCACTTGGTGCCGCGCTGTGAGCTTGTATATCTGCTATTTTCCAATAGCTAAAGCACAACATGTGAGTGAATCCTTGTACCCAGGGCCCAGAATTTGGTGTGACACCCCTGGCTGAAAGCCTCTGAGTCACAAGGCCCAATCAAAATACACCTCTTTAGTGACACACTGAGAGGGAGACAGTCCTTAAAGGAGACATCCAGACCAAAACACATATAGGGTTAAATCTGCCTTTTATCATACCCCTTCATACCTGCTTTGGTAAAAAAAAAATCATAGCTGCCCCTGTTGCTAGATTTCGGCTGCCCCTGTTGCTAGATTTCGGCTGTACTGTTGCTAGATTTCACAGGCTCTCTCATAACTAACACAGTGGATTGTCCTTAGGCTAGTGCGGTTATTTCTTTAGCTTCAAAGTTAGTATTTTTTTATTGGATTGTGTTTACACAACGCCCTGAGACCAACTAAACCGTTGTTTTGACCTCACAGGCACCCTTACTTGTCAAACGGCTTCTGCTCTGCACCAGAGCAGGGAGAGGAGAGCCTAGAAAGGGAGGGGAGGGAGGGGTCTGTTTGACAAGTAAGGGTGCCTGTGAGGTCAAAACAGCGGTTTGGTTGGTCTCAGGACGTTGTGTAACCACAATCCAATAGGGGGGGGGGGGGGCTCTGAGGGCTGCTTGGTTCTGTCAGGGTTTTATAGGGAACTGGCTTTTGTGCCGTGACGTGCATCAGGGACTTGCTGGCCATTGGGAAAAGCAGGACAAATCCCTAAAAAAATTGGAAAAAATAAATAAATAAAATGTCAGCCGTCATTCCATTTTGGGGGCTGGGCACTGTGGGCAGTCAACAAACCGCGAGGCGTTGTGTGCTTGTAGATCGGCTGTTTTCACTAGTTTAAATCATTTTTAAAATGATAAATACAAAATAAACGGTTTTGGACATACAAGGTTTCCACCCAACAACGACGAAATATAACTCATGTTTTACTGGTTGTTGTTGGTTGTCAGGGAGATATCACAGCCAATCGGTTGACAGGCTCTGTCTCGCGTCCTGCAGGTTGCCGTGTTTGTGTGACAATTTAATATGAAAACAAAACTAAATGAATTGACCAAAACCCAGATCCCCTCCACCACTACACCCCATGCTGTGATTATTTAGGAGGATTCATCATGTAAGCAAACCTAGATTTTAGGTCTGTGATGGAAAGTGATTTGTAAAAAAAAAAAAAACATAAAACATTAAAAGCCTAGTGCGAGACCCCCCAGGCCTCCCAGGTGTGAGGTATAGATGATGCTGTGTGCGTCCAGGGCTGATCATTTGCGGTTGAACATGAGTTTGGCTTTGTACTGGTGTCACAGCCCCTGTAGTCGGCCTACTAGGGCCTGTGTGGTTGCTCTGTCTAACCTTTACTCCCACAGGTCCTGATTGCCACACTACATCTTCCACACATCCACATACTGCTGACCCTACTGATTACACTGATTTACACATCCCATAAGTTTTGTTCATATTATTGTTTATAATGTAAATAAATATGTTTTGTACACTTTTAACAGCCGTGTCCCTCTCCATTTGTTATGGCCTAAGAGCCGTGGTCATAACATGGGGGCTCGTCCAAAAAAAGAAAATGGAAATGATACGTTTTGGCCACATCTAAAGTTGTGGGCCCATTCGTATTGGGAATCTGTTTCGAAATCTGTGATTAACAAATGTTTGTTACTGGCTTGCGTCGTCCCTTGTTGTCAGAAGGGTGTGTCCCCTTGGTTGATGGACGCGATGGACGTGAGGGACGTGATGGACGTGAAGGACATGAAATGTGAAGCGAGAAACGTGAAGCGAGAAGCGTGAAGGGTGAGGGGTGGGTAATTCCCTTGGTGACAACAGGTGGGAGATGTGCCGTTTGTTAAAAAATAGAACTAGTATTTTGCCATGACTTTTTGAGCAGGTAAAGTAAACTTCCTGTCTTGCTTTGAAGCCTGTTGACCGGCAGGGTTGTCATAGTCATAGGAGAAGGTGCACGGTAGTTAAAGTGTTTTGGTTGTACTTGTTAGTTCAGTTTTTGTTAAATATATAATGGTTTTGGGTTGTGCTGTAATTTAATTGGTATCACTGCAGTGTAGTGGTTAGCAGTCAGGATGGTTGTTAAAGGTGCGTTTTTTTCTTTTTTGTGTGGTGGTCCCCGCATAGGATTATAGTAGTATATTATAGTAGTATACGCTATTTTTGTTAAAGAAGTTCGCTTGGTGTTTTTTTTTTTTTTTGTAAAATTAGGTGAGCATTTTTTTTTCAGTGTCACGCCGTTGTTGCCCATTTTCTTTGTGTAGTTCTGCTCTGTGTCAATATTGGCTAGTAGTAATGTTGGCATCAGTGGATAACGACTCCAGATCCAACAGCTGGCAGTAAAAACTGAGCTGGTTTGGCCATGATGGGGCATGTAAACAGTGGTTGGTAGCATGGTGGGTACACAGCAGTGGTGCAGAGGTGTATGCTTTTTGTAGGTGCAGCCAGTGAGTGGACATTATAGGGGCATCTGGGTGTTGGTCCACCTGACGGTGCGACCCTCCAGACGGTGCGACCCTCCTGACGAATGTGGTCCACCAGACGGAAGCTGGGAGGGGTTATGGGTGGCCGTAGTTCTGGCCCGTCTCAGAGAGGAGTAGGGTTGGGACTCGTTAGGATTTTAACGATTCCGAGTCCTTAGCGATTCCCTCTTAACGATTCCGGTTCCTAACGGTTCTCTTAACGGTTCCAATATATATATATTTTCATATTTTCTGACACTGACGCTTCTGTATGTCCTATAGAAAAATAAAACATGAACGATTGAGACCATTTAACAGTAGTTGTTTACATAAGCCTAATGGGCGTTCAAATAAATAATAATTTAGGTATAGTTGTTGTAATACAAATTTATATTGTAATATAATCACAGTTAAGGGTCAATTTGTTTCTTACCAATAGGGCTACCTTTGTGTAATTGAAAATGTAGATATATTCATGTGGTGTGGTGTGATGTGGTGTGGTACTAAAGCTGCAGTGGAAAAGGGGCTATTGTGAAGTCAGGTTTCTAAACGTCGCGCCCATCTGTATGTTTAAGGCTTTAAGCGTTGGTTAAAATAGCTGATCTACAAGCTCACGTTGTCTTGTGGATGCGACGTGTTGTGAGCTTGCAGATCAGCTATTTTCGGCATGCAACACAGCGAAGTAGTCAGGCTTTACTTGCGTTGCAACTTGCAAGACGTAACAAGGAAGAAGAGACGCACCCAGGCAGACGGCACAGAGGAGCGCCTCGGTCCGCTCACATATCAACTTTCGCGAGGTCTTCTGCAGCTGCGGGTGTTATTTGGAGCATAATGTGAAATGTGAATGAAAAGAAAGACGCGAGGACAGAAGACCGCGGACCGAACGAGCCGACGAGCGCCGCTCATGGACGTCAGAATGAACGCGCTTCCAGTGAGCTGAAGTAGCCTACAGCCAAACTTGGAAGACTTCTGTCTCTTCTGCACCATGCTGTTTGTTTATCACGCTGCTTGTTGGTGTGTTCAGTTGTCGTCGCTCTCACTCGCGCTGCTCAGTGACACGGACATTCCCAGCATTCTTTCTGTAGAGGTGGCCTGACGTCACCACAGCTGCTTGCAATGGAATGCACATTAAATGCGCGCTGATGAGACCCGTTAAGAGAATCGGACCGGCAAAAATGATTGACCCGGTTCTGGACCCGCTATCATGGAACCGGGTCCTAAAAAGAACCGGTTTCGGGTCCCAACCCTAGAGAGGAGGCGCTGAGGCGCATCGGTTGCAGGCTCGGTGCACTTCCCCCCAGCAGGCCCTGCTAAAATGGCTACACAGAAAGGCATACAAACCCTGTACCAGGGCATCACATTGATGCCACCATTAACCACCAAAGTCTATTTTAACGCTGGTATGCATATTGCTATATGGAGATGTATTGATCAGAGCATGAAGTAGGCCTACAAGGTTGTTAAAGTTACTGTTTCAAGCATATGATTTGGTGCCAGTGGCGTTTCGCTGAAATATTTGATTGGCTGAGAAAAGTGCTCACCAAAATATGTTATTTTCATTAGTTTTAGGTAAAGCAGCTGAGGTAGGGGGATCATCGCACCTGTAGGCGGACCTGTAGCAGCTGTCCTGGCTTTGGCAGGGTTTTAGAGAGAGCATTTGTTTTTTTGGTTAATGGTAATCTAAAAAGTCACTTGTCCTCAGTTTTGTCCTCATAGGTTTTCCCTTTCTGTCTGTATTGTTTGGTCCAGAATTGTTTCAGTACGAAGTTCTTGTGAGTTCCATGTATGGGAGCTGTAGTTATAATTGGTAATTTAAGGGCAGGAATTGTCTTCACCAGGCCGGTGCAGCTGGGAGGCAGTGTTGTATCTGCCAGGCTGCAGGTGGCTGGGAGGTGTAGATGTGGTTTTATCCTGTTAAGTTTGCGATTTGTCTTGCCAGTCCAGAATGGCTGGGAGACAGTGTTCGCTTGGTTTGGTTTATCATGTTCTAAGTTCGCGATTTGTCTCACCAGGCCGGAATGACTGGGGGACAGTGTTCACTTCCCCATGTCCTTCTGACATATGGGTCGGTTGGGATGGGGGGGTTAGGTTTGGGCAACGCTGGACCTATTGGTGTGGGGCTTTGTGCACACTCCCGGTGAGCTGGGAGGAGCCGCCACTCTGGGTTTTATTCAGGTTGGCCTAGCTGGTAAAATGTACTGAATGATTTGACTTTAGGTTATCTGGATCAGAAATTGTTTTGACGGGGTGACTTATGTTGTACAATGTGACATGTGTTTTGACCCATCTTGTGGTTCTGCCTATCTCACTGTTAATGGCTCTGTTCCTGTCCCTATCCTCTTAGATGCTTCAAGTAATTCCGGATCTTGTTTGCTGGGGATGGTGGGCTGGTATGCCATGTTCAGATTGGAGTGGTTAGAGTGACATTTATTTAAGTGGTATGGTACATTGTCAAAACATTGTTTGTGATATGCGTAGTGGTTTTGGGTATGCATATTGGCTATTATATGGGATACTTGGTGACTAATTGGTAGACTGAAATTAATTTCGGTTTGTGTCTTTACATTATAGGTAAAGTGTCTGATAGGTTCACATTTTGAAGAAAGTGTCTAGCTAAGGACAAAATGTTTAGTCCATTATGTTTTGATTCGCTGTTAGGTTCTCGGTCCCTTAAGGGTCCTCGTTTTGTAGGGGGAGGGTGTCACGGCCCCTGTCGGCCTACTAGGGCCTGTGTGGTTGCTCTGTCTAACCTTTACTCCCACAGGTCCTGATTGCCAATCAGGTGCATTGGGAGCACCTGGCCAGTGTTCCCAGGGTGCTCTATAAAAGGCTGGGTGTGGCCACACTCTCACTCTCTCTCTCCTGCCATGAGAGCAGCAGCACTTTTGGCTAACTAGCCTAGTTTTGGTTTGCACCATTCAACACCACCACACTACATCTTCCACACATCCACATACTGCTGACCCTACTGATTACACTGATTTACACATCCCATAAGTTTTGTTCATATTATTGTTTATAATGTAAATAAATATGTTTTGTACACTTTTAACAGCCGTGTCCCTCTCCATTTGTTATGGCCTAAGAGCCGTGGTCATAACACTGGTTAAGTGTGTGCTTCTAACTTGAACCTGTAATGAACAGATGAGTGAGGCATAATATAATAGTATAAATAAAGTGTGTGCACGTTACAAATATACAACAGATACAACAAAGGTTTACAAAGTTACAGACAGAAAAGAAACACAAGTACCGTTGTGTACAGTAAAAAGAGCAAGGTACACCAGAAAAAGAGAAGAAGAAGAATATATACATAAAGTGTCAAAACAGTCAACGCTCATAAGTTTTAAGTCACACACAACTAGCTCACATGGTGTGCAGTGTTATTGTATGTGGGCTAAAGCCTGTAGCCAACATTGCATAAGCTGGCAAAGGAGGAGAGTGGCTTCACTTTAAGTTACATTTAGGAATAAATTAGCATCTGTAATTTTTAGTATGATCTCATCAGGGAACTAGAAAATATTGTTCCTTCGAAACAATTGTGGGCTCGCTTCAAGCCAGAAAACAATGGCTATAAAAGTACAAAATGTAAAGATCACAGGCAGTGCTCTCTTTGACGTTACTGACGTCAAAGATTGGTCCATTTTGTTCCAAAAATGTGTTGTGCAAAAGTTGACCCGCTGGTGGCGCTATAACAGGCCAATGTAAGAAGGGTGGTATCTGTTCCTTGACCTATTGGGAATGTGCTTGCAAGATTTCACGCACATTGCAGGCTGTGTTCATGATTTGAGGTGTTTTTGGCTTTGGCCACTTTATCGCTGCTTGCAGCTATATTTATTATTATTATTATTATTTTGTGTGTGCACTTCATAGGCATATTAGATAAAGGTCCTTAGATTGTGTGTAGAATGTTTCATGCAAATTGCTAAAAAAAATCCTAACGGGTTTAAGCGTTTCACAAACTGCTCAAAATGATATAGCACACCCCTTTGGTCAATTGGAGTAAGATTGGTTTTAGTGATATTTGGACTAACACTCTACATCTTTGCCAAATGCCATGAACATGTTACTTTGCATGTATGATTTAGAGGCAGAAGAATAATTTGCATAAAACTGCAATATTCATTGAATTATTAAAAAAGCATGTTTAAATTTTAAAAAAAATCCCATCTGACAGATCTTTAGATATTGGTCCAAAGTTCATTTAAAAAAAGTTTTGTGGACGTGACGCGAAAATTCCAGAATAAAAGCGGGTTTAAGCGTTTTACAAACTGCTCAAAATGGCGGAGAATCTAATATACTTTAGCTATTGAAAAATAGCAGATATACAAGCTCACAGCGCAGCACTTGGTGCCGCGCTGTGAGCTTGTATATCTGCTATTTTCCAATAGCTAAAGCACAACATGTGAGTGAATCCTTGTACCCAGGGCCCAGAATTTGGTGTGACACCCCTGGCTGAAAGCCTCTGAGTCACAAGGCCCAATCAAAATACACCTCTTTAGTGACACACTGAGAGGGAGACAGTCCTTAAAGGAGACATCCAGACCAAAACACATATAGGGTTAAATCTGCCTTTTATCATACCCCTTCATACCTGCTTTGGTAAAAAAAAAATCATAGCTGCCCCTGTTGCTAGATTTCGGCTGCCCCTGTTGCTAGATTTCGGCTGTACTGTTGCTAGATTTCACAGGCTCTCTCATAACTAACACAGTGGATTGTCCTTAGGCTAGTGCGGTTATTTCTTTAGCTTCAAAGTTAGTATTTTTTTATTGGATTGTGTTTACACAACGTCCTGAGACCAACTAAACCGTTGTTTTGACCTCACAGGCACCCTTACTTGTCAAACGGCTTCTGCTCTGCACCAGAGCAGGGAGAGGAGAGCCTAGAAAGGGAGGGGAGGGAGGGGTCTGTTTGACAAGTAAGGGTGCCTGTGAGGTCAAAACAGCGGTTTGGTTGGTCTCAGGACGTTGTGTAACCACAATCCAATAGGGGGGGGGGGGGGGGCTCTGAGGGCTGCTTGGTTCTGTCAGGGTTTTATAGGGAACTGGCTTTCGTGCCGTGACGTGCATCAGGGACTTGCTGGCCATTGGGAAAAGCAGGACAAATCCCTAAAAAAATTGGAAAAAATTAATAAATAAAATGTCAGCCGTCATTCCATTTTGGGGGCTGGGCACTGTGGGCAGTCAACAAAGTAAATCGTCACTGTCGGGTAGAAACCTTGTATCTCCAAGTTTCAAATTTGTAAAATTTTTCGCAACGCAAAGCCCTGCTTCATCATACAAGGCCGTGCACAAAAGTAGTGAAAACAGCAGATCTACAAGCACACAACGCCTCGCACCGCGAGGCGTTGTGTGCTTGTAGATCGGCTGTTTTCACTAGTTTAAATCATTTTTAAAATGATAAATACAAAATAAACGGTTTTGGACATACAAGGTTTCCACCCAACAACGACGAAATATAACTCATGTTTTACTGGTTGTTGTCGGTTGTCAGGGAGATATCACAGCCAATCGGTTGACAGGCTCTGTCTCGCGTCCTGCAGGTTGCCGTGTTTGTGTGACAATTTAATATGAAAACAAAACTAAATGAATTGACCAAAACCCAGATCCCCTCCACCACTACACCCCATGCTGTGATTATTTAGGAGGATTCATCATGTAAGCAAACCTAGATTTTAGGTCTGTGATGGAAAGTGATTTGTAAAAAAAAGTGATTCTGTTAAAAAAAACAAAACATAAAACATTAAAAGCCTAGTGCGAGACCCCCCAGGCCTCCCAGGTGTGAGGTATAGATGATGCTGTGTGCGTCCAGGGCTGATCATTTGGGGTTGAACATGAGTTTGGCTTTGTACTGGTGTCACAGCCCCTGTAGTCGGCCTACTAGGGCCTGTGTGGTTGCTCTGTCTAACCTTTACTCCCACAGGTCCTGATTGCCACACTACATCTTCCACACATCCACATACTGCTGACCCTACTGATTACACTGATTTACACATCCCATAAGTTTTGTTCATATTATTGTTTATAATGTAAATAAATATGTTTTGTACACTTTTAACAGCCGTGTCCCTCTCCATTTGTTATGGCCTAAGAGCCGTGGTCATAACATGGGGGCTCGTCCAAAAAAAGAAAATGGAAATGATACGTTTTGGCCACATCTAAAGTTGTGGGCCCATTCGTATTGGGAATCTGTTTCGAAATCTGTGATTAACAAATGTTTGTTCCTGGCTTGCGTCGTCCCTTGTTGTCAGAAGGGTGTGTCCTAGGGTGGATCTTAAATTACCTTTTTTAGATTTTCTTGAGTCTCACCCCCCAATTATGTTCCAACGTACAAAAAACTGCTTTGGTTAAAATTTGGTTGAATTTTGTACATTTTATTGGTCAAAATCGAATTGCACTGCAGGCACATTTAAGTTATACATTATACATTATTCTTATACTAAGCACAGCGATTATATTTTTTAAGCTTACAAATCTAAACACAAATCTGTTTGTCATATCAAACCAGAATTAATGTATTGTAGAAAATAGCAAAACAAAGAATGACAAATTGCTATTTTTCATTTAACGTGCACAATGACATGTCTTTATTGCACACTCTTCAATCATACTCACAACACACAACAAGCACACAGCCCCACTTCCTCGTTTACCCCCAAAACCCCCGAAAGTCACTGCAGTATAGCAATTCAGTAGTTACTGATCAATTAAAGTTTAATTACGGCTATCGGGATACTTGTGCCGATGGTTCTGCACATTTTGCAGCAAGTATTGGAGTTGGGACTCATCTTTAGTAATGAGACCACAATATTCTTGTATTAGGGCAACCCCACGCTCTGCATGATCATTGACAACATTCATCGCCTTCACTACAGCCAGAGCTTCTTGGTAGTCCACCCTGGGCTCCCACTCATCGGGATCAACGTCAAGGAAGTCATCTGGGAGATCCATCATTTTGAAAAGCACTTCAATGTTCTTCCTTGCAATTGTTCCAAGGTCAACAGTAATTATCTTCATATGCCCCTGTTCATGATCTTCATTTCCATCTTTCGTGGCTCTCACCATCAGCCTCTTCGTTTGCGCGCTCACTTGACTGTCAAACAATGCAAGTCCGACGATCTCTGGAGCCAAATACCATATGTGATTGGAAAACTTTTGAGAAGCAGCTTTAGACACCTCAGCATTTATTGATGAATATTCCAGGAACGATTTTAACAGCTGCCAAGTAATTTAGTGGAGCGCTGACAGCAACAGGTGCCATCATCCATGCCTTCACATAATTGCAAACTGCAAAAATGCACAAATCCATGCATGCTTTTTCTTCCCTGAAGGTCAGTTTGAATTGGCCATGAAACATCCAGATCTTCATACAATAATTAACCTTTGCCATCCAACGGGCATGATGGGCTCTGAACCGGGCAGCGAGGTATCCGGTTCAACAATAAATGCTGAGGTGTCTAAAGCTGCTTCTCAAAAGTTTTCCAGCTGCTTCTCAAAAGTTTTCCAATCACTTATGGTGAACAGGGGCATATGAAGAGAATTACTGTTGACCTTGAAACAATTGCAAGGAAGAACATTGAATTTTTTTTCCAAGGTGCTTTGAGAGGGAGCCCAGGGAGGACTACCAAGAAGCTCTGGCTATAGTGAAGGCGATGAATGTTGTCAATGATCATGCAGAGCGTGGGGTTGCCCTAATACAAGAATATTGTGGTCTCATTACTAAAGATGAGTCCCAACTCCAATACTTGCTGCAAATTGTGCAGGACTATCGGCACAAGTATCCCGATAGCCGTTAACAAACTTTAATTGATCAGTAACTACTGAATTGCTATACTGCAGTGACTTTCGGGGGTTTTGGGGGTAAACAAGGAAGTGGGGCTGTGTGCTTGTTGTGTGTTGTGAGTATGATTGAAGAGTGTGCAATAAAGACATGTCATTGTGCACATTAAATGAAAAATTGCAAATTGTCATTCTTTGCTTTGCTATTTCCAACAATACATTAATTCTGGTTTGACATATGACAAACATGTAATCAGATTTGTGTTTAGATTTGTAAGCTTAAAAAATATAATTTCTGTGCTTAGTATAAGAATAATGTGTAATGTATAACTTAAATGTGCCTGCAGTGCAATTCGATTTTGACCAATAAAATGTACAATCTTTGACTTGATTGAGCTACCTCTAAATATGCTTGAAATTCAACCAAATTTTAACCAAAGCAGTTTTTTGTACATTGGAACATAATTGGGGGGTGAGACTCAAGAAAATCAAAAAAAGGTAATTTAAGATCCACCCTAGTGTGTCCCCTTGGTTGATGGACGCGATGGACGTGAGGGACGTGATGGACGTGAAGGACATGAAATGTGAAGCGAGAAACGTGAAGCGAGAAGCGTGAAGGGTGAGGGGTGGGTAATTCCCTTGGTGACAACAGGTGGGAGATGTGCCGTTTGTTAAAAAATAGAACTAGTATTTTGCCATGACTTTTTGAGCAGGTAAAGTAAACTTCCTGTCTTGCTTTGAAGCCTGTTGACCGGCAGGGTTGTCATAGTCATAGGAGAAGGTGCACGGTAGTTAAAGTGTTTTGGTTGTACTTGTTAGTTCAGTTTTTGTTAAATATATAATGGTTTTGGGTTGTGCTGTAATTTAATTGGTATCACTGCAGTGTAGTGGTTAGCAGTCAGGATGGTTGTTAAAGGTGCGTTTTTTTCTTTTTTGTGTGGTGGTCCCCGCATAGGATTATAGTAGTATATTATAGTAGTATACGCTATTTTTGTTAAAGAAGTTCGCTTGGTGTTTTTGTTTTTTTTTGTAAAATTAGGTGAGCATTTTTTTTTCAGTGTCACGCCGTTGTTGCCCATTTTCTTTGTGTAGTTCTGCTCTGTGTCAATATTGGCTAGTAGTAATGTTGGCATCAGTGGATAACGACTCCAGATCCAACAGCTGGCAGTAAAAACTGAGCTGGTTTGGCCATGATGGGGCATGTAAACAGTGGTTGGTAGCATGGTGGGTACACAGCAGTGGTGCAGAGGTGTATGCTTTTTGTAGGTGCAGCCAGTGAGTGGACATTATAGGGGCATCTGGGTGTTGGTCCACCTGACGGTGCGACCCTCCAGACGGTGCGACCCTCCTGACGAATGTGGTCCACCAGACGGAAGCTGGGAGGGGTTATGGGTGGCCGTAGTTCTGGCCCGTCTCAGAGAGGAGTAGGGTTGGGACTCGTTAGGATTTTAACGATTCCGAGTCCTTAGCGATTCCCTCTTAACGATTCCGGTTCCTAACGGTTCTCTTAACGGTTCCAATATATATATATTTTCATATTTTCTGACACTGACGCTTCTGTATGTCCTATAGAAAAATAAAACATGAACGATTGAGACCATTTAACAGTAGTTGTTTACATAAGCCTAATGGGCGTTCAAATAAATAATAATTTAGGTATAGTTGTTGTAATACAAATTTATATTGTAATATAATCACAGTTAAGGGTCAATTTGTTTCTTACCAATAGGGCTACCTTTGTGTAATTGAAAATGTAGATATATTCATGTGGTGTGGTGTGATGTGGTGTGGTACTAAAGCTGCAGTGGAAAAGGGGCTATTGTGAAGTCAGGTTTCTAAACGTCGCGCCCATCTGTATGTTTAAGGCTTTAAGCGTTGGTTAAAATAGCTGATCTACAAGCTCACGTTGTCTTGTGGATGCGACGTGTTGTGAGCTTGCAGATCAGCTATTTTCGGCATGCAACACAGCGAAGTAGTCAGGCTTTACTTGCGTTGCAACTTGCAAGACGTAACAAGGAAGAAGAGACGCACCCAGGCAGACGGCACAGAGGAGCGCCTCGGTCCGCTCACATATCAACTTTCGCGAGGTCTTCTGCAGCTGCGGGTGTTATTTGGAGCATAATGTGAAATGTGAATGAAAAGAAAGACGCGAGGACAGAAGACCGCGGACCGAACGAGCCGACGAGCGCCGCTCATGGACGTCAGAATGAACGCGCTTCCAGTGAGCTGAAGTAGCCTACAGCCAAACTTGGAAGACTTCTGTCTCTTCTGCACCATGCTGTTTGTTTATCACGCTGCTTGTTGGTGTGTTCAGTTGTCGTCGCTCTCACTCGCGCTGCTCAGTGACACGGACATTCCCAGCATTCTTTCTGTAGAGGTGGCCTGACGTCACCACAGCTGCTTGCAATGGAATGCACATTAAATGCGCGCTGATGAGACCCGTTAAGAGAATCGGACCGGCAAAAATGATTGACCCGGTTCTGGACCCGCTATCATGGAACCGGGTCCTAAAAAGAACCGGTTTCGGGTCCCAACCCTAGAGAGGAGGCGCTGAGGCGCATCGGTTGCAGGCTCGGTGCACTTCCCCCCAGCAGGCCCTGCTAAAATGGCTACACAGAAAGGCATACAAACCCTGTACCAGGGCATCACATTGATGCCACCATTAACCACCAAAGTCTATTTTAACGCTGGTATGCATATTGCTATATGGAGATGTATTGATCAGAGCATGAAGTAGGCCTACAAGGTTGTTAAAGTTACTGTTTCAAGCATATGATTTGGTGCCAGTGGCGTTTCGCTGAAATATTTGATTGGCTGAGAAAAGTGCTCACCAAAATATGTTATTTTCATTAGTTTTAGGTAAAGCAGCTGAGGTAGGGGGATCATCGCACCTGTAGGCGGACCTGTAGCAGCTGTCCTGGCTTTGGCAGGGTTTTAGAGAGAGCATTTGTTTTTTTGGTTAATGGTAATCTAAAAAGTCACTTGTCCTCAGTTTTATTCCTCATAGGTTTTCCCTTTCTGTCTGTATTGTTTGGTCCAGAATTGTTTCAGTACGAAGTTCTTGTGAGTTCCATGTATGGGAGCTGTAGTTATAATTGGTAATTTAAGGGCAGGAATTGTCTTCACCAGGCCGGTGCAGCTGGGAGGCAGTGTTGTATCTGCCAGGCTGCAGGTGGCTGGGAGGTGTAGATGTGGTTTTATCCTGTTAAGTTTGCGATTTGTCTTGCCAGTCCAGAATGGCTGGGAGACAGTGTTCGCTTGGTTTGGTTTATCATGTTCTAAGTTTGCGATTTGTCTCACCAGGCCGGAATGACTGGGGGACAGTGTTCACTTCCCCATGTCCTTCTGACATATGGGTCGGTTGGGATGGGGGGGTTAGGTTTGGGCAACGCTGGACCTATTGGTGTGGGGCTTTGTGCACACTCCCGGTGAGCTGGGAGGAGCCGCCACTCTGGGTTTTATTCAGGTTGGCCTAGCTGGTAAAATGTACTGAATGATTTGACTTTAGGTTATCTGGATCAGAAATTGTTTTGACGGGGTGACTTATGTTGTACAATGTGACATGTGTTTTGACCCATCTTGTGGTTCTGCCTATCTCACTGTTAATGGCTCTGTTCCTGTCCCTATCCTCTTAGATGCTTCAAGTAATTCCGGATCTTGTTTGCTGGGGATGGTGGGCTGGTATGCCATGTTCAGATTGGAGTGGTTAGAGTGACATTTATTTAAGTGGTATGGTACATTGTCAAAACATTGTTTGTGATATGCGTAGTGGTTTTGGGTATGCATATTGGCTATTATATGGGATACTTGGTGACTAATTGGTAGACTGAAATTAATTTCGGTTTGTGTCTTTACATTATAGGTAAAGTGTCTGATAGGTTCACATTTTGAAGAAAGTGTCTAGCTAAGGACAAAATGTTTAGTCCATTATGTTTTGATTCGCTGTTAGGTTCTCGGTCCCTTAAGGGTCCTCGTTTTGTAGGGGGAGGGTGTCACGGCCCCTGTCGGCCTACTAGGGCCTGTGTGGTTGCTCTGTCTAACCTTTACTCCCACAGGTCCTGATTGCCAATCAGGTGCATTGGGAGCACCTGGCCAGTGTTCCCAGGGTGCTCTATAAAAGGCTGGGTGTGGCCACACTCTCACTCTCTCTCTCCTGCCATGAGAGCAGCAGCACTTTTGGCTAACTAGCCTAGTTTTGGTTTGCACCATTCAACACCACCACACTACATCTTCCACACATCCACATACTGCTGACCCTACTGATTACACTGATTTACACATCCCATAAGTTTTGTTCATATTATTGTTTATAATGTAAATAAATATGTTTTGTACACTTTTAACAGCCGTGTCCCTCTCCATTTGTTATGGCCTAAGAGCCGTGGTCATAACACTGGTTAAGTGTGTGCTTCTAACTTGAACCTGTAATGAACAGATGAGTGAGGCATAATATAATAGTATAAATAAAGTGTGTGTACGTTACAAATATACAACAGATACAACAAAGGTTTACAAAGTTACAGAGAGAAAAGAAACACAAGTACCGTTGTGTACAGTAAAAAGAGCAAGGTACACCAGAAAAAGAGAAGAAGAAGAATATATACATAAAGTGTCAAAACAGTCAACGCTCATAAGTTTTAAGTCACACACAACTAGCTCACATGGTGTACAGTGTTATTGTATGTGGGCTAAAGCCTGTAGCCAACATTGCATAAGCTGGCAAAGGAGGAGAGTGGCTTCACTTTAAGTTACATTTAGGAATAAATTAGCATCTGTAATTTTTAGTATGATCTCATCAGGGAACTAGAAAATATTGTTCCTTCGAAACAATTGTGGGCTCGCTTAAAGCCAGAAAACAATGGCTATAAAAGTACAAAATGTAAAGATCACAGGCAGTGCTCTCTTTGACGTTACTGACGTCAAAGATTGGTCCATTTTGTTCCAAAAATGTGTTGTGCAAAAGTTGACCCGCTGGTGGCGCTATAACAGGCCAATGTAAGAAGGGTGGTATCTGTTCCTTGACCTATTGGGAATGTGCTTGCAAGATTTCACGCACATTGCAGGCTGTGTTCATGATTTGAGGTGTTTTTGGCTTTGGCCACTTTATCGCTGCTTGCAGCTATATTTATTATTATTATTATTATTTTGTGTGTGCACTTCATAGGCATATTAGATAAAGGTCCTTAGATTGTGTGTAGAATGTTTCATGCAAATTGCTAAAAAAAAATCCTAACGGGTTTAAGCGTTTCACAAACTGCTCAAAATGATATAGCGCACCCATTTGGTCAATTGGAGTAAGATTGGTTTTAGTGATATTTGGACTAACACTCTACATCTTTGCCAAATGCCATGAACATGTTACTTTGCATGTATGATTTAGAGGCAGAAGAATAATTTGCATAAAACTGCAATATTCATTGAATTATTAAAAAAGCATGTTTAAATTTTAAAAAAAAAATCCCATCTGACAGATCTTTAGATATTGGTCCAAAGTTCATTTAAAAAAAGTTTTGTGGACGTGACGCGAAAATTCCAGAATAAAAGCGGGTTTAAGCGTTTTACAAACTGCTCAAAATGGCGGAGAATCTAAGGGCTGAGCTTACTCAACAAAGACACAGATGTCTTCCGCTTGAGTCAAAGCATGCGTGTAAGCAAGTTGCATGTCTTCAAACGAAACGAGGCATGACTTATGCCCGTTTAAAGTTTGAATTTTCAAACGCTTCGTATAGCGCCCCCCTTTGGCCGATTGGAATAAAATTGGTTTCCGTGATACTTTGACTAACCCTCTACATCTTTGCCAAATCCCATGAACGTGTAACTTTGCATGTATGATTTAGAGGCCGAAGAATAATTTGCATAAAACCGCAATATTGATTGAATTATTAAAAAAATATATTTCACTTTAAAAGAAATCCGACCAGACTAGTTTGACCGTATTGGTCCAAAGTTCATGTGAAAAAAGTGTCATGCGTGTAACGCGGAAATCCCAGGAGGAGATAGATTTTTACTGTTTTTCATATAATTCAAAATTTTGGGGGATCTAAAGGTCAGAGGTCAAAAGTTAGAGGGTAAAAGTTGTTCGACATGAGGAGACGCATACGTGTATACAGGTTTCATGGCTGTACGTATAACAGAGCATGAGCTATACCTGTTCAAAGTTCGCACTTTCGAAGGCTTCCTACAGCGCCACCATTTGGCCGATTGCTGTAAAAAATAATAGCACACTTCGCCACTGTAAGCTGAACACATTGATGTTTTTATTTTCATTTTCTGTCTAAGTATGTAGGAGTAGAAAGGAACCGAAGTTCCCGTCTACTGTTGATTGCCTGATAGATAAATAACGAGTCAATTTTGACAAGTGTGCCTGCAATGCACGACCTTGTGTAGTGGTTTGGACGGTGAGACCATCCGCCAAGTTGTCTGTGTTTCGTTGTGAGAGGGTCGGTCCCCGTGAAAAACGCGTTCCGGCACGAAACGGTTACGTTTCGCGCGTTTGTGACGCCCCCTAGGGGTCGAACTGGAAATGCTTTTGGGGATTCGTTGAGTATGCCACCCCCGACCTGTGGTTGAAATTCAGTGTTGACTCGACCTATTGTTTGTGATTTATGGCTATCGTTTGCGAAACGGGCCCCTCCCGCTAACTTTGGCAGCGCGTTACGAAGGTACGGTATGGACTATCGAAATATCCTTTGACTATGTTTATCGCATGGCTTCATAGATCACGTGTACCGGTTTTTAAGACATTTGAAGAAAATATGTAGGAAAAGGAGCAAAAAGTGTGTTTTGGAGAAAATTCAAGATGGCGGAAAATCTACCCATACGCAAATGGGCGTGGCCTATATGGGGAGATGCGTCATGACCCAAGGAATCCAGGGAAAAAATAATTTTAATTTTCCGACCTACGGTTCAACAGTTACAGGCCAAAACGTAAACTGGGCTGTTATAGTGCCACCATGAGGCCAAATGACACTATTATTTTTCATTTAATTCTTGAAATCATTATGAACCTCCTCTCCAAGTCTTGAAACTGTAGGCCCTATGGTTTGCGAGAGAAAAATAATTTAATGTGAGTTTTTGCGATTCCCATTATAAGTCAAAAGAGTTACAAGCCAAAACTTAAAGTCAGCCGTTATAGCGCCACCATGAGGTAGAGTGATGTAGTAATTTTTCAATTCATTCTTAAAATCATTATGAATCTCCTCTGCAAGGTTTGAAACTGTAGCCACTATGCTTTGCGAAAGAAAAATACTTGAATGTGAATTTTTGCTTTCTCCCATTATAAGTCAATGGGGACAATTACGTTTCGCGCGTTTGTGACGCCCCCTACAGGTCGAAGTGGAAATGCTTTTGGGGATTCGTTGAGTATGCCACCCCCGACCTGTGGTTGAAATTCGGTGTTGACTCGACCTATTGTTTGTGATTTATGGCTGTTGTTTGCGAAACGTGCCCCTCCCGCTAACTTTGGAAGCGCGTTACGAACGAACGGTACGAACTATCGAAATATCCTTTGACTATGTTTATCGCATGGCTTCATAGATCATGTGTACCGGTTTTTAAGACATTTGAAGAAAATATGTAGGAAAAGGAGCAAAAAGTGTGTTTTGGAGAAAATCCAAGATGGCGGAAAATCTATCCATACGCAAATGGGCGGGGCCTATATGGGGAGATGCGTCATGACCCAAGGAATCCAGGGAAAAAAATATTTTAATTTTCCGAGCGAGTATGTGGTGCAAAAACTGTGGGAGGAGTAGGCGGTCAAACTTTGGGGAAACGCCATGTCTGTCCGTCCGTCCGTCCGTCCGGCTTAAATATGAGCGAGAACAATAAGTGTCCCCATGCTATGCATAGGCACACTTAATGACAATATCTATAAAAGTGTGCTCGCCTTACAGGCGAGCCCACAATTAATGTTAATATCCTGCTCAATACTGAGCGTATAGATTTGTACTGATTGACCCTAGTGTAGTATAACACTCTGCTAAAGCTGTTTGGTACCAATGATTAACTCTAGTGTAGTATAACACTCTGCTAAAGCTGTTTGGTACTCAATGCACTCTGTGTTTAACTGGGGCTGTTTGCATGCCTGCAGAGAGCTGTGTGTGTGTGTGTGTGTGTGTGTGTGTGTGTGTGTGTGTGTGTGTGTGTGTGTGTGTGTGTGTGTGTGTGTGTGTGTGTGTGTGTGTGTGTGTGTGTGCGTGCGTGTGCTTCCCCTCTGTCTCGGCTTTACCGCACAGTAAGTGAAAACTGTTGCAAACAGGAAGTGGTAGAGTTTGTATCTTTGCCTTTGAGGGGAAAACGGCAAATGGTGCATTTATAAAGCACCTTTATCCAAGGCTCTTTACATAGATTGTACATTACATTCACCCATTCACACACACACATTCATTACATTCACCCACCTGATAATTCAAGAATGAATACATTTATAAGATTTAGTCTAATAAGATTGGAAGTCAGATTGAATTATTGCATGTGTTTCGGCAGCACAAAGGTGGAGAGATCTTTAGATTTGCATCTCTTTGATCTCTCTCTCTCTCTCTCTCTCTCTCTCTCTCTCTCTCTCTCTCTCTCTCTCTCTCTTTCTGTCTCTCTCTTACAGTAAATCACGTGACTTCAGTGGAAGTTGGCCGTTATTGAGTAGCAGCACTGCAACTTTAAATTTTGCGTCTTGTTGCGGCAGTTGAACTCGGTGGAAAGAGGAAACTCTCACACACAGACTGGATAGAAGAAAGAAAACAGGTCTTTATTAAACCATACAGAATATACGCGTCCTGGAGGCACTGCTAGCACCTGTTTAGAGGAAGCAGTGCACTTTATATTTTAGTTTTGTAGCCTTCAGTCATGTTGGGTTCAGAGAACTAGAGGAATTAAACAGTGGGATGTCAGAGTGTTTGGGTGGGCGGTGTCCTAGACTGTCAGAGATTTCTACCTACAACACAACGTCACCGAATCTAAACATCTGGGGTTCGGGAAAGCGGCGATCCACTCAACGTGGACATCAAACCCGGGCTGTAAGAACAAGGCCCCGCTGCTGCTTTCAGGAGACGTAGAGCTCAACCCGGGACCGTTCCCCACCGGGCAAACAACGGTGGAAATGTTTCACGACGGTAAGGTTCACTTTTTCACCTCCTCAGAAACCAAAGTTCATGACTCAATAACGGACTCTGAGATTGACATAGAAAACTATCAGTCATCAGAGGTGGTGTTTACCCGTAATACATAAGAATGTCAACTGTATCAGTCGTTCTGACCTATGAATTGAATTTACACTCGGCGGTCTTTTCCCACTCGGCTGAAAGCTGCTTGGTTTCCATAGTGAGTTAACAGTGTGATCCGGTCTAGAGCCCGCCTACTGTATCCTGTCGTTTGCACTCACACATGCATACACGCAGTGTTTCCTTTCCAGACCGGATCTGCAACATGCAAAGAGACTTTATTTTATATCCTCTATGGTGGAACTACTGCACCAGTTTACTGTAAACCACGTGGTTTAGAGGAAGATGGTCATGTGAAAAAGAAGTAGTTTTCAGTAGGGTGTGGTTTCTTTTGAGTATTTAGTGTTTGTGAATGTAATAAGTAAATTTACAAATAACAGTTTTAGGCTATAATAAAACTAATCTGATCATGAAAATAATGTCTATTTTAATAAAGGAATTGCTGAACCAGTGGACATCTCAAAGCTGCAGTTCATAACTTAGTTTAGTGAATAAAACATTATTTTAACCATGGTAGAGTATGTTAATTAATAGTATTATTAACATGATATTCCTCTACCTCAGAGAGACCACTGCTGTTAGTCTCCCTGCTCCTCTATTATTGCAGTCTAGTAGGACCCCTGTTGGTTGACATGAGCTACTGCATCTACTGTAGTTTCAACATTATGTTGGTGATATTGTTGCCTCATAGCAGGATCATAGTTAATATGTGAAGTTATTCACATATATTACGCATATATTGATAACTCTTCTAGAAACGTGTTGTCTGTAACTATAAAAGGTTTTTTTCTATATTCTATATTTTTCTAAGAGTCCAGGGAGGTGTCTGTATTAGAGATGGCAGCACCTTTGACCTTAGCCTAGAGGAAGCCTTTATGACCAAGGTCATTAAATATCAATCTCTGCTAAATACAGGGACGTGCTGGGCCCCTGATTCGGCCCGGGAAAAGGAGTTGGAGAGGCTCTCTTTGAGTGCGGCCGGGGGCTGTGCACCCGATGTTTCCGCCTTCCGGACAAGCTGCGAGGCCACAAATACTAACCGATGAACAGTTACTTTTAGGTCTCATCGTTGTTCGGGTATAAAGAGAGTCTAATGATGTTGTATGAGGACCATCTAGGAGTTGTCAAAGAAGCTAGGGAGTAGTGGGCTGGTATTCAGATGATAGACAAGCCAGTGGGGCCAATGTGATGGCTCTGTGGGCTGCTGCTACTCAAAGATTGGCCATTTCAGATTATGAGAGACAAGCCAGTGGGCCAATTACATGAGTTATATTTACTTTGAGGGCCGTCCATTTTTTTCTGGTCAGGCCGGGAATGGACTGGCCGTTCGGGAGTTGTCCCGCTTTTCCCAATGGCCTGCACGTCCCTGGCTAAATATCATCTCAGAGCTGATAGGTGCAGACTATCCATCCATCCATCCATCTTCAATCGCTTATCCGGAATCGGGTCGCGGGGGTAACAGTTCCAACTGAGACCTCCAGATTTCCTTGTCTTCATATTTGGCAACCTGGGACATACCGTTGAACATGATTAGTGGAGCTGCCTCTGGTGTTGTGATCGTGGACATCCTTGACCTTTAGGAAGTAGTTTGTCAGGTACATGGGTATCTTTGATGTGTAGTGTATCTTGTACACCAGGTCCATTAGTAGACTGGTCTTTAGGGTTTCAACAACTTGGGATTCCTGAAAAGAGGCAAAAAAGCTAGCAAAGTATTGTGCTGTGTCTGCCATAATTGTAAATGGCTGAAAGGCTAGAATAAAGGATTCTGATGGTTAATGCCATGCATCTCTAGCATGTTGTGTTTTCTGATGTATTTTATTGACTGTAACCTTGACAGGTTTAATAAAGAGCAACATGGAGAGCAAGAAGGAGGAACCTGTCAAACATCACATCCACAGAGCAGAGACTCCAACACCCAGCTGTGTGTCTGTGAAGAGTGACTGGCCTAAAGATTCTCCGCTTCTGTTCAGTGAACCTGGACCTGCACACACAGTATGTCAATCCTCCTGTACAACTCTTGAACTGTATTTCTAGTCCACTAACTCTACTGTTTATTATCATTAATGGTTATTATTTAGCCATTTATTCTGTTTTCTTATTGTTTTGTTCTGTATTATCTGCAATATTTTGAGGCGAAACAAAAAAAAATCCTTTAAGATTTACAATGAGACTTAAAAACAAATATTTAATAAATAAACGTCTTAATTTATATGAAATCCTAATTATAGAAACATTTATATCTTTCCAGAAGTCTTCACCACAGACCATGGTCTCCAACAGCCAGCTATGCTCAACCTGGACCTCCACACACACAGTATGTCAATCCTCCTATACATTACACAACACTATGAAACATAACGAACAGTACAGAGCTAGCTTGCTTTGGTACTGCAAAATTCAACACCAGAGCAAAAAAAAAAAAAACTTGTGGCCGGTGTGGAAGCTGGAAATTTGTGGCCGGTGTGGAAGCTTGCATTGACTTTATGAGGTTTTAAAAAAGCAAATTATTTGCTTCGCAAAATCGCCCTTGGTGTGTAAAGACCTTTAATGTGCCTTATTGTTTGTAAAATGTTACTGTTTCTATAATGTTAACATTTAGCTATTTTATTCTGTCTTCTTGTTACTGCAATGTTAAGAGGCAAAACTCAAAACATGTTCCCATTTATGTTTACAATGGTACTTAAAAATAGTAGAAAAACTAAAATAACAACATTGAATAAATGGACATTCATATGATAATTATAGAAACATTTTCCAGAAGTCTGTATTACAGACCAGAGACTCCAACAGTCAGCTATGTGTCTATGAAGAGTGACTGGTCTAGAAGAGAACCTCTTAACTTCAGTGATGAACCTGGACCTCCACACACAACGTACGTCAATCCTCCTATACAATATATAACACTATGAAGTATAACAGACAGTAGCGATACAGATATACAGTACAGTATATCAACCATGTTTGAAAATCATTGGGACGGCCTTGAATGTCTGAGAGCAAATCGAGAAGCTTAACTCATTCTGTGCCAATGACGGTTTATGACGGTTTTTGTGTTTTTTGTATAGAAAAAAAATCATTTTTTTTTTTCAAAATGACCTGAGATCAGAGAGATGCTTTTCTCTGTTTGTGTGTTCGCTCCCTCGTTTAGCTGATTGAGAAAATGTGTGTTCATGTGTGTTCATTCTAGTGGATGGACACTTTTTTTTCATTCAAACAGCTCTATCTCTGGAACCATTTGTCTGATTGACAACATTCTTTTTGCCACTGAATCACACCAACTGTGTCTGTTTCTTTTCATTGCATAGTAAAGAAAAACATACACAATCGTGGCACAGCTACCTTGGAGCCATTTTGGCATTTGGCACAGAATGAGTTTTTAAGATTGGATTTGTGAACCTCTCACGCTAGAGCAGTGGTTCTCAACCTGTGTGGTACATGAGCCCCCTCTGGTGGTACTCAAAGGAGTCTCCCAAAAATAAGAAAGAATACATAAGTGTAGTGAAATATTGATGTTATACTACAGGTAGTTGTTCTGACCAAGCAATGGGCTCTCCGGCCATGCTGAAATGAGGATGAAGACACACCTAGCCATTAATAAAGGATTAGAAATATCATCAGTTTGCACGGGAAGTTCACACATGTAGTTGCTAAATGTGTCTGATGACCCGGTCATCAAATGATTGGTTTAGGAATGCAACCAAAACAACTAAATGTCCATGAATTCAAGGAATAAATGGTCCTCCTGTGTTAACTGTGCATAACTGAATAGGATGTGGTGGGTCTATGCACCTGTATTTTAACATCAGTTATTATGGTGGTACTTGGAGAGAGACATATTTTCCAAGGTGGTGCTTTGCTTAGAAAGGTTGAAAACCACTGCACTAGAGGATAATCATGCTCTACATCTGTTCTTGATTTAGGCTGGGGAACAGAATACAACAATAATAGAATAACAATAACAAATATGAAACAACTTGTCCTCTTACATTCTTATGATAATTATAGAAACATTTATATATTTCCAGAAGTCTTCACCACAGAGCAGAGTCTTCAACAACCAGCTATGTGTCTATGAAGAGTGACGGGTCTAGAAGAGAACCTCTTAACTTCAGTGAACCTGGACCTCCACACACACAGTATGTCAATCCTCCTATACATTACACTACACTGTAAAGCTGCACTCACACTGCAAGATTTTAAAATCTCAAACGATTTGTATTTCTGGTAGCGTCACACACTACAGGAGTCAGAATCTTCCCCTGTTCTGATATGACTGCCTTGACCCGGCCATTGCCTTGTTTTCCACTCTTTGCTTCTACAATTTACAATTTAGGCATTTAGCAGACACTCTTAATCCAAAGCGATTTACAATTATGCAAGGACGGTGTGTCTTAAAATAACCATATTCCCAGATATTCTTTATAAACTGTAAAACTATATTCTGCACATCTTGCTAATCATGAGTTGATTCACTTGTCCGCCATCTGGATGTGAAAACACATGAGGACATCCTTGATTTCTAGGTTGGATAGAAGATAAGAGTCAGAGGTTTCTTACCTTGTAGGATGTGAACCAGTATTAGCATTGCTTTGTTAAAGGGATATTTCACTTTCAAAAACACTTTTGGTCATTTTATCGTCTGATCAGGCTTTTATGAACACCCTGAACAGTTTTGTGTTCTTAATGAATCTATCATGGTTAATAAAATGGAGTTTGAAGTTACAATGGGTGTGTATGTGGAGGGGCCCTGGATGGGCCCCGCCTGATAACATTTACATCAACTATCTAAATACTGAATCAAGCAAATAAAAAACTGTCGAGGGTGTTCATAAAAGCCTGATTAGATGATAAAATTACCAAAAGTGTTTTTGAAAGTTACATATCCCTTTAATCTATTATGTATCTCTCTATGTATATGTATATGTGTATGTATAACACTTTTGGAACAAATTGCAGCATTGTTTTTTCTCAATACAATTTAAAGTATAGTATATGAAAGAAAAATCAGATTTAAAAATAATTTAAAGGTAGCAGCTCTGTGTCATACTGTGCAGTAGGTAGAGATGTCAATCCATGGTTTGTAGTCCTTAGGGTGGTTGTGTTGCTACAAATCACAATCTGGTGTTCAGTGGTGAAGCTTCACTATACAGACTGACTGCTTGAAGCGACCTACGGTCGCTTATCTCCCGATTAGGGAGTCTTACTGGTGTATATGACCTATCTATGCAACACACTATGTTATATCTATCTATGTAAACACACTATGTTATATCTATCTATGTAACACACTATGTTATATCTATCTATGTAACACACTATGTTATATCTATCTATGTAACACACTAAGCTATATCTATCTGTTATATCTATCTAGGAAACCCCTTTTTATTGCTCTTTCTATTGTTATTGTTTTGTAGTTTTAGCTGTTGTCCAAAAAGTAATACACTTTCATACTAGATACAAATAAAACAACCTTTTCATTCACATGATAAATGTATAAACGTATGATTCCAGAAGTCACAGAGCAGAGTCTCCAACACCCAGCTGTGTGTCTATGAAGAGTGATTGGTCTAAAGATTATCCTCCCAACTTCAGTGATCAACCGAGACCTCCACACACACAGTACGTCAATTCTCCTGTACAATATCTAACACTATAACATGACCAGGGGCATCACAAAGGGGGTGGGGGGAGTTACTAGGGCCCAAGGTGGAGGCGCCTGGAATTATTTAATTTTTTAGCTATTGAAAAAATAGCAGATATACAAGCTCACAGCGCGGCACTGAGTGTAGGGGTGCTGATCACAGATATAAAAAGCTAGATGCCTCGTTCGCCTCTGCAGTTCATTGGAGCGACTGCAACAGTTGTAGTCCGGACTTCCTGGAAAAACCAAGGGATCGCTGTCAGTCAAAGTGACTACTGGCAAATCACATCGCGTTTTTTCCGGGACTTATCCAAGGACTACAATTCTCAGCTGTTCTTACAGGCTGCCTACGTAAAGACCCGCCCCCACCTGCCTCTGATTGGCCTAGCAACTTCCTATGTGTGACAAACGTGGAAGCGATGCACACAGATTCCCTTGGTCCCTCGATGCATTATGCACCAGTGCAGAAGGAGGTGTCTACCTTTCTATGTCTATGGTGCTGATCTCCATCACTGAGGCGATTCGATACGCATCTCGATACACTGCCAGCAATACGATATATTTGCGATACATTGAAATCCTGCCGATACGATGCATTACGAATCATACCTGACCCCGATACGATGCGATACGATTTACCGCTGTTCCGATACGATGCGATACACCCCTTTTCCTGATTTTATTGCGATTTGGACTTAACATCTGGTATACAATAACAATACCAGTGATTATCTAACATTTACATTTTAAGGACCATCATAACTCAGAGTACAAATGGAATCAAATGAACCTGTAACAAGATTGAAACTAAATGTAAAAATTACTGGCAGTCACAGCTGCAGTAGACGGTTCAAGACGCCTCGGAAACACAGGATAGAATAAAATACTACATGAAAAAACGATTCAGACATGCAGCAAACGATACATCACGATACGATACATCACGATACGATACATCACAATTTCAGATGTCAATTGTACCGATACACACTGAATGAACTGATTCACTCCTATCGCGCACATTTGTATAACGATTGCGATCCGTATCGATTAATCTCAGCATCCCTAACTGAGTGCCGTGCTGTGAGCTTGTAGATCTGCCATTTTTAAAAAGCTGTGAAAATGTGTGCAAATCTAAATATAAGTGAACATTTGTGACTCAAATTTTGCTTCTGAGGGGTCCCTGGAACAAATTAATTTGAGATGGGGGTCCGTGGCCAAATACATATCATTTTAGGTGTCCTTCATATGAAAAAGTTTGAGCACCACTGACATATCAGATCTACACGCTCTGCAGCGTGGCACTCGGTGCCGCGCTGTGAGCTTGTGTATCTGCTATTTTTCAATAGTTAAAGTACCCAGGGCCCAGAATTTGGTGTGACACCCCTGAACATGACAAAGTGATGCCATGCATGTTTAAACTACTACAAAACAATACATTAATAACAGTGTGTTCTCCCTGTTCAATCTGTATCTACTGTATATTATCAGTTAGTATGTGTGCAGTTTGTGAATGAAGTTGTACAAATCACAATGTGGTGTTCAGTGGTGAAGTTATATAGGTCATGTACACAAGCAAAACCCCCAAAATCACTGTTTCATTCACATGATAAATGTATACACGTTTGTATGATTACAGAAGTCACAGAGCAGAGTCTCCAACACCCAGCTGTGTGTCTATGAAGAGTGATTGGTCTAAAGATTATCCTCCCAACTTCAGTGATCAACCGAGACCTCCACACACACAGTATGTCAATCCTCCTGTACAATATCTAACACTATAACATGACCAGGGGCGTCACAAGGGGGGGAGTTACTAGGGCCCAAGGTGGAGGGGCCTGGAATTATTGTATACTTTAGTTATTGAAAAAATAGCAGATATACAAGCTCACAGCCCGGCACTGAGTGTAGGGGTGCTGATCACAGATATAAAAAGCTAGATGCCTCGTTCGCCTCTGCAGTTCATTGGAGCGACTGCAACAGTTGTAGTCCGGACTTCCTGGAAAAACCAAGGGATCGCTGTCAGTCAAGTGACTACTGGCAAATCACGTCGCGTTTTTTCCGGGACTTATCCAAGGACTACAATTCTCAGCTGTTCTTACAGGCTGCGTACGTAAAGACCCGCCCCCACCTGCCTCTGATTGGCCTAGCAACTTCCCTATGGGTGACAAACGTGGAAGCGATGCACACAAATTCCCTTGTTCCCTCGATGCATATGCGCCAGAGCTGATTTACCCCTGTTCCCGTTACGATGCGATACACCCCTTTTCCCAATTTTATTGCGATTTGGACTTAACATCACTACAATAACAATACCAGTGATTCTCTAACGTTTACATTTTAAGGACCATCATAACTCAGAGAGTATAAATGGAATCAAATGAAGCTGTAACAAGAGTAAAACTAAATGTCAAAATTACTGGCAGTCACAGCTGCAGTCGACGGTTCAAGATGCCTCGGAAACACAGGATAGAATGAAATACTATGTGAAAAACCCATTCAGACATGCAGCGAACGATACATCACAATACCATACATTACAATACGATACGATACGATACGATACATCACGATTTCAGATGTCAATTGTGCCAATACACACTGAATGAACTGATTCACTCCTATCGTGCACATTTGTATCGCGATTACGATCCGTATCGATTAATCTCAGCAACCCTAACCGAGTGCCGCACTGCGAGCTTGTAGATCTGCTATTTTTGAAAAGCTGTGAAAATGTGTGCAAATCTTTGAATATAAGTGAACATTTGTGACTCAAATTTTGCTTCTGCGGGGTCCCTGGAACAAAATAATTTGAGATGGGGGTCCGTGGCCAAATACATATCATTTTGGGGGTCCTTCACATGAAAAAGTTTGAGCACCACTGACATATCAGATCTACAAGCTCGCAGTGCGGCACTCGGTGCCGCGCTGTGAGCTTGTAGATCTGCTATTTTTCAATAGTTAAAGTACCCAGGGCCCAGAATTTGGTGCGACACCCCTGAACATGACCTAGTGATGTCATGCATGTTTAAACTACTATAAAACAATACATTAACAACAGTGTGTTCTCCCTGTTCAATCTGTATCAGTTACTATGTGTGCAGTTTGTGAATGAAGTTGTACAAATCACAATGTGGTTGAAGTTATACAGGTCATGTACACAAGCAAAACCCCCAAGAATTTCATTCACATGATAAATGTATACACGTTTGTATGATTCCAGAAGTCACAGAGCAGAGTCTCCAACACCCAGCTGTGTGTCTATGAAGAGTGATTGGTCTAAAGATTATCCTCCCAACTTCAGTGATCAACCGAGACCTCCACACACACAGTATGTCAATCCTCCTATACAATATATAACATTATAACATGATCTGTCTGCCTGGATGGACGTGTCTAATCTAGCAAGCTACTAGACAATTTTCTTGTACATTATGTTTATATTTTCATGGTGGCGATATACTAGCCCACTTTACATTTTGGCCTTTAAGTCTTGTGTCATCGGTCTTTGACCAAAATAAGTGGTACAAATCACTATCTATGTAACACACTATGGTGTATCTATATGTAATATCTATTTATGTAACACACTATTTTACATAGGTCATGTACACAAGCAAAACCACCAAAATAACTGTTTCATTCACATGGTAAATGTATAAACATTTGTATGATTCCAGAAGTCACAGAGCAGAGTCTCCAACACCCAGCTGTGTGTCTATGAAGAGTGACTGGTCTAAAGATATTCCCCCTGGCTTCAGTGATCAACCGAGACCTCCACACACACAGTATGTCAATCCTCCTATACAATATATAACACTATAACATGACCAGGGGCGTCACAAGGGGAGGGGGGGGGGGGAGTTACTAGGGCCCAAGGTGGAGGGGCCTGGAATTATTGTATACTTTAGTTATTGAAAAAATAGCAGATATACAAGCTCACAGCGCGGCACCAAGAGTAGGGGTGCTGATCACAGATATAAAAAGCTAGATGCCTCGTTCTCCTCTGCAGTTCATTGGAGCGACTGCAACAGTTGTAGCCCGGACTTCCTGGAAAAACCAAGGGATCGCTGTCAGTCAAGTGACTGACAAATCACAACAACTTCATTCATAAACTGCACACATAGTAACTGATAAAGATTGAACAGGGAGAACACACTGTTATTAATGTATTGTTTTATAGTAGTTTAAACATGCATGGCATCACTTTGTCATGTTCAGGGGTGTCGCACCAATGAACTGATTCACTCCTATCGTGCACATTTGTATCGCGATTATGATCTGTATCGATTAATCTCAGCATCCCTAACCGAGTGCCGCACAGCGAGCTTGTAGATCTGCTATTTTTGAAAAGCTGTGAAAATGTGTGCAAATCTTTGAATATAAGTGAACATTTGTGACTCAAATTTTGCTTCTGAGGGGTCCCTGGAACAAATTAATTTGAGACACGTATCATTTTGGGGGTCCTTCACATGAAAAAGTTTGAGCACCACTGACATAGCAGATCTACAAGCTCACAGTGTGGCACTCGGTGCCACGCTGTGAGCTTGTATATCTGCTATTTTTCAATAGTTAAAGTACCCAGGGCCCAGAATTTGGTGTGACAACCCTGAACATGACCTAGTGATGTCATGCATGTTTAAACTACAAAACAATACATTAATAACAGTGTGTCCTCCCTGTTCAATCTGTATCAGTTACTATGTGTACAGTTTGTGAATGAAGTTGTACAAATCACAATGTGGTGTTCAGTGGTGAAGTTATATAGGTCATGTACACAAGCAAAACCCCCAAAATCACTGTTTCATTCACATGATAAATGTATACACGTTTGTATGATTCCAGAAGTCACAGAGCAGAGTCTCCAACACCCAGCTGTGTGTCTATGAAGAGTGACTGGTCTAAAGATTATCCTCCCAACTTCAGTGATCAACCGAGACCTCCACACACACAGTATGTCAATCCTTCTATACAGTATATAACACTATAACATGACAAAGTGATCTGTCTGTCTGTCTGTCTGTCTGTCTGTCTGTCTGTCTGTCTGTCTGTCTGTCTGGATGGTGGATGGATGTGTCTATAGAGACACATTTCTTGTGCACACTGCCAATAGGCCAAGGAAGCCAATCCCTTCATTATATTTATATTTTAATGGTGGCGCTATACCAGCCCACTTATACGTCTTCAACCATCGGTCAAAGACTAAAACTGTATCCAACCCGGCCTGGTGGAGATATGCTCTCTGTTCTACTTATTCTCATGTCATTTTGGACAGTCATGGTGTCACATGTCATTTACATGTCATTTATATGTTCTGTTCCCAGTCTGGTTCTGTACAAACATTATGGACACAAGACATTAACTATCAGCATCCTTTATTGGAAACATTTCATCCCATTTGCACTGAGCCTATACAGTACACCAGGGGTCCTCAAATACAAATCTTGAAGGTCCAGAAATATTTTTTTGAAACAGGTCCGGGTCCGAAAAAAAAGGCGAAGGCGAAATAAGGCGGATACATTTATACAGTATGTACTGTATGTATGTATGTTTATTTTATAATCATTAGAATTGTTTATTTTAATTATTATTATTATTATTTGGAACTTTGGAAATCTCAGTTGGAACTGTTACCCCTGCTACCCGATGCTGGATAAGCGGTTGAAGATGGATGGATGTATGAATGGATAATTATTTATGCATGTAGAGTAGGCTACATTATTTACATTTATTGTGTAGCAATAAAACACTGGCTTATAGTTTAATTATTGGAAACTAAAGAGCATGAATGCAATATTAGGCTTGTCGTTCAGAATGGAAAATAAAGTGAAACTTAGCGTGAGGGGGAGAGGATTACTTGACATTCAGTTGACACACTACTGCACAAGCCAGACTGTGCTGGTTGCCTATGTCAAATGGCCAGTCAAATCAGGGTCAACGAGTCATAGTTATTAACCTAACACAGCCTAGGATAGCTGGCAATAATATGCGACGACACATCACATTGTTAAAGACGCATGATCACGCATCGCGAGTTTCGCGACCATTTCTCGTCTAATGCAAGCAGTTGGAGCCTTACATCGTGGATATTAATGTGTTGCTGTTGTCCTCTCCAATTGAACAGCCAAAGGTAGAAGATCTCTAAGTTATTAATCCAGTGGGAGCAATGGTTTCCAAGAGGTTTTAGCAACTTTTTCAGGCAGCGAGCGGCATGAGTGTGTGGAGAGGGGAGGGGAGGGGGGAGCAGCATGGAGAGCGCTGCTTCGGAGGGAAGGAAAACCTTTGATCTACAAGCCCACAGCACGTTGCACCCGCTACGCTTTGTGGGCTTGCAAATTGGCGTAGGGGTGTGTCTTGTGAGCCTGTGTATGTGTTTGAGCGAATGAGCACATACACACCCACGCACACACAAACACAAATCACACACAGTCAGTCCGATCGTCAGATACAACTGTGCGGAGATTTCTCAGAAATGTGCCGCGGTCCGGACGGAGGTGCGCCTGGGTCCGGACATGGACCGCGGTCCGCCTATTGAGGACCCCTGCAGTACACACACACACACACACACCCACACACACACACACACACACACACACACACACACACACACACACACGTGTGTACATTGCCAGATTTACACTGACTATTTTTTTAGGCCTGTTGTTTCCCCGCGCCCTGTGGTCGCTTCTCACCTTAAGGCGTCTTACTTGTAGATAGGCTAGTATTTTCCTGCACACGGATGAGTAATGGAATGATCGTTTAACGTTCACTGTTTTACTGAATATTATGAATGACTTCCATTTACATGATAAATGTATAAACATTTGTATGATTCCAGAAGTCACAGAGCAGAGTCTCCAACACCCAGCTGTGTGTCTATGAAGAGTGACTGGTCAATGGGACAACATCCTGCCTTCAGTGAACCTGGACCTCCACACACACAGTATGTCAATCCTCCTATACAATATATAACACTATAACATGACAATGTGATCTGTCTGACTGTCGTCATTATGGAAGCACATTTGGAAAGGGACCGTTTTGATGAAAAGGTCCATGAAAACAGGTTGCATGTTGACAATGTACAACTGGAGCGTTTGTTTGTATTATGCAAATCGGCTGCTGTTATTTTAGTTTGCACATTTATCACGACCGTAGGTCGCCTTTAGTATGAAATCAAGCATTCTTGGTGCAATTTTTATTTATATCAGTGCAACCTGATATAAATATCAGGGCGTGCTCTGCTGGCGCACAAGTAGGCCATACATGACCACCTCGACAGAGTGCAGTCTAGTTTTGGTCAAAGTTGATTCCATGCCAAAGCCCAACAGTCTGCTGTCACCCAGGTCCATGCCAGCTCCACATGGCCTGGCTGCCACCCAGCAGTCTGCCTGCATGCGCTGATGTGCGGAGGAGACAAGTCACACTTGCAAATTAATTCCGTCCTTGTCCCTTTTATGCCCATATATGGAGGTCCCTGATGTCATCAGTATTAATCCCATATATGGGAATGCCCATATATGGACGTATTGTGTCAGTTTCTTGTGGTCTTTGATGTCAGCCATCTCCATATTTGGGAAAATATGGCCACATTTTGTCCAACTTAAACAACCAACTTGGTCATTGTAAGTGCCAGCGCTCGCCCAGCAGTCTGCCATCACCCAGGCGGATGCGTGTACCTTAGGGTGAGGTCACTTCTCGGCCTTAGGGCGTCTTACTAGTATTACGTTCAGGGCCTTGGAGTGATATTGATATGTATTGATAAGTCATTGTTTATATTCATAAGTAAGTTGTCTATTCATCTCCACAGAGAGAGGAAGAGGAGTGGTTGTGTTGTGACAGAGCAGGCGTCCAAGAGATCCAGAACCACACCTGGACTGAAGACACCCAGTCACACCAGCAGTGGACACAGTAAGACTGGATATCATTTGCACTAATTACAAATTTCATATTAATAAATTGAATGCTTACATTTCAGAAATCATAGTCAGGCTAAATATTCATTTTATTATTATATAATTATATTAACCTGAATGTTTAAAACATGTATCTTTCGTATTTTCTCTCATTTCAGACGTCAGTCCGCAGGGTGACTTGAAGGATTATAAGGTCAGTTTGGAGAGTCTTGATGAAGTGAAAGACCACATGACGGAAGAGTCTGGAACCTCCCTCACCAGCACCTACACAGAGCTCTACATCTCACAGGGAGAGAGCGAAGGGGTAAATAGGCAACATGAGGTGATACAGCTTGAGACAGCTTCCAACATGACGACCTTCCATGACGAACCAATCAACTGCTGTGACATCTTTAAACCCCGCCCTGGCAGAGAGACACCCATCAGAAGAGTTCTGACCAAGGGCATCGCTGGCATTGGAAAAACATTCTCTGTGCGTAAGTTCATTCTGGACTGGGCAAGGGGTTTGGAAAATCAAGATATAGATCTCCTGATTCCCTTTTCATTCCGGGAGCTGAACTTGGTCAGAGATGAGCAGTACAGTCTTCTCTCACTGATCCATGATTTCCACCCAACTTTAAAGAAGGTCACAGCAGAACAGCTCGCTGTCTGGAAAGTTGGCTTCATCTTTGATGGTCTGGATGAAAGCAGGTCTTCATTCCATTTCCAAAAAAACATTGTTTCTGATGTCACAGTGACATCATCAATGGATGCTCTGTTGACAAACCTCATCGAGGGGAATCTGCTCCCCTCAGCCCTCCTCTGGATAACCACCAGACCTGCAGCAGCCAATCAGATCCCTCCTGAATATGTTGACCTGGTGACAGAAGTACGAGGCTTCACAGACCCCCAGAAGGAGACGTACTTCAGGAACAGATTCAGTGATGAGGAACAGACCAGCCCAGACCCCCAGAAGGAGGAGTCTTTAAAGAAAGGTGAAGAGAAGCTGGCCGACAGAATCCTCTCACACTTGAAGACATCAAGGACCCTCTACATCATGTGTCACATCCCACTCTTCTGTTGGATCATTGCTACCATTCTGTTGGACATGTTGATGACACACACGATAGGACAGCTGCCCAAGACCCTGACTGAGATGTGCTGCCACTTCCTGTTGGTTCAGACAAAGAGGAAGAAGCAGAAGTATGGTGAAACAGATGAGGTAAATCAACAGCACCTCACAGAGACTGACAGGGAAGTTCTTCTGAAGCTGGGAAGGCTGGCATTTGAACATCTGGAGAAAGGCAGCATCATGTTCTACCAAGAAGACCTGGAAGAGTGTGGTCTTGATGTGAAAGACGCCTCACTGTACTCAGGAGTGTGCACAAAGATCTTCAAAAGAGAGGGTGTGCTGTTCCAGAAAACGGTCTACAGCTTTGTTCATCTGATCATCCAGGAGTTTCTGGCTGCAGTCTACTTGTTCCACTGTTTCACACAGAAGAACATGAAGGTACTGAAGACATTCCTGGAAGACAATAAATACAAGAGTGACAGCTCCCTCTCAGACTTCCTGAAAGCTGCCAAGAAAAAATCCCTGAAGAGTAAAAATGGCCACCTGGACTTACTTGTTCGATTCCTTCATGGCCTTTCACTGGAGTCCAACCAGAGTCTGTTAGGAGGACTTTTGGGTCAGACAGAATTCAGTCCAGAAGAGATCCAGAAAGCCATCAAGAACCTGAAGAGGATGAACACTGATGATGCCTCCCCTGACAGATGTATCAACATCTTCCACTGTTTGATGGAGATGAACGACAACTCAGTACATCAGGAGATGCAAAAGTACCTGAAGTCAAAGAACGGATCAAAGAAGAAACTGACTGGGAGCCAATGTTCAGTTCTGGCCTTCATGCTGCAGATGTCTGAGGATGTTCTGGAAGAGTTTGACCTGAAGAAATACAACACAGCAGAGCAGTTTCGAAACAGACTGATCCCAGCTGTGAGGAACTGCAGAAAGGCGAGGTTAGTAGTCAAGTGAATAGAAACATCCTAGAGTCAATCTGCCATTACAGTTAACTTTTTAAACTATAAGGGTAGCAGTGGCTCAGGGGTAGAGAGACCGTTATTAGAACACAGAGGGTTCCCAGTTTGATCCCGGGCTTCCCCAGAGTTAGTGTCGAAGAGTCCTTGAGAAAGACTCTGAACCCCTATACTAGTTGCTCCCTATGAGCAGGTTGGTGCCTTGCATGGTTTCCTCCACCATCGGTGTATGAATGTGTGTGTGTCTGTGTGTTTGAATGGGTGAATGTAATGAATGTGTGTATGAATGGGTGAATGTAATGCACAATCTCTCTAAAATACCTTGGACCAAGGCACTATATAAATGCACCATTTACCATTTATAAAGATTTATTAGAATTTAGGGTAGATAAACGTTCCAATAATACTGTTAAACCCCCTTCTCCATGGTGAAAGCACTCTGTAGTACAAGTTCAAAGATGTCTCTTGTCAACTACAAGCTTACAATTTATTTTATATGGAAAGCCAGTCCCTCATGCGATGGATCAGTTGAGTGAGAATAAATGATTCTCTTAAGGTTTAATGCAATGTATAGGACACTGGAACACGGTTACCTGATAGATTATGATACTAGGATGTATAGGACACTGGAACACGGTTACCTGATAGATTATGATACTAGGATGTATAGGACACTGGAACACTGTTACCTGATAGATTATGATACTAGGATGTATAGGACACTGGAACACGGTTACCTGATAGATTATGATACTAGGATGTATAGGACACTGGAACACTGTTACCTGATAGATTATGATACTAGGATGTATAGGACACTGGAACACTGTTACCTGATAGATTATGATACTATAGGATGTATAGGACACTGGAACACTGTTACCTGATAGATTATGATACTATAGGATGTATAGGACACTGGAACACTGTTACCTGATAGATTATGATACTAGGATGTATAGGACACTGGAACACTGTTACCTGATAGATTATGATACTAGGATGTATAGGACACTGGAACACTGTTACCTGATATATTATGATACTAGGATGTATAGGACACTGGAACACTGTTACCTGATAGATTATGATACTAGGATGTATAGGACACTGGAACACTGTTACCTGATAGATTATGATACTATAGGATGTATAGGACACTGGAACACTGTTACCTGATAGATTATGATAGTGGGATGTATAGGACACTGGAACACTGTTACCTGATAGATTATGATACTATAGGATGTATAGGACACTGGAACACGGTTACCTGATAGATTATGATACTAGGATGTATAGGACACTGGAACACGGTTACCTGATAGATTATGATACTAGGATGTATAGGACACTGGAACACTGTTACCTGATAGATTATGATACTAGGATGTATAGGACACTGGAACACTGTTACCTGATATATTATGATACTAGGATGTATAGGACACTGGAACACTGTTACCTGATAGATTATGATACTAGGATGTATAGGACACTGGAACACTGTTACCTGATAGATTATGATACTAGGGTGTATAGGACACTGGAACACTGTTACCTGATAGATTATGATAGAGGGATGTATAGGACACTGGAACACTGTTACCTGATAGATTATGATACTGGGATGTATAGGACACTGGAACACTGTTACCTGATAGATTATGATACTAGGATGTATAGGACACTGGAACACTGTTACCTGATAGATTATGATACTAGGATGTATAGGACACTGGAACACTGTTACCTGATAGATTATGATAGAGGGATGTATAGGACACTGGAACACTGTTACCTGATAGATTATGATACTGGGATGTATAGGACACTGGGACACTGTTACCTGATAGATTATGATAGTAGGATGTATAGGACACTGGAACACTGTTACCTGATAGATTATGATAGTGGGATGTATCGGACACTGGAACACGGTTACCTGATAGATTATGATACTAGGGTGTATAGGACACTGGAACACTGTTACCTGATAGATTATGATACTAGGATGTATAGGACACTGGAACACTGTTACCTGATAGATTATGATACTAGGATGTATAGGACACTGGAACACTGTTGCCTGATAGATTATGATACTAGGATGTATAGGAGACTGGAACACTGTTACCTGATAGATTATGATACTAGGATGTATAGGACACTGGAACACTGTTACCTGATAGATTATGATAGAGGGATGTATAGGACACTGGAACACTGTTACCTGATAGATTATGATACTGGGATGTATAGGACACTGGAACACTGTTACCTGATAGATTATGATAGAGGGATGTATAGGAGACTGGAACACTGTTACCTGATAGATTATGATACTAGGATGTATAGGACACTGGAACACTGTTACCTGATAGATTATGATACTGGGATGTATAGGACACTGGAACACTGTTACCTGATAGATTATGATACCAGGATGTATAGGACACTGGAACACTGTTACCTGATAGATTATGATACTATAGGATGTATAGGACACTGGAACACTGTTGCCTGATAGATTATGATACTAGGATGTATAGGACACTGGAACACTGTTACCTGATAGATTATGATACTAGGATGTATAGGACACTGGAACACTGTTACCTGATAGATTATGATACTATAGTATGTATAGGACACTGGAACACTGTTACCTGATAGATTATGATACTATAGGATGTATAGGACACTGGAACACTGTTACCTGATAGATTATGGATTACTTTATATTCATCACCGAGAGGAAGGGAACATTTTAAAATAAAAGCTTATCCCAGAAAGAAATAATGGGTGTTTTAATGAATCTATCATGGTTAAAATGGAGTTTGAAGTTAAAATGGTGAAGGAAGACTGATAACATTTACATCAAATATCTAAATATTGAATCAAGCAAATTAAAAACTGTTCAGAGTGTTCATAAAAGCCTGATTAGATGATAAAATGACCAAAAGCTTTTTTGAAAGTGAAATGTCCCTTTAATCTGTATTTACAGACTTGTTGGCTGTGACCTCGGACAGACAGAGGTTGAAGTTGTGGCTTCAGCTCTCAGCTCTAATCCTTCCCATTTGAGAGAATTGGACCTCAGTAAAAACAACCTGCGGGACTCAAGACTAGTGGAGCTGCTCTGTGAAGGACTGAAGAGTCTGCACTGTAGGCTGGAGATTCTACGGTAAGATACATTACCCAATTTATTTTGATCACTTCTGTTTTATTATGTACTGTGTTATGTGAATATAATATGAATGCTGTGGTGAGAATGTATTAATAAGCTTGATATCATGGTAATCCAAAAAGCCTATGTGTCTGTGTAGACCTTACTGTACCAATCAATTATCGTTTGATTAGCCTATGCATGTGGTTCCAAACTGAGGGTCGGGAGCCCCAATGGGGTCCCCAGATGATTAGCTTAATGTCTACATAGTTGTTGTAAACAAACCAACATACATACATGTACACAGATTATCAGCACATTTCTAAAGGTACAATTCAATGACTTTTAAGACATTTTTTAAACCAAATTGGACAAATTGTCAAATATTACAGAAGAAAGGGGCAAAATTGTGAAAATAGCCGATATACAAGCTCATTGCGAGTTATTGTGAGTTTGTAGTTCAGCTATTTTCACAATAGGTATCTGTGGAACTTAGCCAAACTTAAAACAAAATGTTTGTCCAAGCTCCAGATTCAATCATTGTATTACATCTGCCACAGTTCACCAGGTGAGCTTCTTTACTCCGTTAAAGGGACATACAACACTAAAGTATATTTTTATGTTAATGATATACAGTTACAGAACAATAATACAAGACACTTCTAATATCCGTGCTTATGTTTGCTAAGATATTTGGAGTTGGCGTTTCCAATTTTCTGGGGTTGAAAAAAAATATATATTAGTAGCAAAAGGAAAAGAATTAAAATAAATATTACGTAGTCAGACTATATTTAATAGTCCCAACATTTATGGATGAGGAGTGGTTTCATCATTCTTATAACTCAACTGTCCAGCTGGTGGGAGCATCACTTGCATTTCCTGGTTTTGTCTCTTGTCTCTTCACATAACCTCCATATTGTAGCTTATGAAATGTTATAATATTGGGGGAAATGCAAACTAACGTTGTGTCGGTGCTTGTTTGTAACGCTTTTACAAAGTTTAGGCAGTAAATATACAATGTAGTTCAGTCTTCATTTCACACCTTTAACTGCTGGTTGAAAGCTTTAACATAAAAATTGTTATCTTCCTCCGTACAGTCATTCTGTGCTGTCAAGTGGTGTCGTCTATTCCACACTCTACTCCGCTAAATACTGTTTATGTCTGGATAACTAGATAGGAGATCTTTTATTTAACTTCCATGACAGTGAACTATGTATACTTTATGAATAATTTGTTTTGATAATCTCTTATTTAATCTGCACTTACAGACTTGTTGGCTGTAAACTCAGACAGACAGGGGTTGGAGTTGTGGCTTCAGCTCTCAGCTCTAATCCTTCCCATTTGAGAGAATTGGACCTCAGTGAAAACAACCTGAACGACTCAGGACTAGTGGAGCTGCTCTGTGAAGGACTGAAGAGTATGCACTGTAGACTGGAGATTCTACGGTAAGATACATTTACCCAATGCATCTGTTTTATTATGTGCTGTATTATGTGAATATAATATGAATGCTGTGGTGAGAATGTATTAATAAGCTTGATATCATGGTGACCCAAGCCTATGTGCCTGAGTAGAGATTGCACACCGAAAATAGCTGATCTACAAGATCACCGCGCGTTGAGGACGCAATGCTTGTGAGCTTGTAGATGTGCTATTTTCGATGTGTGACACTAAGGGGGTCCCCAACTTATTTTGTGCGGTCCCCAGATGATTAGCTTAATGTGCAACATACAGTATACGTGTATACAGGGTATCTGCACATTTATAGAGGTACAATTTAATGAATTAAGACCTTTAAAACCAAATTGTCAAATATTACGGAAGGAATAGGCAAACATTGTGAAAATAGACGATCTACAAGCTCACTGCGAGGCATTGTTCAAAGTGCTTGTCAGGGTGGGGGCCTCCAGTTCAAATATGATTATCAATCAATCAATCTGGTGTTTCATTCTTCATTCAGACTGGCTCACTGCTACTTGTCAGAGAGATGCTGTGAACTTCTGGTCTCAGCTGTAAGCTCTCATCCCTCCCTAAGAGAGCTGGACCTGAGCTCCAGCATGGTGAATGTTCCAGTCCTGGAGAACTGCAAGTGAGTAGACTTGAGCTGTGTCCATGTTATTGCACTGAATGTGCAGTGTTTCCCTCATGTGTCTCGGTGCAATTTGTTTTGATGTGCAATTAATGCACTGTGGTGTTTGAACTGTGGTCCATTCCAAACTCTGAGGTAAACATATTGTTGTAGTTTGATTAAACATAACATGCCACTGATAAAAAGGCTCATATAGCTTATTATCTCCCAAGTAAAGACACCTTCACAATAAAAGCCAGATCATTAGTAATCATTACTGCAATTTTAGTAAATAAATATGCCCATCTGTTATTTGTTGGGCTTGAGCTTTTTTCTCCCATTCAAACCTTTTGTTACTTGAAGATTCTGGACTGTAGTTGTCATTGTTCCAATAATAATTAACTTTAATTTGCATAAAGCAAGCATTTGTCTACTGATCATAATCATGTGATTAATTGTATTTAACAAAGATGAAGAACAGTAAAAGTGCAGTAAAAAAAAAATCCCTAAAAAGCCCTTGCTGTTTTGTTTCCGTTGGAGGTCTTGGTATTCAGATTTAAACATTTTAATCGATTGACAGCCCTAGTATTTGATTAATCAGATTGAACAAAATATGTTTTCCTCACTTAGAGTGAAACATGGAGGAGAAGATTGGCTTAATCCTCAACTCATTACCAGATGTGAGTATCTGTCTGTCTGTGTCAATATCACACATTAACATTTTATACACTGTTGTATGCTTGGTTGGCTCCTCCCCAGATGCTGTTCTGAAAATTCTTCAGGAGAGCTTCCAGGGAATTCAGGTTTCTCTGCTCTTGGCCTGGTCCTTAACACCAGCAAGACTAAGTTTAAACACACCACCAAATAACAGACTTAACAGTATAAATATGTTTTCTATTAAAGAATGCTCACATTTGACTGAGTTGACAAGCTCACCATGCGTTGGAGCTTTTAGATTGTCTATATTTGAAAGTTAGACAAAAATCGCAGATCTACAAGCTCAAAATGTGTAACATCCTGACAGGTTCTGAATTTGTAGTATGTATGTTTGAAAAGTACTCGATCTACAAGCTCAAAACGTGATGTAATTTGATGGACCTTGATGGTATCAAAATGGCAGATTTTACGCTTTGCTGCATGCTGAAAATAGCAGATCTACAAGCTCACAATGTGCCACAGCACAATGCGTTGTGAGCTTGTAGATCTGCTATTTTCAGCAACATTTCTTTTATTTCTACTGCATCTCTTCTCCACTAGTCCCTCCCTAACATTTTAGTCTAGTTTTTATTTGTTGACTAAATTGTCAATATATTTAGTTTTGTTTTAGTCAGAGTTTAGCTTTTATTTAGTTTTCGTCAGTGAAGTAAGCAAGTTGACAAACATTTAGTCAACAAAATCAACACTAGAAGAAAGGTTACTAATACGTGCGTGAGTCCATGTGTGGGGAAAAACAAGCTTGCGGTGCCATGCTGCGAGCTTGTGAATCTGCTATTTTTTTTAAGTCACGAATATTTGTGCAGGTCTTTGAATATTTTTCACCCGATTCCATTCTAAACCGTTCTTCTAAATCAGTGGTCCTCGAACCTTTTCATGTCAAGGACCCCCAAAATTACATGGATTTGGCCACGGACCCCCATCTCAAAATGTGTTGTTCCAGGGACCCCCGGAAGCAAAGTTGGCTTTGAAAAATATACCATTCAAAAGTTTACACAAATGTTCATGCTTTTAAAAAAATAGCAGATCTTCAAGCTCATAGCGCGTCATTTGGTCACTGGGTGCCAGAGTGGACGACGACTTCCACCCGTCCGGGGACCCCACAGGGGTCCTTGGGGGCTTACCAGGGGGTCCCCAGTAAACTAGTTCACGCCACATTATGCACTTTAACCTTATTGCTTTCTATTGGCTATTCAAAAATACAGATCTACAAGCTCATAGGGCGTCATTTGGTCAATTGGTGCCAGAGTAGTTGGCGGGGATCCCCCCTGTGTCCGCGGACCCCCAGGGGTCACAGACTGTGCACCAGGGGTCCCCAGTAAACTACTTTGTGTCACAGTTTATACTTAGAGCATTGTTCTCTATTGGCTATTCTAAAAATATCAGATCTACAAGCTCATAGCACGACATTTGGTCACTGAGTAATAGAGTAGTGGGCGGCGACATCCACCAGTCTGGGGACCCCATAGGGGTCCTTGGGGGCTTACCAGGGGCTCCCCAGTAAACTAGTTCACACCACATTTTTTGCACTTTAACCATATTAACTCATAATTCAACTATTTTGGCTATGCTAAAATAGCAGATCTACAAGCTCATAGTGTGTCATTTGGTCACTGGGTGTCAGACTAGGGTGCGAGGAACCCCATCCGTCCACTTCACCCACAGGTGTCAAAATAGCAGACGTACAAGCTCACAGCAATATTTTCATCCCATTCTATTAATGTCTTCCAAATCAGTGCTTCTCAAACTTTTTCATGTCAAGGACCCCCAAAATGACACACGTTTGGCCGCAGACCCCTATCTCAAAATATCTTGTTCCAGTCACAAATGTTTGCTTTTAAAAATATGTATTCAAATAAAATAAGAAATAGCAGACCTACAAGCTTGCAGCGTGGCACTCGGTGCCGCGCTGTGAGCTTGTAGATCAAGGTTCAAGGTTCAAGGTTGTACTTTATTGTTACGTCTTTTGTACAGGTACATAAGAGTAAAATTTGTTTTTGTTTGGCATCCTTCAGTCAATGCAGTCGTATATCAAAGAAGAAAAAAAACAATATAATAACATCAAACCACATCTAAAAATAATAATAATAATAATCTAAAAAGGAGTGCAAAATGCAAAAAGAGCAACAGGAAAAGAAAAGAGCATCCTCAGATGTACTTGTGCAAAAAGTTTGGCATATTCTATACGCCAACAGCATATTTTTCCAGTAGTTGCTACTGTACTGTACTTAACTTTTGTAAACATCTTCACAGAGTGTTCTATGTGCAACAGATTAATATATTCAACTTCACAGTATGCATTTATGTACAGTAGGTGCAATTCAGCTTCACAAGGAGGGAACGTAAGGGGTATGTACAGTAGGTGCAGTTCAACTTCACAAGGAGGGAACGTAAGGGGTTGGGGGCTGGGGGGGGGGGGGTGCTAGCGATTCCTTTTTCCCTGGATCTTTCTCGTTTTTGACAGTTCGTTCATGTGCCTGACTGTCCGTGGAAAGAAGCTCCTTTGCAGTCTGTTGCTGGTAGCTTTGAGACTGCGTAGACGTTTTCCATGAGGCAGCATCTTGAACAGACTGTGGTTGGGATGGTGAGAATCGTTCATGATTCCACAGGCTTTGTTGACACAGCGCTCATCGTACAAGGCTTGGATTGGGGGGAGATTGCATCCACTGATGCGTTCGGCTGTCCGCACAACCCTCTGCAGGGCCCTGCGATTGAGGTCAGTGCAGCTGCCATACCAGGCAGTGAAGCAGCCAGTCAAGATGCTCTCCGTGGTGCCCCTGTAGAAAGCCCGTAGGACTTTGGGACCCATCCCAGCTTTCTTCAGTTTCCTGAGGAAGTAGAGGCGCTGTTGGGCTTTCTTGACCACCTTTTCTGTCTGCACTGCCCAGGTCAGATCCTCAATGATGTGTACCCCCAGGAATTTGAACTCTTTGACTCTCTCCACTGCAGCACCCCCGATCTTGAGGGGTGAGTGGACTTTAGGAGGCCTCCTGTAGTCAAAGATAATCTCTTTTGTTTTCTCCACATTGAGAGATAGGTTGTTCTCTTGACACCATGCTTCCAGATTCTCCACTTCTCTCCTGTAGGCTGTTTCATCATCATTGGTGATCAGGCCTATGACTGTGGTGTCGTCCGCGAACTTGATCACTTGGTTGGAGCTGAACAGGGCCACGCAGTCGTGGGTGTACAGGGAGTAGAGGAGGGGGCTCAAAACGCATCCCTGGGGGGCACCTGTGCTGAGAGTCAGAGGGGCAGAGGTAATTTTTCCCATCTTCACCACTTGACGTCTTTGTGACAGAAAGTTGAGGATCCAGCCGCAAAGGCTTGAATTTAGACCCAGACTCTTCAACTTGGTGTCTAATTTGAGGGGAATTATGGTATTGAATGCTGAGCTGTAGTCAATAAACAGCATTCTCACATATGATTTTTTCTCCTCAAGGTGTGAGAGGGTCGTGTGTAGAGCTGTGGCAATGGCATCGTCTGTGGATCTGTTTTGACGATAGGCAAATTGCAGTGGGTCTAGTGTGGGTGGCAATTTGTCATAGATCATCTTCCTGACATGTTTTTCAAAGCATTTGCTCACTATTGGCGTGAGTGCAACCGGCCTCCAGTCATTCAGCCCAGTCACCTTGCCTTTCTTGGGAATCGGCACTATTATTGCCGATTTAAAGCAGGATGGGACTTTTTCCTCATGAAGGGACTGATTGAAGATGTCCGTGAACACACCAGCCAGTTGCGACGCACATGCTTTCAGGACACGGCCAGGGATCTGATCTGGGCCAGCAGCTTTTCGTGGATTAACACGGCGGAAGGAGAGACAAACATCCGCTTCTACAAGGGACATTGTGGTGATGCTCTCCCCAGTGTCACATTCTAACACAGAGGTGTGAAGGGCCTCTCCATTGTTGGGGTCCTGGAGAGTGCAGGGGGTAGGTGGGGGGGTGGGGGAGATAGCTGCTTGACTCTGTGCCTCAAAGCGGAAGTAGAATCTATTCAGCTCTTCAGGGAGTGAGGAGGAACTGTCCACTTGGGGGGAGGGGGGTTTAAAGTCAGTGAGAATTTTCAGTCCTTGCCACAAGTCTCTGCTGTTGTTTGATTCAGTGAAGTTCGACTCCACCTCTTTGGCATAATGCCTTTTAGCAGACCTCAGTGTTTTGCGAAGAGAATAATGTGTACGCTTAATTTCTCCTTCATCCCCAGATCTGAAAGCCTCGTCTCTCTCTTTAATGGCCAAGTGCACTGTACCATTTACCCAAGGCTTTTCGTTTGGGTAGACTTTAGTGGTTTTTGTTGGGACTACATCATCAATGCATTTCTTAATCACAGATAGCACAGTGTCAGCATATTCATCAATGTTGCCTCCTGCAGCCTCCTTAAAGATTGGCCAGTCCATCGATTCAAAACAGTCCTGTAACATAAAGTCAGACTCCTCTGACCAGAGCTGGACTGTTTTAATCACGGGAGGCGTCTGTTTGATCTTTTGTTTGTAGGCTGGCATGAGAAACACTGATGAATGATCTGATTTACCAAAAGCTGGGCGCACCAGTGATTTGTATGCATTTTTTATCGATGTGTAGCAGTGGTCCAGTGTTTTGTCAAGCCGAGTATTCACTGTAACATGCTGGTACATTTTTGGCATAACTTTCCTCAAAGATGCCTGGTTAAAATCACCCAAAACCACCAGTGACGCATGAGGATGACGATTTTCAGCATTGCATATAGCCGTGTATAGCTCTTTACACGCAAGCTATGTGTTAGCTTTAGGGTGAATGTACACAGCAAATAATATTACAGCTGAAAACTCTCTTGGCAAAAAGTATGGTCTACATAGCAGAGCAAGGAATTCAAGATCTGGGGAGCAAAACGACTGTAACTCGTGCACAGAGTTCTGATTACACCAATTGTCATTAATCATAAAACACACTCCCCCACCTTTGGATTTGTCCGTTATTCCATTATCTCTGTCCATACGAAACATGGAAAATCCGACGGGTGATGTTACCGAGTCGAGTGGCTTTAGGTGCGTTTCCGTCAAGCAAATCACGTTGCATTGTTTCGTTTCCTTGTATTTGATCCTAGCGCGGAGCAGATCCAGTTTGTTATCCAGGGAGTTAACGTTGGATAAAAGAATGCTGGGAAGAGGTGTTTTGTCTGGACGTCGGTCAAGACGCGTCTGTAAGCCGGCTCTCTTCCCCCGTCTTTTTTCCCATCTGCGCGCGCGTCTACGGGCCGTCGTTGCCTCGCAACCAGACGCTGTGGTCTGTGCGCGGTCCAGTGCTTTTTCCCTGTGCAAAAACTCCGGTTTTTGCTGCGCAATCCAGGAATCTCTTAGACTCAAAAGTGAGTCTCTGTCATAGCTTACTAAAGTAGCTGCAGTGAAGCTTATACAAATATATAAAATACATAAAATAAGTAAAAAACTGCATTGACTGTGAGGAGCGCAAGACGAAGCAGCCGTACGTGGCGCCATCTTGGATTATCTTGGATTATCTTGGAGTAGATCTGCTATTTTTTTTTTTTATATTTTTTTATATTTAACCCTACCCTAACCCTACCCTAACCCTAACCCTTTTTAGATATTTTTTCTGCTATTTCTTTTTTAGATCTGCTATTTTTCAATACTTATAGCATAAAATATTGGTTAAAGTGCTTCCATGTCTGATTTTAAGTATGTGTGTGCGTGCGTGCGTGCGTGCGTGCGTGCGTGCGTGCGTGCGTGCGTGTGTGTGTTGTGTGTCAGTTAGTGAATGATGTATTTAATGTTTACTGTGTTGTTTTCTCATCAGATTCCCAGCGTCTCACTCTGGACACAAACACAGCAAACATATACCTCTCTCTGTCTGAGAACAACAGGAAGGTGACACGTGAGGGGGAACAGAATCAATCATATCCTGAACATCCGGACAGGTTTGATAGACGGTCTCAGGTTCTGTGTACAGAGGGTCTGACTGGACGCTGTTACTGGGAGGTAGAGTGCAGTGGATACGTTGAGATAGCAGTCACTTATAGAGGAATCAGCAGGAAAGGAGGTGGTGAAGACTGTAGCCTTGGATGCAATAACATGTCCTGGAGACTGGACTATACTCATCGTGATGGTAACAGTAGTTACAGTGTCAGACACAATAATGAGCAGACTGTCCTCCCTGTCAAGTCCTCTTGGGGCTCCAACAGAGTAGCAGTTTTTGTGGACTGTCCTACTGGGACTCTGTCCTTCTACACAGTGTCCTCTGACTCACTGACACACCTGTACACCTTCCACAACACATTCACTGAACCTCTCTATGCTGGGTTCGGGTTAGGCTCCTCCTCCTCAGTGTGTCTGTGTGAGCAGAGATAGAGTCTCTATGTGAGGGTGACATCAGGTCGCCATGGTTACTCAACATGTTTGAGTGAGTGCAGGTTGTCATGGTGACTCATGGACTCCATATTTGGGCATGAGTGACTCACGGTGACGTAATCACGATGATGTAATCAGCATCACAGTGACATCACACATTCCAGCTCCTGTAGATTCAGTGTTTCTCTGACGTTGTCATGACAACACCCCCAAGTGTTTGACCTTTGACCCCGGACCCCCATAAGACAACATTTGTGTCGTTAAAAATGTTACAAATGATATAAAAGAAACACAAACATTTTCCCTAAAATAGCAGCTCTATAAAGCTTGTAGATCTGCTATTTTTGAAAAATCGTGAACATTTGTGCAGGTATTAGAATATTTTTTGACCCGATTCTATTCTAAACCGTTCTTCTAAATCAGAGGTCCTCAAACTTTTTCATGTCAAGGACCCCCAAAATTACATGTAATTGGTTGCGGACCCCCATCTCAAAATGCGTTGTTCCAGGGACCCCCAGAAGCAAAGTTTGCTTTGGAAAATATACATTCAAAGGTTTGTACAATGTTCATGGTTTAAAAAAATAGCAGATCTACAAGCTCATGGTGCGTATTTTGGTTGTTTCGTGTCAGAGTGGTGTTCGGTGACCTCCATGCGTCTGGGGACCCCACAAGGGTCATGGACTGCGTACCAGGGGGTCCCCAGTAAAAACAACATTTTAACCACTTTAAGATTATCGTTCGGGGGTGGGTGGGGGGTGGTGGCTGGCTATTAAAAAATACAGATCTACAAGCTCATGGCACGTCTTTTGTAGCCTGGCGTTGCTCATACTAATTCCTCACTGCGTGTCAGATATTACACAACACCACCACTACCAACAGGGGGTGGTGTTGTGCAGTCTGGTTTATTAACCAGGCTACGTCTTTTGGTTGTTTCGTGCCAGAGTGGTGTTCGGTGACCTCCATGCGTCTGGGGACCCCACAAGGTGAAGGGTCATGGACTGTGTACCAGGGGGTCCCCAGGAAAAGTAGTTAACATAGCATCACGATCATCTGAACCACTTTATCCATTTATATGTTGGCTATTCAAAAACAGCAGATCTACAAGTTCAAAACGCGTCGCAAAAAAAACGTGAAACGTTCAGATGGGGGTCCCTCGTACAAATATGTTCAAATGGGGGTCCCTGGTACAAATGTGTTCAAATGGGGGTCCCTGGTCAAATCCATGTTAATGTCAAACTCTATGGTATAAAATGAGTCATCACCACAGGGAGCTTTAGATCTTAGATTAGATCAGATAGAAGTGCACAAACCTCCACTCCACACATTTATAAATATGTATCATAAATACTGTCCATCAATGATGATGATGTAAATATCAGTGTCATACTTGTGTCTCTTATGTAGATACAAACTCATATTTTATGTATATTTTATTTTTGACATGTTTATACAATAGACAGAGATGAACTGTATATTTGTAATTTTCACAGTATCAATATTGTTTCTTGTGTATAAACCGTTATACTGAACCACTTGAACCCCATATACTTTATTGACTGGGGTTCCCCAGGGTTCTTTAATTGGTCCCCAACTTTTCCCTAATCTACACCAGATCTCTTGGGTGAAAATAGCAGATCTACAAGCTATCTAATAGCTAAGATCTACGTCACAAAGTGACATATTGTGAGCAGTGTTCATTTTGACACCAAATTATTGTCATATTTTAGTATTTTTTTCTAAATTTTAGTTTTCTAGTTTATTTGACTAAAATGACATAACATTGTAGTTCACTAAATCAACAGTTTGTCTGTGAACTTGTAGATCGGCTATTTTCAAAGAGAGCTACACCCGAGCTCAACCAAACATAAAATTACTTGTCTTTTACTTCTACTGGATCTCTTCTCCACCAGTCCCTCCCTGACATTTTAGTCTAGTTTTTATTTGTTGATGAAAATGTAAATATATTTTGTCAGAATGTTGTCAATCACTCTGGATTCAAACGTCTACTGAATGTGTTGTTAATGAACTCAAATCAATCATTGCTTATTCATTGATTCATTATCAGATCATTATTTCCTCACTCATTCCATTATTGTGCTTTCATTGAATATTAATGTGATGCTGTTCTCATTGTTCACATGTTATTGTATGATCATGTGTTGAAGTAATACTTGTTTAATAAATTGATTGTTGACAGTCTGTCGTTGTTCCTGTGTATTAATATTCATAGTGTTGTTATGACAACATGGCCACAGCTCATTGGTCATGTGTAATAACTAGGTTGGATCCGTTGGAAAAATGCCTTTTTGTTTGTTTGTTTTGAAAACTTTATACCAGTTACAGTTACCTTGTAGATTTTGATTATTATTACAAAACCTCTTCACTTTCAACACTTTATATACATTGGCTATTTGAAAATAGCAGATCTACAAGCTCACACCGCTTGTAGATCTGCTATTTTCAAAAGATATCCATACATTTTTGAAAACTTGTGAAATGAGACGTTCACTTGTAATTGAGTGAAAACTACTGTTTGGACGCCCTCTAGAGTCCGTTAGCAGAAGTACTTCATATGATGTCTGATCATGGATGTCATGTTGTTGTTTTTAGATGTTTGAATAGTTTTATTTTTACTCTAGATTTAAATTCATGGATGCACTGGCTGTCTGTGGCTCTGTTTTGGTCTCATATGTATTGCATTGTGTTTACTAATCATTTTAAGTAACTTAAAAGTAGTAAGTACATTTACTTAAGTACTGTGCTTAAGGATAATTATTAGGTAATTGTACTTTACTTGAGTATTTCCAATTTCCAACAGGCCTACTTTTACTTCTACTCCACAACATCCCAGACCCAAATATTGTACTTTTACTCCACTACATTTATATGGAAACTTTAGTTACTTTGTAGATTTGGATTATTATTACAAAACATTCATCTATTGATAAGCACTTAATATTTAGTGTTCATATATTTGTGGAAATACAGGCCTTAAACAAGGAGCTCCAAACACTTTGTTGGGCTCAAAACAAAACGAGATCCAGGCTTTTTGCAATCAGAGCTCCGAACAAATCTCTCCTGAAACTCACAACCAGTGGTGGAAAAAGTAGAAAACTCACATTATTTACTTGTTTACGTGTGTGTGTGTGTGTGTGTGTGTGTGTGTGTGTGTGTGTGTGTGTGTGTGTGTGTGTGTGTGTGTGTGTGTGTGTGTGTGTGTGTGTGTGCTAAGTAACGTAGTAACAGTAAAGAGACACAAATTGCAACTTTTATTATTTATCATGTTGAATATAGAGTTGCAACAGCAACCATTGCCAGCCCATGCATGTGTAGCACTGGCCCTTTAAGGGTAGTGCATATGAGGGGCAGCCATGTTTGAGGCCTCCTGTTTGGCCAGAAGCCTGATTTGAGTGTTTGCTGGAGGTGTGCAGCCTAGGCAGAGCCGCCGCTCCCTATACGCACACTACGCATTCTGCGTAAGGCCCCACCGCTCCCTATACGCACACTACGCAGTCTGCGTAAGGCCCCGCCGCTCCCTATACGCACACTACGCAGTCTGCGTAAGGCCCCGCCGCTCCCTATACGCACACTACGCAGTCTGCGTAAGGCCCCGCCGCTCCCTATACGCAAACTACGCAGTCTGCGTAAGGCCCCACCGCTCCATATACGCACACTACGCAGTCTGTGTAAGGCCCCGCCGCTCCCTATAAGCACACTACGCAGTCTGCGTAGGGCCCCGCAGACCAAAGAGGCCCCCACCGCCCCCCTCCTCTCTGCAGAAAAGAACGAACCGACCTGACTTTTCAAACCAGCGCTGCTGCCATCTTAGCCTGAATGAAACATCTCTGATTAACGCTGTGTAGCCAGGCTTAATCATGTCCCTGATTGGCTGTCACGGCTCTATGCTATCGTCCCATTGGCCAAAAAGAAACTAGAATTGAAATATTTCAATAATAAAGTTTTGTTGCTTGTCGCCGTATCTATCTATCTATAGAGAGGGAGAGAGAGAGGAAAGTACAGTAGTTTTGGAGAGAATATTTTAAACCCAATGAACTAGGATTGAGAAAAATGAAATATTTTTCACGCCCAAGCAGATTAAGGCTTGTTTCCATTGGGGTCCTTTGTACTCATGTGTGCCGTGTGCGCTTTTAAACTGTTACACCTTCATACAGGTGACCACTGAACTGAATTCATTCATTTAATTGCATTTCTGGTGTTGCATTTCTGGTGTCCTACCTCTGACAGTGTGCAAATGGAACCAAATGGACCCGTGGGCAGTATGGGGAAATGTTACCATTCTGAAGCCTCGCTCCACGTGGCGTTCCATTTCTCCCTGTGGCGTTCCATTTCTCGTGGCGTTCCAATTGTCCCAGTCGCGTTCCATTTCTGGCCCAACCAGCCTCGGTGCGTGTGGATGGGCGTATGGCATGAAAAATAGATTTGCTTTGATTAGACATTTCACGTTGAGAGTTTCTCACATTTTTGAATTCCTAGGCACAGAAAATTAGAGGCCATCACTGATAGTCAGTCAAATCTAAACCAGACAGGCCATCTTTCAAAAGGTGTCTGGAACTTTTTTGCAACACAATGGCCCCCCTGCCCTAGAAAGACAGAAGAGGTGTGAAAGACATCATCACACACATCAACCCACTCACCGATTTTATACAATTTTTAATGTGAAGTTATGCCACCTTTTAAATAGACGTTTTTTAGCACACAAGCTAACCCAGGCTAACAGATAGATTATATCACGGTTTCATTAAAACTGGAGCAAATGATCTAATTCCATGGTGGTTTTGCAGTCTAACCTTTAGCTACAGGACCATGACAACTTTGGTGGTTTTAATCCATTGTCCGATTTTGTCTTTGATGTTAAAAAGACGTCTTGAAAACATGACGGCCGTATGCTAACACGCTAGCTTAGTGCAGTTAGCCAAAGAGTTGTACACTATCATAACATCCATATTGATTTAAAACATCAATCCACTGTATTGCAACACACCATGACATCCTGATCTCATCACAACCTCGACTTGTCATCTAAGCCTTGCCAAATGGGAAATGTTAACTTTAACATGTTTAATCCACTCACCGATTTTATACAATTTTTTAATGTGAAGTTATGCCACCTTTTAAATAGACGTTTTTTAGCACACAAGCTAACCCAGGCTAACAGATAGATTATATCACGGTTTCATTCAAACTGGAGCAAATGATCTAATTCCATGGTGGTTTTGCAATCTAACCTCTAGCTACAGGACCATGACAACTTTGGTGGTTTTAATCCATTGGACGATTTTATGTATATATTTTTTATATTAAGCCTCCTCCTTTGTCTGGCCACAGAGCTAAGCAGCAGACCATTATCACCATAATAAACATATCAACCATTTCTCAAATGATCTCATCACAACCTCGACTTGTCATCTAAGCATTGCCAAATGGGACATGTTAACTTTAGCATGTTTAATAGAATACCAGTAGAGTCGCCGAAATGAAGCTCGCCGAGAAACGGGGGGTGCGCTCGGAAATGCACACCGGGTGGGGCAACGGTGCGCTTTTTCAGTCTGAACTCTGAAGGTAAACTTTCTGAAAAGCAGCAGTTGCTAACCTAACGTTGCTATTGATGTTTATAAACTAGGGTAAATTATAATAGAATATTAGAATATTAATACATGTTGATACTGAAGAAGGCATACTGTGATTGTGTGTCCTACTTTACATGTTTGTTGTTGCTAGCATTAACATTTATGATACTGTGAGATTAAGACTATATAGTAGAGTGTTAACACTGATGACGGCGTAGCCGAAACGCGTCTGTTTGTTTGCCTGCTGCTGCTGCTACTTCTACATTAAAAAGACTCTTAAACCTGATACTGTGAGTGCGGATTATAACTTGTCACTGAATTATACTTTGAATCTGCACCCGGAACCCCCTCAGACCACTTACTGAACTAGAGTTGAGCTGACCTGGCCCTGCTTGAAGATTAAGACTATAACCATAATTTACCCTAGTTTATAAACATCAATAGGTTAGCAACTGCTGCTTTTCAGAAAGTTTACCTTCAGAGTTCAGGCTGAAAAAGCGCACCGTTGCCACACCCGGTGTGCATTTCCGAACGCACCCCCCGTTTCTCGGCGAGCTTCATTTCGGCGACTCTACCTGTTACCTGTTTGATAAACTCACCGTTTTTTTTACAATTTTTAATGAGAAGTTTCCTCATCTGCTGCTATGAATCGCTCGCCTCTGCTCGCCTCTCCTCACTTCAGCCATTACTGAGTGTCCGGTGAAACTTGCTTGGAGCGTTAGTATAGAGAAAAAACGCGCTGTTGTTTCGAAAGACCATCAATTCGACCATCTGTAGTAAGTGTCGATACATGACTTGTGTCGAAACAGGGAAAAACGAGGGAGGGCTAGTGGGCAGTGGTGCTCGATTCCACATCTATGCTATGGCGAGGGCACTAAAATACGCTAAAATACGTGCAGACAGCCTGGCTCCGCCCGGCCAAATACCTTCCGACACATATATCGCCCTTCCCAAACCAAACAAGGGGGGCTACTTGGAGCGACTAGCAAAGGCCACTACAGGAGGAGCACCCGATTCGACATACTGTTGAAACTCAGGGGCGGGCCTCTATATGCAATACATGGAGGCAGCCTAGAGGCAGCCTAACGCCGCCCGCGTGGCCTAATCAGGGGACATTTATCACTTTCCCATGCCCACGTGACTTCCAAAGTGACATCCAAACCCTAGGTAAAGAGTTTTGTTTGTCAACAAAACTAAAAAGGAACCAACTTTTCTTGACTCGTGTCGTGCACTCTTTGGGAGTTTAAGCCCCCCCTTTCAGAAAGTGTTTGTTTACTTTCCGTTTGACAATGGAGCACGTTTATCTTCTGGACATGAGACTGTGGCAACAGCAATCAGGTACATAAACATTCAACTTGCACTGTCAATTGTAACTTGTGTTGTGTTGCATTGTGTTGTGCGATGGAGCCACGTTGGTGCGGGCTGCTTTAGCGGCGATATGCAAGGGATGGCCGGGCTTTGAGTTGTGTGTTAGCCTTACACATTAAGACATCTCCTAGTGAGACTTCTGCATTTGTTACCTTTACGGCAATGCGGAAGTCTCTCTATGGCGCACCACACACATATGCGTGAAACATCTTCTCCGTATCGTCTGAGAATGGCCACTGGGGGTGCCGTACTAATGCATTGTCAATGGAAGGTTGTTTGGTGTTTTGACGTTGCCGTGTCTCTTGGCCAAAAGACAGGCTGTGGTTGAGCTAGGCTGGGCTCACACATATGCGTGAAACATCTTCTCCGTATCGTCTGAGAATGGCCACTGGGGGCGCCGTACTAATGCATTGTCAATGGAAAGTTGTTTGTTTTTTTGTCGTTTTTGGCCAAGAGACACGGCAACGACAAAACACCAAACAACCTTCCATTGACAATGCATTAGTACGGCACCCCCAGTGGCCATTCTCAGACGATACGGAGAAGATGTTTCACGCATATGTGTGTGGCGCACACATATGTGACACTGTGCTAGCCCCACATTCTGTAGAAACAGAAACATTACTGGGGGAGCAGGGACCTGGAGAGATGGAGAGAACAAGTGGAGAGAAAACAAGGTTATTAGTGGCCAAGGCCACGAAGTGGCAAAAGGCCACTCATTGATATTGGACTTCATCATTACTATTATTCTTCCGCCACTTTTTCTCTAGCGGCTAGACCGTGCAGTCGCTTTTTACGAAACTCGGCAGTATGGCAGAGGACTATGCCAAACGGCTAAAACGCGAAGCTCGCAACAATTGGCCAAAGGGTGGCGCTGTAGGAAGCCTTTGAAGAATGCCAACTTTGAACTGGTGTAGCTCATGCCCTGTTTCAGGTACAGCAATGAAACCTGTATACACTTATGCGTCTCCTCATGCCGAACAACTTTTACGCTCTGACTTTTGACCTCTGACCTTTACTTCTCCCACAATTTTGAATTATATGAAAAACAGTCAAAATCTATCTCCTCCTGGGAGATAGCACGTAACGTGCGCAAAACTTTTTTTTACATGAACTTTGGAGCAATACGGTCAGATCTGTCTCGGCAGATTTCTTTTAAAGCGAAACATTATTTTTTAATAATTCACTCAATATTGCAGTTTTATGCAAATTATTCTTCTGCCTCTAAATCATACATGCAAAGTGACACGTTCATGGCATTTGGCAAATATGTAGAGGGTTAGTCCAAATATCACTGAAAGCAATCTTACTCCAATTGGCCAAAGGGGGGCGCTATACGAAGCGTTTGAAAACTCAAACTTTAAAGGGTCATAAGTCATGCCTCGTTTTGTTTGAAGACATGCAACTTGCTTACACGCGTGCCTTGACTCAAGCGGAAGACATCTGTGTCTTTGTTAAGTAAGCTCCGCCCTTAGATTTTCCGCCATTTTGAGCAGTTTGTAAAACACTTAAACCCACTTTTATTCCGGAACTTTCGCGTCACGTGCACGGAACTTTTTTTACATGAACTTTGGACCAATATCTAAAGATCTTTCAGATCGGATTTTTTTTAAATTGAAACATGCTTTTTTAATAATTCAATCAACATTGCAAGTTTTATGCAAATTATTCTTCTGCTTCTAAAACAAACATTTAAAGTAATATTTTCTCACTGTGCAGAGCTGTGTATAGCTCACCTGGTAAGGCCTTTGTCTATCATTCCAGAAGTCCCCTGTTCAAGCCTTACCTCATGCATTTAAAATACATTTTACAACATTTTGCCGTGAAAACCCTGGTACTGCAACTGAACATGGCAACCCGACCAAACATGGCAACCTTCTTAAGCAAGGGTATAAATAGTGGTTGAGTTGAGGCCACTTCCCCCCTCTCAAGCCGCATGGTGCTGGTGGTTGCTGCTACTCACTGCTACATTATGCAGCAGCTGCAGGTCTGTACACTGTTCATTATTCTAACAACTATTCCAATTTCTAACAGTTTCATTCATTATACTTACCCATACTATAATTTGGCTTTTAGATTTACCTCACCTGACCATACCTACCCGATCCACTCGATACACTAGCTGTGTGTGATGGAGGAACAATGTGACTTGGTAAGCTGACCATGTGCTCTGAAATGTTATGTTGTTTTTGGTTTTGGGATCTAAATGTTAAACGATTTCTTTTGGAATGTAATGCTTGTATGTTAGCTGCAACGTTGATTATTGAATTGATGTATTTTGAGTTTAATGCCAATGCCTAGTTGGGCAGATTAATGGAATTATTTTGTTTCAAGCCTGTAGTGCAGCAGATTATTTGAATTTGTTGTTTTTCTATTCATTTGGCCTTTTTCTTTGATCCGGGCCAGGTTTATTGCCTAGAACTGAATCTGAAAGATGGCGAGCCTGCAGAAAGACTGACACAATCCTGTCTGACCTATGGTTATGGGTAGGAAAAAGCAGCCGCAGTGACACTCATTCCTAGTTTGATTTGATTTTGAAGTAATGACTTTGAGTTTCTTTATAAAGTAATGATGTTTGAGTGCATTCATTTATTCATTTATTGTTTCAAACCATGCAGGGGAAGCTCAGCCTCACACCTGAAGCCCATCTGACAATCAGCTGACAATCAGTACCAGCTCCCAGATTGCTTCATTGAAGCCAAAGAAAGGCAGTGTAAGTGGGTTCATTATTCTGAACTGTGTGGAACGGGCAGATTGAACACCTCTTCTCTACCTTGTGGCTCACTGTAATTATTCTGAAGCTCACCTCATTTCTCTCTCCCTCCCCCACCTAGGCTGGCTGGGTTCCAACACCCCCCAATTGGAATCCATAGTCTGCTCTGCCCACAGGACAGCAGCCCCATGTGAGCCCCTAAAGTTCCAAGTTTTGACCCCCAGCCGCCTTCCCCTCAACGTTTTTCAATAAAAACAATTTAAGTTTAGTTAAGTCTGACTCTGCTAGCCACTTACAGAAAATAATGCTGCTATAATATTTTGCAATTGCAAATCCTTTGGGTAAATAAACTGAAATTCATACTATTGCATGACTATTTCTTTATCATGTTTCACAAGCATCTGGGTCTACAATGCCAGTGGTGTAAAAGTAACTGAGTACATTTACTCAAATACTATCCTTAGTATAATTTTGAGGTATTTTATACTTCACTTGTATAGTCTTACTTCTAGGCTACTCCAGTAAATGCTCGTGCGTTGCATTGCATTGTGAGCTTGTAGATCTGCTATTTTCAAAAAATGTCAAGTTGATGCCAATACCTTTGTACTTTTATTCAGTATTTATCTCTATATATTCATGTTATTCCTGGCACCGCCCCTGTTATCCTGTTCATATCCTGAAAGAGGCGGAGGCTGAAAAAGCTGTCCTGAAAAACATCATTTGATTTCCTGTTGTCCTTGCATTAAAGTGTCAGTAGTTGGCGTTCTGGGCTCTGAATGTACCTGGGTTGCCATGTCTGCTTATAATAAGCAATTTGTGTCTCGTTAAGATTTTTATTTATCCAGCCCCCACCATGCAGTTTTGTACAGTGAAACCCAAAATTCAAAAATGGCAAAAATAAACTTTGCCAACAATCTAAAAATAGAGAACTCGGGAACAGGAACAAAAGGCAAAACTCAAGAAAAAGGCAAAAATAACAAACACTGCACTAGGCTATGGGGCCCTTGCAACTCTCACTGAGATTTGTTCATCTCGCTCTGCTGAGCATAACAGAGTTGCCCTGGTTTGCAGCCTCCCTTTAAAGGAGTGGATCCTACCACTAACCTGGAAACCAATTACCTTGAAATGGCTGATATAGCAGCTTACAGTCTCTCTCTCTGAATACATTACCCTTTCAATAAATGTGAAAGTGTTTTACACTACATATTCAGGCTTGGAATTCATGTACAGAGCTGTTAGAAAAACTTTGCTCAATGTCTTTGTCTAACACCCCCCCTCCTCCACAGTATTGGCAACCTCCACCCCTATTTAAGTGGAGTGGTACAGCCCTGTTCTGTTTGACTTGCACTGTCACGACCTGGCCCGTAGGCAATGACTAATTGAGGAGGACACATGGTAGGGGTATAAATAATAATAATTTATTAACTAAAAGGGTTAACTCATATTTACAAGAGTATGAGGTGTGTAAGTCAGTAATCAGTAGTGTCAGCAATGCATGTATGTGTGGTAAGTATGATGTGGGGTGTTGTAAAGAGTGTAAACTCAAAGGAACTGAACAAACAAAGGGTGCTGTCGTCTGGGGAGGGAGAGAGAGACTGGCTTTCCACTCAGTCTTTTATGGGGAGCCAGGGCTCCCAATGCACCTAATCATCAGGCTCCATTGGCCGACACCCATAGGCTCTGTGGAAGAAGCACACATACAGTGATCCACCATACATAGGGCTACACGTGTGTGTGTGCGTGCGTGCGTGTGTGCAATGTCTTTAAGCAGATTGCATATGTCTATAGGGCACGGGCTGCCCCGTGACAAAGTGGTTCCCAAATCCTACAGTCTTTTGCATACATGTTGTGTAGAGGCCAATTTGTGCTTGTTGTGATGGTCTATATACAACGTGTACTATAGCCAACTATATAATAATAGACACAGGTACAAGATATAACTTTCAGCTTAACGCGGGAGCTCTTGTTTTATTCACTCTCTCTGTAGGAGTACCGGCGATCAACTGACATCCGGTCTAGTGCTTGTCACAATAAGGTGTCTCATAACGTGTATCTCCAACTTCACAATAAGAGCTTATGTTGTGATCAGTATCAAACATTACAGTGCTTTTACCTATAACCACCGATTAGTGTAAAACTTTGTATGCACACTTCCCAGAGGCCAAGGAAAAACCTGTGCCGTGCATTTTTCACATCTGCCATTTATAGCGCAACCAGAAGGCAGACTTACAGTATGTAAAACACATTCTTCGATATTACTCCTTCAAATTTTATCCGAAAATCACACAAATGTGTCCCCTCATGGTGTTTTGAGACACAACTCGGCGGTAATGGATTTCTACAATAGCACTAAATGCATTCGATTTTATTTTTTTGTCTTTTTCGTTTCTAGGCATAATAAAACAGTTTGAATGTTGATGAAGGTTTTAATAACAAGAGATAGGCGTTTTACATTCATACAGTCATCGTTTTATAGTCTTAAACATGGCTCTGTTTTAAGACATTTTCCGTAGTTATTTGGGGGTGGAACATTCCTCCGCATATTTACATAGAGTGCTTGCGATTGGCCTCGCCTATTGTTCTCCGGTGGTTCTCCCCACTGGCCGAGCACCGCCCATAAGCACACGTGTTTCTAAACAGTAAACACAACAGTATCAATGTATCTTCTTATAATGGCTAGTTTGCAACTCACTTTGTATCAGCACGCTTGCTTAAAGCTTTTAATGTACAGGACAGCCAGTAAACGGAGGCGAAAATCAGGCGATGCGCTGATTACAGCGCTCCCCGACGTAAAATAAAACAGTGACAGGGGAGAATCAGTGGTGGGTTACAATGCTGTGAATGTACCAGGAATACAACAGGACGCCTTGCCTAAATCACAGCGGCGGTGACTCTATCTCCGAGTCCTCCTGCAAGTTTTAGCGTGGTGAAAAGAGCTGATCTACAAGCTCACAACGTGTCTTGAATGCGACGTGTTGTATAGATCAACTAGTTTCAGAATGCAACATGTCGTACGGCGAAGTTAAAGTCCAGCTTCACTGAGTTGTAGAGGAGTCGCTTGCGATGAACATTTCTTTCTCTTTATCTTTCTCTCCCCCTCCCCCTCTCTCTTTCTTTGTCATGGCTCGGTGGGTTTAGCTCAAAGGATCCGGGGTTCAATTGGTTTAAAATCAACGCCAGATTAACTTTATTCTTATTATTGCATGCATTTCATACGGCCACACGCTGCAACTCTGTCCCTCCCTCCGTCTCCATCATGTTACAAAACATGTTGCGTCGCTACTCGAACTTCCCCGTGAGAGAGAGAGAGAGAGATGACGGGTGAATTAGAGCGACTGGTAAAGTGAGCATCACTTTGTAGAGAGAGAGAGAGAGAGAGAGAGAGAGAGAGAGAGAGAGAGAGAGAGAGAGAGAGAGAGAGAGAGAGAGAGAGAGAGAGAGAGAGAGTAGGGTAGCGCATTTTTGGGCAAAGAAATAAGAGAGTAGTGGTGGGAAAGTACTCAGATCTTTACTCAAGTAAAAGTATCAATACTATAATGCAGAAATATTTGTTACTAGTAAAAGTCTGTTATTCAGAATTTACTTGAGTAAAAGTATAAAAGTATTTCCATCAAAATGTACTTAAAGTACAAATAGTACTAGTAGCCTATTAATACATCATGAAGTAGCCATCTTTCATTTCAAATTGTTTTCAAAAAGTAGAAAATACTAATTTGAAAATAGCAGATCTACAAGCTCACAGTGTAGTAGAGTCTAAGTATTGGAAACTGGAAATACTCAAGTAAGAACAAATACTTAACCTCAAAATTATACTTAAGTAGATTTCTTAAGTACATTTACTTAATTACTTTATACCATTCATGAGTATTATTTGATCTACTGGCTTGAAGGCCTGTCTTGTAAAATTTCAAGTATTGACAGACAGTTGACAGCTAGTGGGGGAGTGGTTGGGGGAGTGGTTAGAGGTGGGGTTAACTACTATGTCACTCCCATTGTCTGGGGCCTGGAAAAGGTGTTAAAATGAGAAACCTTTGAAGGGCATTTTCTCTCCTTTGCTGTTTCTGGATCACCAAGATTCAAATGACCGTATCTTCTTCAAATATTATCCAATTTCAATTAATGATACATCATATGAAAGCTTACATTCTGTAGTTTCGTAAAATGTAAAAAGTAGAAAAATGACCATGGCCCCGTTGTGTCTCAAAACACCACGAGCGGTCACAAATCAGTACACAGTATCTCTACAGTGATGTGATCATGACGGATTTGTCCGATATCATATTCTATCTAATTGGCTAAAATTGAATTCCAAGGTTTGCAGGATTGCTCCTTTTTGAACAAATTGTCTCAAACGCAGCCTTCTATGTGTGTGAGATTTTGCACACACATTCCCACTAGGCCAAGGAACAGATGCCACCCTTCTCACATGTCACCAGTAGGCCAAAAAAAACACCTGACCTGTTCGGAAGAACACTGCTTCTAGTTTCTCTTTGATGTCTTCTTTGCTTTCCCTTGATGCTTTTGCCTTGGCCACTTTATCGCTGCTTGCAGCTATATTTCTTTTTAATTTTTTGCTTCAACTGATTAAATGAAATATAAAATGAGCTAATCTTTGTCTGATCAATGTAGTCTGTTGGAGACAATTCAGCTTAGGACATAGATATTAGATTGTAAGTGTTGTTCCCTCTGTTTACCTCCAATGAAGTGATGAGGAATGCTAGGATTCATGTTGGGTATCTGACAGCTGGTACTGTTGGTGTAGCAGTCATGTATGTGTCCATCCTGACCCACTGCTGTCACATTGTAAGCTGTGGCACTGGAGCTTCCTACCCAGGTCACATGGGCCGAGTTGGGACACGCCAGACTGGCACCAACGTTCTCTGGGGCACATGGAGCTGGCAAGAGACAAAGGTAAAACACAATGTTGACATGTTATATTAGCCTATATTCAGGGAATTCAATTAAATGTGAAAGGATAAATGACACACTTTTAGAGAATTAATTTGTCTTTTAGCCAAAACATAAATCACTCTTTAGCCCATTTTATGGGAAAATAGTAGATCTACAAGCTCGTAGATCTGCTATTTTACATTTTGATGCAACCATATTGTAGCCTATGTTTACCTTGTTGTCACTAGACGAATTACAGAACCATAAGGTGCTTGTATTTTCTTATTGTATGTAATATTTGTGTTAATATTCACATATTTTAAGATTACATTCCATACATTATATTCAATAAATAATGTTTAGTTTACATCAGGGGGTATGTGAGAAAAACTAAGAAATGGCAATATGTATTTTATGGTCAACGATAAAACATTGACAGACTTTGTGTGAAACTACTTATCTGTAAGTTGTTAAACCAAATGACATCAATGACATGACTCCTACCACTGTCATTGAATAGGAAGCATTGACTCCTACCACTGTCATTGAATAGGAAAGCATTGACTCCTACCACTGTCAGGTGGTAGGAAGCAGTTATTTACCATTATGCCGTTGTATTTAGAACATGTTGGCATTGGAACTGGACTTTTGATGTCATTATGTCATAGCAAAATGCTGTAGTCAGGGGAACCACTGGTCTAGTGCAGGTGTTCTCAACCTGTGGGTCGCCCACCAGGCTTTCTGAGGGAAAGCCTGGTGATCGTTAACAACGGGCGGTTTGATCCGGTCTAGGCGGAAACCACAAGCCGAAGAAGCAGCGTCGCGTTGTTTTGGTTCCGTTGGTTTGTTTCCCCAATCCCTATTAAAATGCTCGAGTAGCCTAGTGTAGTCTTGCCAGTCACTACGAGCTGGTCTAAAAGATGCATATCCCAGACACATTTTTCAAAAGCAAAACAACGCCGCATCAAGGAGATTATTAGGTAGGCCCCAAAAGTATGTCCTTGAGCGCAGGGGAATCATTTTGGGTTAAAACTGAATCCGGTTTGATAGTTCCGGCAAATTGTAGTCCTTTGAGTACTACAACATGACGTAAAGTGGTTTCCTCTTCCGACCAGATCAAACCTCGAAAAGTGAAGTGATCCCAGACTAATCTCTATGGGAGTAGAGCAACTACACTACTAACGTGGCAGACAGCATTATATCGGCTATTTAATTAATTCAACAATGAAACGACCCATCTGTTTAAAACATACATTAAGCCCTATATACATTTTGGCCATTTGAAAATAGACGATCTACAAGCTCACAATGTGTCTGCTATTAATAGAGTATTTCTATATTGGAGGATTGATTCTTTTTTAATTCATTTGAGTACTTTTTCAACCACTGCATATAGCTGCGGCAGACATACAGCACAACAGCGACTTCCCCCCAAATATGCGCTGCCCTGCGTTACTTCACAACGGGGCAAAATGCATGAGGGGCCAATATAATTTGTGATACAATCCGTGTGCAGGGATGCGCTTGCCATGAGCACGCGTATCAATATGACTTTGTGTACATGCCAGTGGAGAGACGGAGCTCTGTCTGTTGACAAAAGACGATACAAGCTTTAGAAACAGCTTGTTTTCATTGGATTCGGGAGCTATGACGTCATTGTATGCGACTATACTTTACTTTAGGAACAGTCTACGCATTACTTGTTACGTTATGCCTTAAGCAGTCGTGGTGCAACACCCGTTAGTAACTCACTTAGTTACAAACTAACTAGTAGTTACTAAGCCTCTAGTAAGGACTTTACTCCCTAACTTAGGGCAGAACTTACATTCTGGTGATGCAACCTTGTGTGTGTGTGTGTGTGTGTGTGTGTGTGTGTGTGTGTGTGTGTGTGCGTGTGTGCGTGCGTGCGTGCGTGCGTGCGTGCGTGTGTGGCCAAAAAAACTACTTGGGCAATTATTCCTGATTCCTGTGTGTGTGTGTGTGTGTGTGCGTGCGTGCGTGTGTGTTCTAGCCTCATAACAAGAAATCTTGTGAAATAAAATGTCTTTTTATTTAAAATTGTCTCTTATTTCCCTATTTTGCTGATAGGTCAAGTAACATAATTATCACCTGGAATGCTATGTGGGATTTTTATTTATTTAAACATATATGCTAGTGATACACGGCTGTTCCGACAGACTATGTACTGTACCCAACCCTAACCTCACACTAAATCCGCGCTACTCAACCCGCGGGCCGCGGGCCGCATGTGGCCCTTTCCGCATGCGGCCCTTTCCACATGTCTGCGTGGCCCGTCATGATCATACAAATAAAAATGAATTTTCGAAGCCTGTCAAAGGCGGTGATGTTTGAGCCTCGGTGCACTCCGTAGGTTAGGGATATGAGTCAGGAAGCGAATCGAATGCAGTCAACGCACATATCACAGCACTGACAGCAGTTTTATTTGTATTTGTTACAAAGAAAAAAGACTTCATTGAGTCATTGATTTGAATTGTTGCACTCGGAGCTTCATTGGCATGAGAAAACATACCTTTAAACATTGCCAAAGTTCACTAGCCTTGCATACCCAGACACTGTTGTGGATATTAGTCTAGTCCTTCTGAAGTGTTATTTATTTCCAAAGGGCGTTTACAAAAAGATTGAACCAGATCTGTTCATTTTCACTTCACATTTTGTGAATGAAGCCTAATTTGATCAAATGTGATAATTTCATCATTCCATCCATGATAATCTTTTGGTTCAATGAGGTTTGGCGTGGCTTAACACTCTAAAAACTGCTGGGTCAAAAACAACTCAACTTGGGTTATTTTTGATCCAACTCACGGGTCAAATAGGGACCGATGCCAGGTTTGGTTATTTTAACACAATAAATTTGGACTGTTGACCCATAATTTGGGTCAAATAAATAACCAAATTATTTGTTTAAAATGACCCAAGATTGTAGTCAATATAACCCAGGTTTTGGGTTGAGTGGGCTAAATGAATACAACCTACATATGCATGGTCTGGAGAATGACAATGCCAATATTATCTGACATTAACATAAAATCAGAAATGTTTCAGGGTTTCTTCTCAGATGATTTGTTCAAAGTTTAGTAAAATCAGCATAAAAGTGCATAATTAAATATATATGCAACAATGTTGATAAAACTATAATCAGAATAGTTTGGAGAAGATAAACAAAATAATCTCAAAACTACCATGAGTTCTTCTCTTTCAGACCAACTGGGGGAGGGAGCTCAACCCTAAGCTAGCAGCCAAGCACTTACGGTTAGGGTTTAGGCTCAAATACTGACAAATCAAATTCAGACATATGACAGTCAGCTTGCCAAGACAGACACATGGATATGCCATATTTAGCATTTTTAGCTCCCAACAGTTTAGAAAATGTCTCTGGAAACCTAGACAAATGCTTTTCCCAGCATGCTTTGCAAACAGGTTCATGGTGCCTGTCCCCTGATTGGCCCAAAGCTAGACCACTGACCCAAGTACTGTATATGGGTTACCACTAACCCCAAAAACGGGTCACCCCCAGATAAATATGACCTAACTCGAACAACCCAGGAATTGGGTCAAAATAATATCCCAATAACTCAAGGAAGGGTTGTGGCTCTGAGAAATGACCCAGAAATTTGACCTAACACAAATGACCCATGATTTGGGTCAAGAAATGACCCATGAGTTTTTAGTGGAAATGTGGTTTTCTTCTGTGTGTTTCCTTAATTATTAGACTTGTCATGAAGTGTGTTACAAAATCATTGTAAACGTCCAAAATGGGACCATCATTCTTTGCTTGCGGCCCTTTGACGTTTGGTATTTTGCTGAGTGGCCCCTGAGCCATCTTAAGTTGAGTAGCCCTGCACTAAACTAACATTACATAATATTTTAGCGTTCAATAATGGTCTTGATGGACTAATGGGTGGGCGCTTTTGTATCAATGCTAAGGTAAATGAGTTGGCAGTGGCACTATCTGACAAGACTGGCATGTGCAAAATCAAGTAAAGGGATGCAAGTCAGTTATCAAACCCAGAACCCTAAGATCATAAAGTGAGTGCTCTAAGTGCTCAGCCCTGCCCTACAGAACTCGCCTTCGGCTCGTTCCTGCAGCAAGACTGTCGTCCAAATAACCGTGATAATGCACACCCTCTCGTGTAATATTGCTTAAGTTTTAGACACTTGATATTCATTGTGTTTTCATCGTATGTGTCCGTGACCCACAAACACTGCTTACAGTTACACAGAGAACAACATACATAAACTAAGGGAGATGACAGGTTTCATGACAAAAAGTTGATAATACCCTGTTGGATCCAGATTCAATTATCTCTAAAAGTCTAAATGATCTGTGTTTACTGTAAATGCATACCAAGTTACCATTATTATCTACACTTCTATAGGATATTGCACACTTTATAATATTTTAGGCTACTTATTGTTTGGCATTTAATAGATAAAATATGCCATGATTTGTAAAATGTGTGTATTTCATGAAATTGTAAATCTGAATTTCTGCATGCCAACAACAGCATTCATTCTTCACAATCATTTAATATTTCCAACTAAATTACTTACACTGACCTGCCCCATCTCTTTGGCAATGACTCACACTAGGTGGCAGTGTTGTTCTATCTTCTAGACTAGTGAGCAAGTTGGCCTTACAGAACAAGTAGTCCAGGCTAACTAGCTCATTTTTACCTAAAAGTAATTTTAACAGATTTGTTTCCCTTCACAGACCATTTCTATGAAGTCACCAGAATACTAAAAGTCATAATAGTTGCGGAAATGTTTAATTTGCATCAATCAAATTATTGTCAAAATTCCATGAAAAAAATGATGGTGAGTCAGAATTTGCTGTTAAAATTCATACCCATAATCCTGTTGTTCTGAATACCAGCACACACTCGAGCCTCACCGGCTCTTCGTCTGATGAGGAATCTAATATTTTAAACTTTAGAGCTTGATCCAGACAGTGTGCAAACAGACTATATTGTTTTTGGATTCTGACCTCTGCCCGGCACCTTTAGTGAGTGGATGCTTTTTGTATTTGCTTCTAATACCAGTACACACACTCATCAGCTAGAGCAGTGGTTTTCATGTGGGTCCCCATGATTAACTTAATGTGCCACATTGTTTTCTCACTCAACAGTAAACAAGTAAGTAAGGGTAGAGGGTAAGGGTAGATAGTCCCCAGTTAAAATATGATTATTTTGGGGGTCGCGGCCTGAAAAGGTTGAGAACCACTGAGCTAGAGTAGTACCATCTGAAAACCAGCACACTCATCAACTACAGCAATAGTCAGGTGTGACCCCCGTTTTTATTTAGAAAAATACAATATATATACTATATATATATATATATATATATATATATATATATATATATATATATATATATATATATATATATATATATATACTGTGTATATATATACTGTGTATATATATATATATATATATATATATATATATATATATATATATATATATATATATATACACAGACACAAATATATAAAGTAGTTATTCTGAGATATAAAAAAGGAATCGCAACAACAAAACAATTTTGAGATTGGTTCACATTAAACAGAATACATTCAAATATTTTGTTCTTACGGACATATTATACGGACGTATTATATTCTGTATCAGTATAATTATTTCTTGACAAAGTATGTCTCCATTTAAAAAAATAAAAACAGGCACAAACAATACCCTTCTTTTCAACCTTGCTTTTCAGCTTCCTCATTCTACGGTAACACTTCAGTGATATGAACATTACCACAAATTAGAACACATTAGTGAAACACAATAACAGGACATGGACCCACACATAACAAGCAAGTGGGTTTTTGCATAAAACAACATGACATGTCCTCCATTACACAAAGTAAGAGCCATTGCGGAGCCTCCTCTCTTTTGGCTTCTTGAAAAGCAAATTAGGACCTGCCATGCGATCGAATTCCGGGGGTCACGGCTGGAGTACGGAGGTGAGGAAACAGAAATAACGAGTCTGACATGTATGCACAGTTCTACAGAGGTTGGGTTCAGAGGAACTGGAATAAGTACCAACGTCAGACGAGAGGAGAGGGATGGGACGATATGAACATTTCATATCACGATTATTGTGACCAAAGAAATTGCGATTTACGATATTGCAATAATCAAAATATCCCCAACATGGGGCAGAACACGCTCGCGTTGTGAGCTTGTAGATCTGCAATTTTGTCAATAAAAAAAGACTGTATCAAATATGTATATATTGTAGTCCACCAAATCGGATATGCAGCTCAGCAAATAAAAGGTAAATTGAGCCCAGTGCATGATGGAGGATGATATCACGATAAATGAAATTTCCACGATACGATTATCGTGAGTGTTTTTTATCCCGATAATGACGCTTATCGTCCCACCCCGAGTAAACTAAACAAAGGTACCGGTAACAACTGTATGGCATACGATTATTAAACCACGGCAGGTGAACAGTAAACACAAAAGCACCAGTGGGAAAATGACGTTTCCCGGGAAACATTATTGCGGCTGCCGTTGTCTTTGCATGTCAGGCCAGGCTTCTGCGCATGGGTTTGCACTATAGGTGCCTCCAAACACCACATCCTGTCCCGTCCCCTGCTGAGGGGGAGTGTGGACTGGGTACAATCCTCCAGTAGAGCTAAAACTCCAGTCAGGGTTCCCACACATTTTTACCAATTAATTTCCAAAACTTTTCCAAAACATTTCCAGAATATTTAACCCAATTTCCAGGACTATATAACAATAATTCAGCTCAATAACGAGTCGCTTACTCCTATGCGCAAAGCCCAAAGACAGGTAGTGTATGCCAGTGGTTCTCAACCTTTTCAGGCTGTGACCCCCGAAATAATCATATTTTAACTGGGGACCCGGCACCCTGATGAGCACTAAGTGTTGAGGAATTTTGTATAACACGTTTCTATTGTGAAAATAGCTGATCTACATGCTCACAACGCCTCGCGTTGCGAGGCGTTGTGAGCATGTAGAACGGCTATAACGGCATGTAGAACGGCTATTATCACAATTTCTGCCTCTAATATTTGACAATTTGGCCAATGTTTAATTTGTCATTTCAGAGGTTATTACAAAATCAATAACCAAAAACAATGCATAGCTATTTTTTCCAGGACCTTCCAGGACCCTTGATCAATTCCAGAACTTTTCCAGTAGCCTACTGGGAAAAATATTTTTCTAATTTCAAAATATTTCCAGGAATTTCATGACCGTGGGAACCCTGTCCAGTTTACATACTGTGAGGAGGACACAGGGTGCTGCTCTGGAGCTCGGGAAATACCCCCGGACGAATATCCATGTGTCAAATAAGAGTTCTGGGTGACTTGACCGTAAGGATAAACTGGGGTGCCATAGCCTGAAGCTGGCATGGATTCACTGGGGCTTACCGTTGATACAGTGGGCTGAGGTAAGCCAGAGTTGGAGATGGCCCTCTCTAGTTTCTTGGCTTGCACCAAAGACATTATCTGTCTAAAGCTGTTCAGGTCCATGGGTGTTATCGGTTCACTAGAGGGCAGTTCTTGGGCTTGTTTGGCACCAGACAGGGTGGCGTTAAGGTCCGTCTGTGACTCACGTCTGGCCGGTGAAGAACCTTTGAACCAAGGTTCGGTCGACAGCGGAGTAGATCCAGCTGAGTCTGGAATTGTTGGAGCGCGGTCATGGATGAAGTTATTGGCCGCTATTGTTTTAAGTGAGTTCAGGATCAGCTCTAATTGTGTCTCACGCTTCACTTGGGAAGGCTCACAGTGTGGCACTTGAGAAACCAGTGTTGTAGGCACTGATGTGGGTTCTACTTTCACTCTGGCCTCTTGGCTGAGGGGAGAGGGACAGTGAACGGCAGTCGATGAGACGTCAGAACAAGGACCCGAGCGGCCGTCACACGTGCCACTGCCATCGGGAGACTTTGAAATTCTTCTCCGTTTGACCGTCTCTCCATCTCCATTCGATGACACGTCATCCAAACCATGTTTCACTGCTTTGGTCATTTCTGGAGGGAGGGGGGAAAAGACAGATATATTAGGATACATACTAGACTATCACCCTCTACGTGTTTCCGACAATAAAGCCACTCCCAACCTATTTTTCGTCACTGTTGGGCAGAAACCTCGTATCTCCAAGTTTCAAATGTGTGTGTACATTTTTTTCTTAAAAAAATAAAAATAAATGTGTTCATCATACAAAAGTGTCGCACAAAAGTAGTGAAAACAGCAGATCTAAAAGAACACAAGACACTGTGTGCTTGTAGATTGCCTATTTTCACAATTTTAAATAGTTTTTAAAATAATAACGAAAACATGAAGGTTTTGGACATGCATAGTTTTCACTAGACAACGACTTTTTGGGAGGTTCTCACCTGGTGGTTGTTGGTCAGCAGGTGGACAGGAGGAGGTCTGTTGTCTCCAGATGTCCTCCAGTATGTTGATGCCTACAAACAATCAATACACTACAGTTACAACAGCACACATTCAAGGACCCGTACTGTAATGACACTGATGTGGTTCATTATAACTTCTTTACGCGAGAGAGAGAAAGATTGTGATTAAGGACTACCTTCATTGAATGATGCGGCTTTGACACGATCATATGAGTTCTTGTCAAGCAGTCTCACCTTGAGGTTGACAAAAGAAAACATTACAATAGTATAAGAAGAAAAATATAAACAAGTCCAGACTCGACTGCGAGTTTTAAAATCAAGCCGATTTTTAAATCAGACTACATCACAGTATTTTCAAGATGCCCTCAGTTGTCCTGAGCTCAGCATAATGTACTAGATTATCTCACAACAACCACGAGTAACCCCGCTGCATGTAGCTTAATAACAACAAGACCTCCACCAGAATTTCCAAATCGTCTCTCGGGTGGAAAACTCATATGTCCAAAAACGTTACTTTTCAGGATTCAAATTCCCCAAAAAGATCGACTACTTTTGCCCATTGCAGATGTGCTACTTTTGATGCTTTTGTGTGACACTGTGATATGAACAAGTAGGACATTACAATTACGAAAAAACACAACAAGTTAGATTATGGAGATAAGAGGTTTCTGCCAGACAGCAATTAACTGGTAATTTCAGCCGAAAATAGCGAGGGAAGCTTTTGAACCTGTAAAGTATTAATTCCATTACAGTTCCACCAACTGTAACACAGCGGTGAACCCGCTGCAGAGAGAGGTTAACGTCATGGTTTACCATAATAATGATCCAAATGATTACCTCAACATCGATTTTGTTAAACTGTTCCCGTTCCGTGACCATGTTGACGGCGAGCTCAAAGCCTTCCCTCTTGTGTTCCTCACTGAAGTCCTCCAGATTCCAGATTCCAGACATTATTTTGTGGTGCTTCTCCCACTGACAAAAACAAACATACAGAACATTTTCCATTATATTGGGGCACTTCTCGCAATGACCAAACAAACGAAACAGAACCCATTTCAAACCGTAGCTCAACACAACCACTGTTGTACTAGTCATATTTATCAGCGTTCAGGTCATTTGTGACACCATCACAAAATGCTATCCTATCCATTAACACCTGGGGTCGATCCTACACATTTCTTCTAATATAGACCCTAACAGTTTTCTGGTTGCAAAAGTATGTAGTCAATTAAATGTACTCAGACTTTAGAGCATGACATCATTTTAAGAGTTCCTCATGCATTTCCTCAAATGCAGAATACAAGGTGACAGCGTAACGGCACTTTGCCGTTTTTTGTTGATCGTTGTTGTCTAAACAGAGCCACTGTTTAGTTAGTAGAAGTTAACTGTCTGGCATGTGACAGAGCAGTAGTACTAGAGAGGCCACTGACCATATAGTTAAACTGGTGTTTGAAGCTGGTGATGTGTTTACAGATGTGTTGAAGCTGGACGTTCTGGTGGCAGCTACGACACATGTAGAATGGGAAGACCGTCTCTCTCTGAGATGTCTCTACACACTGACACTCCACTATCGAGCTCAGACCTGGGGAAAAGAACACACACATGGGCACACACATGCTCACATTATGACACATGCACTACACAACCAAACGTTGAGGCGAGGTGACCAAAGTCGTTAATCCTTTGGTAATGTTTCAGATTTACACTGAATATTTTTAATTATGTTTTATCCTCACGCCATGCGGTCGCTTCTCGCCCTTAAGGAATCTTACTTGTATTAATTGACTTTCACTTCCATTTATTTGTAGGATTAACTCAGTGCAGTGTATGTGTGTATTTTCTTTGGTGTGAAGCAGTTCATAGGTGAACTAACAAGGAAACCAGTTTACAATAAAGTTAGTCTCTATATAGCCATGGCAATCTTTATAATCTTCACCATTCTTAGAAATGTAGATCCTCAACTACAATGCATGCAACTTTCATAGGATTTGGCGTGGCCTTTGCCTCTTAACTTGGGACTTACTTAAGACTTACAATGTAATACTTACTTGATACTTGAATCTAAAATGTAACCTTCTTTGTTGACACGCTTGCAACCAAATCTCACCATCACACAGATTTTTCATTTGTGAAAACTCACTCACCCACGACTCGCTTTCTATCGGCTTCTGACACGGCTCTCAGGTAAAAGGGCAGACGGCTTGAAGTGATGTCTTGAGTTCCAGCAGAGCACTGGGGAGGCCAGGGTCGTGTGGCAGAACATTGAGGAGCTTCTTGCCTTGAACCAGGAGGTTCTTGGAGGTCCTTGGAGTCCTCAGGAATCCCTTCTTGCTTAATAGAGTCCTGAGCAGCCACTGGCTGTGTCCTGGAGTACTGAAGAGCCACTGGCTGTGTCCTGGGGTCCTGAGAACTCTCTAGCTTAACGTCACAGCTCTGTGGTCCGTCTGGCTGGGTGCCAGTGCGTAAGGTGTACATTGGTGAAGACTGTGAGCCAGTGGCCAGTGGGCTTTGATTTGTTTCATTACCTTTGGATGGAAAGATGGGAGATAATTGATGGTTGGTGGATGACTTTAAGCTTTTGGACGGCTACGGCAGATGACAAGGGTAACCGGAAATGATCAACGCCCAATAGATCAACCTGCCGCCGCAGCAGCCGTCTCTACAACGCCAGAAGGTCCCTTCCCACGTAGCGTCTACTACGTCTGCTGCGTAGACGCGTCGCCATGGTAACCAAAGAGTTCAGTAAAAGAGGTGGGACCCCGTCGCCGACGGCTGTTTGCTTAACGATTTGGACCGCTATACGGCAATTACGTCATAGCAGCCGTAGTCCCGCCTCGTGTTGCGGTTGTAGAAACGGGGAGCTTAAACTGCCTAATATGGGCTGACATCTATAAAGGCATCCTATGTTTATTAGCTATGCATTGATTGGCCACATAGTTCTGCAATACATGCTTTTCCCCCCCTCATCTTACTAGCTAGATATCTTATGTGTCAAGAAGCTGTAACTTTATTACAATTAGTCCAGAATTCCAGGTTTAAATCATCCTCGGTCATTACATGGAAGTGAATTGCCAATCCCAATAAATGTGTTTAGGTTTCTGTTGTTCATGCAGACATCAAGGAACCTTTGGGTTGTCATTCCATTCGTTTTGACAGTATATGGAACTGTTCCCAGGGGTGTTTCTGGGCCCTGGGTACAAGGATTCACTGTGGGCCCCCCATGAATATTCTTCATTGGGGGAGGGGGTTTAACCCAGTTTCCATGTCAGTGGTGCTCAAACTTTTTCATGTGAAGGACCCCCAAAATGATATGTATTTGACCACGGACCCCCATCTCAAAATATTACGTTCCAGGGATCCCCAGAAGCAAACATTGAGTTTCAAATGTTCGCTTAAAAATATATTCAAAGATTTGCACATTTTTTTTTTTTTTTTTTTATAATTTTTAACCCACGCCAACCCTATGAGACACGGGGAGAGCATGCAAACTCCACACAGAAAGGCCCTATCGCCGACCGCACCTAGGTTGTGGCCGCTGATGACGTGGAGGGAGAAACACGCCCCCAGCTCCCACAGCACACATTTTCACAACTTTTCAAAAATAGCAGATCTACAAGCTCACAGCGCGGCACTCAGTTTCTACGTGTCATCTTTTCGACACCCAAACCTAACCCTTACCCTAACCCTAACCTCCGTGGGGTGAGTCGCTAACCCTCCCGAAGCTCCGTTGTCGAAATGATGGTCGTTCGAAAGAGCGAGATTTCCCCCTGCATACAAACTGACTTTGTGTGGAGTATGGTTGATGCATTTATCATCAGGGTGAAGTGAAGGTGAAACAGTGTTTTTTATAGTTTGTGTTGCAATTCATTTGTTTTGGTTTCAAAATATATTTTTTTATAACTAAGGCAATGTCACTAATGTACATGTATGATGCTAATCATGCTATATATCGTCACTGTCTGGCCAAAACCTCTTAACTCCATTTTTGAGGTTTTTGACATAAATCAGGGCTATTGAACACCCTTTATGTCTGAGTGTTGGTTAAAATAATATTGAACCAATGAAAAGTAGTAAAAAGCCCTTCAATCAAAACCTCTTAACTCCACTTGAGCATTGAACATTTTGGAGTTAGGAGGTTTCGGCCGACAGCAGAGATATAATACTGCAACACTGCAATAAAAAGCGTAAAAAACATTTACTGTATACTAACCCACTGCAGGTCTATTTGTTGTGGATTTGGATCGCCTGGCGGATTCTGATGTTCCTACAGGGCTGCTCTTAAAGGTAGATGCAGGATGGGTTTTGGTGACAGTCACAGATAATTCTGTAACTTGTTGGTGGGTTGCAGTTTTCGAAATGGTTTCGGACGTTTCGGAGGTGACTTCGACCGTGGATGCATCTGCAGTATCGCAGGCCTCTGGTTCTGTGACAGTCGGGCTGAAGGTGGTGGCGGCAGCTTCACCCGAAGCTCTCGTAGGATCAGAAGCACCTTCAGTTTCAAAGTCCAGACTTTTCATAGATTCTGAGAAGGCCGGGGTAGTATTTGGTTTAGAGGTGGGTGTAGGTGTAGTTGGTTTGGCCATGGTCGTGGTGGATTTGAACATGGGTGGGGCTGACATGGGACGGATGTGTGCGATAGGTTTGGAGTTGGCTGTGGTCGACTTCAACATGGGTGGAGTTGAAATTGGGATGTGTGCAATACGTTTGGAGTTGGATTTGAACATCGGTGGAGACGCACAGGAGATGTGTGCTGTGGGTTTGGAGATGGTTGGAGTTGCACTGGAAATGGTGTGGGTCAGGTGGGCAGAATTGGAGATGGTGGATGTTGCACTGGAGATGGTTGTAGCATGAGATGGAGCTACAGGTCTGGATGTGATCGCAATAGTTTTGGAACCGATGGCAAGATTTGAGTTGTTTGCACGCACATCTGATGTTGTTGTACTTTTAGCATCAGTGTATGACTTTTCTGTGACAATGTTGACTTTGGAAACAGTTTGGGCTGTATCTCCCATTGGGCAGCTGTTGGACAGTTCTGTTAATTCAGCTAAAGACTTGGATACAACATTCATTTTACGAGAAGGATCCGTAGTTGTGCTTATGCCGTCTGCTTTCAAAATGGATTTGGCAGTAGCTTTCAGGGATTGTCTGCGTCTCATTTTACCCACTGCCTCTGGCCTGGAGTGTTCACTCCTTTGCCTTTTTCTGGCCGTCCTGCTCTTGGTTTCGGCATCAAGATCTCTCCTGACCCTTGGCGTGGTGTCCTTGCTAGTCGCACCCCTTTCTGTTCCAGCCTCTTCTGCCATGTCACCTTTGCAGCTTTCTTTGCCTTTTTCAGTCCTTTGTTCTTCTGTACTTAATTTCAGAGTCTCTCTGTCCACGTGTGTGTTTGTCTCCTGTGCCACATCACTCAAAGCCCCCGCTGTTTGGTTAATACCGCTTATGTCTCGTTCTTCTTTGGACCTCTTTTGGGATATCTTTCGGGACCTTTTTTGGGACCTCTTGTAACAGGCCGATCGTTGTCTTTTTGCCCTCATCTGCCTTGTGTTCGCTGCTGCTCCGCCCTTTCTCTGCCCTCTCGGTTTCGGAGCTGTCTCCTCCCCTCCCGACCCTTGACGTGACGTCCTCGCTAGTCGTGCCCCTTTCCGCTTCGCCCTCTTCTCCCGCATCACCCGTTCTTTTCCAGTGCTCCTGACCCTCAGAATGCTCCCTTTTCCCCGTTGACTTGGTAGCCGCCCCCATGTCCTGGTCTTTGTCAGTACCCGGCCTCTTCTTGACCCACTCTGGACATGTTTCAGAGTGGGTTTCTTTGCCCTTTTCTTTAGTTTTCTGGTACTTTGTTTTCTAGTCTCTATGTCCACACTGGTGGCTGTATCTGAGGTGTTCTGAGCGGGAAACTTCCCGTCGTGTTTATGGGAACGGAAGCCTCTCTCGGGCTTCTTGGTTATTTCAGGACATGTGTCACTTCCAAAGTCTTTGTTAATCTCCTTCTGAGTTTCTGTAGGAACTGAGAAAAAAAATCAGATTAGCTTTACGTTCTGTTTTTATCTTCCAAAGTAGCGATGGACATTTGGGTTTTACAATGTAATGCACATTGTAAAACGCTTTGGATAAAGGCGATATAAATGCACCATTTACCATTTATTCTATTTAACAGAACAGAACATTTGACTTACCCAGTTTCTCTCCCGTCTGTAGATCTGGGATAAGCTGCCCACGTCCCTCTCTCTTATTTATCCCTTTCAGCGTCTTGACAGCTGGAAAACATACAGTACGTATTTGTAGCTAAGACACCAACATCCATCATAAATTACAGTATATACAGTTCTGCAGTGGTGGAAAAAGTACTCGCATTTTTTACTTAAGTAAATGTATCAATACTGCAATGTAGAAATACTCTGTTACAAGCAAAAGTCAGAAATTCAAAATGTACTTGAGTAAAAGTATGAAAGTGTTGGCATCAAAATGTACTTAAAGTACCAAGTACAAAATGTTTGAAAATAGCAGATCTACAAGCTCACAACGTGTCGCAATGCGACACGTTGTGAGCTTGTAGATCGGCTATTTTCAAATAGCCACGGTATAAAATAGGGCTAAAGTGGTTCATGTATGCTTTATAATATATATTATATCTGCAAAGTAACTAACTAAAGTTTTCAAATAATTGTAGTGGAGTAAAAGTACAATATTTGGATCCAAGATGTAGTGGAGTAGAAGTAAAAGTATTGGAAATTGTAAATACTCAAGTAAAGTACAAATACTTCAAAATTGTACTTCAGTGCATGTACTTTGCTACTTTACACCACTGCTGTTCTGTGGGATAGTGCCACTGCTGAGAGACTCTATGGGATAGTGCCGACTCACACCATCGGACGGTTAGTTGCATTCACTTTAAAACTAAAAATGACAACAGCCATAGGCAGCACACCATAGTACTTTATTCTTTATAGAGTAACAATGTTTTAAACAGTTTTGGCGGCACACACTCGAGTCATGTCAAATCTCCTGGTTTCGTGTGCTTGCATTTTGATGCCAATACCGGTAATTTGATGACCATCAGTGGTTCCCTATGGAGACGCAAAGAACCTGCTGTGTTCCCTATGGAGACACAGAGTTTATTCAAATTATTGGCTTAGGAATGTGATAAAAAAAAGAATCCATGAATTCAATTCTCCATGGGATGGAAAAAAGGCATTTTGGGGGTCAACTATCGCTAATACTCCAATGTGTTCGTTTTGATTTCTCAAGGCAGTGATGCAGATCAAGATGTTGCAATAGTGCAAAAGGAGAGTCATGGTTGTGACATTGATAATGTCACGTGCACGGTGATGCAGGGACATGTGCACAGTGACAGCTCAACCCACACGTTCACAGCCGTGTGTCACAGGCTACTTTATTTTGAGTCACGATGGACGAAGAAAAAATTAAGAGGACAAACTCACGCAACTTTGAAAGCTGTTTCCTCGATTCTAATTCAACTGCAAAGCATGCAGTAAAGCAACTAATTACATTTACTCAGTGAGTGTGTGTCATTGGAGAGGAGAGGAGAGGAGAGGAGAGGAGAGGAGAGGAGAGGAGAGGAGATTCAAGAATGCAAAGAACGAACATTTTTCTTCATAGTTTTAGTCGACGAAATCAATTGATAGAAAAGTAGGCCTACTTTTTTGGGGGGTGAGCTACTCCTTTAAAAGAACACATATTAGTTACAGGTACAGTAAGCTACAAGCTAACAACAGCTAACAAGCCAACAATAGCCCAACGGCGTGAGTCATTATTTTGATCTCAGCTTTGGGGGAACTCCCACTGTTGTCAGCACTTTTTGTCAGCATCTTTGAACATTGCATAATATCTCACCACCTCTCATACAGTTGGGAGTACATCTTAATCATAATTAATTATGCAATCAAAATGTCCAAGTACACCATGTTCTTGCTATAAAAAAAGGCCTTAAATTGTCACTTTAGAAATGTGCAGATACGCTGTGTACACTTATACTGTATGTTGGTTGTTTACTGTTGAGTGAGAAAACTATGTTGCACATTAGGCTAATAATCTCGACGCCGTCAGGCATTCGATGCCTACTGTATGTGGCAATGCCTAAGTGGCCCTAACCTGGACCAGTATTGATACTTTTACTTAGGTAAAACATTTGAGTACTGTTTTCCACCACTGGGTGTGTTTCAGGATTCCTAAATCATGCCAACAAATAGAGAATGAGCCACTGATACAACAGCCCCGGGCAACACATTCCTCCTTCCCTTTCAACATTTAACCACTTACACCCTCCATACTTAGTAAACATCACCTTTGGCTCTGTACTTCAACCTGTGGGTCGGGACCCCCATGGGGGTCGCCAAATTATTTTGGGGGGTATTTGGACATTTCTAAAAGTAGCAATTTAATGCCTCTAAAATGACAAATTAAACATTGGCCAAATTGTCAAATATTAGAGATAGAACTTGTGAAAATAGCAGATCTAAGGTACATGCTCACAATGCCTCACAACGCGAGCCGTTGTGAGCATGTAGATCGGCTATTTATTATTATCGGAATGGAGTAGAATTCTCAAAAATTCAGATTTCTCCATGATCAGCTCCATTCCCATTGAAATGCATTGGCAGAATCCTCAATATCAGCTGGCAGCCACACGTTGGTGTGACCATACCCTTACTTTTACTTCACCACATCTGATCTCAGAGGCACATGTTGTTCTTTTACTATTTGAAAACGTTGGGGAAATGGGACCTTCTGCATAAGGGCACGATCACACCGCACTTTTATTTCATCTATGAGAGTGGATTCTGCCAATGCATTTCAATAGGAACAGAATGTTTTTTTCCCCCTAGAATAAAAGTGCACTTTTATTCTACTTATGACGCAAATTCTGCCAAATGCATTTCAATGGGAATTTGCGGATTTCTGCAAGAAACCACTCCATTCCCAAATGAAATGCATTGGCAGAACATCTGGGCGGTGTTACCATGCCCTCATTTACTTTTGCACTTTTCCTAATTTTGAATTCCGGACGAGTACTTGATACTTTTACTTAAGTAAAAAAGTATAGACATACTCCTTCCATCGCTGCTCTAAAGCAGTGGTTCTCAACCTTTTCAGGCCGCGACCCTCAAAATAAAGATATTTTAACTGGGGACCCCCCCTCCCCCCCCCCCCCCCCACCCTGACGAGCACTAAGAGTTGATGCATAACAACAACGGTTCTATTGTGAAAATAGCAGATCTACATGCTCACAACGCGAGGCGTTGTGAGCATGTAGATGTCTGCCATTTTCACAATTTGTGGCTCTAATATTCGACAATTTGGCCAATGTTTAATTTTTCACTTCAGAGGTATAACATTTTGTTGTGTTGTGCGGATAGTGGATACCCTCTATACACTTAAACTTTATGTTGGTTTGTTTACTGGTGAGTGAGAAAACAACATTGCACATTAAGTTAATCATCTGGGGACCCCCCAAAATAATGTGGGGACCCCCCTGGGGATCCCGACCCACAGGTTGAGAACCATGACTCTAAAGAATGAAAAGTTGATAGAACAGCCACAACACATTCCTCTTTCCTCCTTTTCCGACCCCCCCTTTACTGTAAGCGTTTACGCAACCTCCGTAAGCAGCACGCGGCCCAGGGGGAAATGACGCACACTCCTCACGCATACGAACGTGAGCCCTGGTGATATAAGGAGGTGTGTGAGCAGGTTCGAGAGTAGTCAGACCCTCTCCTCTGCAGCAAGGAGAAGGTTGCAGCTATAGGAGTATTGGAAACAAACTACTTGTGCTCAAATACTGTACTTACTTGAGTATTTTACTGTCGATACTTTGGCTGATACTCCACAACACCTCAAGGTAAATATTGTCTTTTTTATTTGACTCCTACAGTTATTTCGTAACTTTAGTTAATAGTTACTTTGTAGATTTGTATTATTATTTGTATTATTATTATTACCCTTACTATGATTATGATTTTATTTATCTGTTTTACATCCTATAGAGACGGGTCCAAACTATGGACCTAATGCGCTATGGGATCATTATTATTGTTACATACATTAACAAATTAAGCCATATTTTATGCAGTAGTTATTTGAAAATATCTGATCTAAAAACTTGTTGTCTTTTTACTTACTGGTATACTTTGATGCCAATACTCATACTCATGTTCATTTTGACTGCACATTTAGAGTTTTTGTTAGTCTTTTGAATAAAATTCCATTTAGTTTTAGTCATGTTGTCAAATGTTTTAGTTTTAGTCGACTATATTTAAGATTTCAGTCAAATCTACAGTTGATTTTCTGCAGTACAGTATCCCGTGTTTTATGATTTTTTTCTATCTACCAACATATTTTTAGAAATTAACACTGCCTGGCTGCCTCTGTGCTTCGTCAAACACAGGTGTGAGCTACAGTACCAGAATGGATCATGGAGCGATCGCTACTGTGGTGATGATGATGGCGTCTTCCTGGCTTTGCAGCGGTGCACCGACAGAACCGCCCACTGGGAATCAAGGTTATTATTACACTTTAGCATGTTCCACCCATTCGTTTGTATTTGTCGTTGTCGTTTTGACTTTTTGTTCTCAATTTCAGTTTTTAGTTTTGATTCGTTTTTAAGCCGAGTTTGCTAGCTCAGGTTTGTATGTTTGTATGTATGGCTTAGTTTTAGTTAAATTAGTATAGCGGTATTATTGTTCAGTTTCACTTTTTCCTCACACACTTTCTCAGGAGGCGAGATAGAACGACGCCGGACAGGTATAGCAAAAACAGCAGATCTACAAGCTCACAGTGCGTCGTGTCACAACATATTGTGAGCTTGTAGAGCTGCGATTATTGATATCTTTGAGGATTTTCGTCAAAGACTAAACATTTTCTCTGTGATTTTTTTTTGGTTTTACTAGTTTTGTAAACACCATACAGTTTCAGTTTTCAGTTTGTCATTGCTTTCTTTCTGAAAAGCTTTCTTTAAAAAAGAAAATCCAGTTTTCAATGTTTTGTTGTTTAAATTGTAGCGTCCAGCGACAGAGAGCGTGCGGAGGACTACCTCTCACAGTTTTACTACAACGCCCAGCCGCCCAGTTTCAACTCCAGCACCAGGCAAGTAGAGCTGCAACTAACTCCATTATTAGTGCAACTTTCTTCCATCCATCCATCCTTCTTTCTTTCTTTCTTTCATTCTTTCCAGATAAACTCTATTTTGCCGGCACGAACTTGGGCCATACTGTATGTTAAATTGACTGGCTTCTTCGGGACTTGCATTTTGCTAAAAGATACGTTATATTTGTAGCTTAATTTATATTTATCAATGAATTAATTTTCTCCCTTGACTTGAATTTGGGAAAATGCAAAAATGTAACTTTTCCCAAATATGGAGATGACTGACATCATAGATGTCTGGCGTCATAGACCACACGAGACTGACACAGTATGCCCATATATGGGCTTAATATTGATGACATCAGGGATCTCCATAAATGGGCAACAACGGAATTCATTCGCAAGTGTAACACGCGTCACAGCTCGGCCTGGTGGAGAAATAGAGCAGTGTTTCTCTAAGTGGATTTCAGGGAATCTGTAAGTTCCTTTATGGGGGTCTAAATTCACCTTTACAAGTCTGTAACTTTGTCAGTGTACAAATGGAGCTCCCTCAAGAAAGGGGGCAGTACTTTTCTCGAGGCAAATATTCTATTGAGACTATATATGTGAGGTGGAACCATGAGGTAAAGTGGTACTACAATTGGCTTGAATTGGATTGACTCTATGTGGTTCTCATCGTGGTACCATGCTAATCTTCTCTGCATCGTTCCAATTTTAGCCCAAAGACAGCCAAGTATACAGCGCCCCGTTGACTCTACATGGTTCTCATCGTATGCTAATCTTCTCTGTATCGTTTCAATTTTAGCCCACAGACAGCGCCCCGTTGCCAACAAAGGGCATTTTGGTATTGCATCTGAAATGGCTTGGAATTAGAGAAAGACAGAACATGACATTTAAATATCCGAGTGGTTGTTTAGGCTAAAACCTGTATAAAACCGTATTATGGACCAACATTTACATAAAACGTATATTTTGAAAAGCATGGTGGGGCCCCTTTAATAAAAAAATATGTTGTGTACTTTCATCCACCACTGTCCCTCCCGGCAGGCAGGCCACCATGCACTCCTTCGAGGAGACCCTGGAGAGCATGCAGCGCTTCTTCGGCCTGGAGGTGACGGGCCGGCCGGGCTTGCCTGACTGCGAGCGCCAGACATCTCACACTACGTTCACTACGTTTCACTCCGGGAGAGTCTGAGATTACCAGGGCAGATTATATTTCGGCGTGGGCGGGCTAAAGCCTATTGACGTCACACACACACACACACACACACACACACACACACACACATACACACACACACACGCCGCGCGACGTCGACGTGGCGTGACATTGCAAAAATACGTTATTTCTCATAACATATTATATGTCTGCATGTTTACGTTAGTGCAAAATGGTATTAAAACGTGAGGAAACGGCACTATTTCATAGTTTATTAAAATAATACGAGTCAAGTCTGACTCCGCCATGACAGTTTTCACGGACCAATCAGAGTCCACTAGACTCTCACGTGGGCAGAGGACACCAATCAGAGTCCACGAGCGAGTCTCACGTGAGCTCAAGAGCTCTGTTTGGAGGGGGCTGGGACCGGAGCGCAGGAGGGAGAAATCACCACGTGCCCCAAGCATACAACCCTGATTGGCCCATTCAAAGCGCCCGCTCTAAAGGCGCCTTCGAAATAGATTAAAATACGTGCAGCTTCAGTCCACACTACACACCACCCACCAGCAGGGGGGGGTGATGTGCGGACTGAAGTGTCAGGCTACGGCCGGGCGCCGCCACCCTGGAGGCCATGTCTCTGCCCCGCTGCGGCGTACCCGACGTGGACGACTACCAGCACTTCCCCGGGCGCCCGCGCTGGCGCCAGAAGGTCCTGACCTACAGGATCACGCTGTACACCGGCCAGCTGAGCAGGAGGGAGGTGGACGCCACCATCGCCCACGCCTTCAAGCTGTACAGCGACGTCATCCCGCTGGACTTCAAGCAGGTTAGAATTATTGAACGCTTTAACTGTTGGAAAATAGCAGATCTACAAGCTCGCAGCGCAGCACCAAGTGCCCCGCTGCGAGCTTGTAGATCTGCTATTTTTGAAAAAGTGGTGAAAATGTGTGCAAATCTTTGGATGTGTGTGTTTTTAAAGCGAACGTTTGTAACTCAGATTTTGCTTCTGGGGGGTCCCTGGAACTAGATATTTTGAGATGGGGGTCCGTGGCCAATTACATATCATTTTGGGGGTCCTTCACTGTAGTAGTCTCTCAAGGACAGACTAACTGTCGTTTTCTTTCCTGACATAGAAACATAGGTAAAAAAAACCTTAAAAAAAACCTTTGAAGGATTCAAAAGACACTTATAGAATCAGGTCAAAATTCTAATTTTCATGATTTAAAAAAAAAATAGCAGATCTACAAGCTTGCAGCGCCGCACTCGGTGCCACACTGTGAGCTTGTATATCTGCTATTTTTCAATAGTTAAAGCATAAAATAATAATACGCAATGATGCGTACCCGGTCTAAATGGGTTAAAGCAGTGATTCTCAACCTTTTCAGGCCGTGATCCCCAAAATACTCATATTTGAACTGGGGAACCCCCCCCAACCCTGACAAGCACTTGGCAGAGTATGGCTGATCTACAATGCCTCGTATTGTGAGGTGTTGTGAGCTTGTGGATGTTGGGGGTGTGTTCTCTCCTCTGCGTCATCAGTGCCCACACCCTAAGTGGGGTTGGCGAAATGACCTTTCTGTATGGAGTTTGCATGTTCTCCACGTGTCTCTTAGGGTAGATACCCTTACAAAAACATGCTGTAATCCTGGTCTCTATAATGCCTCCCCCTGGCCAGCCAGGGCGCCTGATGGAGGGGAAAGGAACTGGTTGGAATAACGTGTTCCTTCCACGCGCCATGTCCAACCGGGGAAGCTCCCCCTGTCAGGTGATAAGAAGCGGCCTGCTCACTCCTCATGCACTGAAGGAAGCATGAGCTCAGTTCGGGGTCCTCCCCAGGTGGGCAGAGGGAGAGCAGATCCCAGGATTACAGCTTAGGTAATTGCTGGCCTAAACATTTCACGATGACTGAAATATGACCAAATCTAAATTGAACATGAATCTATCCACCCGTCTATCTGTGTAGATCTACAGCGGTACAGCAGACATCATGCTGCTGTTCAAAGCCAGGCATCACGGGGACTTCTACCCGTTCGACGGGCCGGGCGGCGTGCTGGCCCACGCCAACGCCCCGGGGCCCGGCCAGGGCGGCGACACCCACTTCGACGAGGACGAGAGGTGGACGCTGGGCACCCAGAGGGGCATCAACCTGCTGCTGGTGGCCGCGCACGAGCTGGGACACGCCCTAGGTAAGGTTACTGAGAGGTGGATGTGTTGATTAACTACTGTCTGTAGCCACAGACATCTATGGTCTGTAGCCACAAGGTGTCACAAGTGAGTAGTTTCTAGAATCTATATGTTCGAAATGGCAAGAACAAAGACAGGAAGTCAGTTCATGTAGGCCTAGGGGCAGGGGTGTCGCACCAAATTCTGTGCCCTGGGTACAAGGATTCACCGCGGGCCCCCCATGAATGTTCTTCATGGGGGGAACTGGGAACGCATTATTACGCATTATTGTGTTCTTTAACTATCGAAAAATAGCAGATATACAAGCTCACAGCGCGGCACCGAGTGCCGCGCTGCGAGCTTGTAGATCTGCAATTTTTTTGAGTCTTTGAATATTTCAAATACTTCTAAGGTTTTTTGAAAAACCTATGTTTCTATGTCAGTGGCGCTCAAACCTTTTCATGTGAAGGACCCCCAAAATGATATGTATTTGGCCACGGACCCCCAACTCAAAATATTTAGTTCCAGGGACCCCCCCTAGAAGCAAAGTTTGAGTTAAAAATGTTCGCTTAAAAAAGACATATATTCAAATCATTTTCACTACTTTTCAAAAATAGCAGATCTACAAGCTCGCTGTGAGCTTGTACATCTGCTATTTTTCAATAGTTAAAGTATAAAATAATTAAGGCCCCTCTTGGGCCCTAGTAACTCAGTCCCACTAATTAAACTAATTACAAAACCTTTGACCCCTACTAGGCCTGAGCCACTCTGAGGACCGCTCGGCGCTGATGTTCCCCACCTACCGCTACGTCAACACGCGTGGCTACGCGCTGCCCGCCGACGAACGCCGAGGAGTGCAGGCCTTGTACGGCGTCCGGACTGCCCCCAGGCCCAAGCCTAAACCCACCCCCAAGCCTAAACCTAAGCCCGCCCCCCGGCCCGAGCCCGAGCCGCGCCCCCCGACCAGGTGCGACCGGGACCTGGTGTTCGACGCGGCCACCGCCATCCGCAACGAGCTGTACTTCTTCAAGAGCGCCCACTACTGGAAGAAGAACGGCAACGGCGTGACCATGAAGAGGATCAGCTCCACGTGGCCCGGGATCAACCGCGTCAGCGCCGCCTACGAACACAAAGGTACGACCTAGTGTTCGATTTGACAGCACTTCTTGACAGTGTTTTAGTCATAGTCTTTGAATAAAATGTCGTCAAATATGAAATGTTTTCGTTTTGGTCTAGTTTTAGGCTAAATATACGGCTGGTTTTGACGACAACAATGTATTTTGGCAGGCCTTGATGGCGTCGCAATGCCTGATTTTACTTTTGGTTGCTTATTTCAATTACTGTACGATTTTAGGTACTTTTACTTTACTTGAGAATGTTAATTTTTCAGATATGTTTACTAGGAAAAAGGTTAGGAGTGGTATTCCAAAATACCGTCCTTCTAATGTGTGGGGGGAGGTCGTGATTTTTCCGTAACGTTTTTCCATTGATTTTTCTATATATTTAATACTCCTATCCCCCTGCAGGCAAGGACACCGTCTTCTTCTTCCACGGCCGTCAGTACTGGGGGACGCGGGGCCCCACGGTGCTGCGGGGTTTCCCCAAGCCCCTCTCCGTGCTGGGCCTCCCTTCCTACGTCGAGGACGTAGACGCCGCCGTTCACGTGCCGTCCACGGGGAAGACCCTCTTCTTCTCCAAGAACCTGTACTGGAGCTTCGACGAGGCCTCGTTCACGATGGACCGCGGGTACCCCAGGTCCGTGTACAAGGACTTCCCGGGCATCGGCTACAGGGTGGATGCGGCGTTCCAGAACCACGGCTACTTGTACTTCTCCAACGGCGCCAGACAGAGCGAGTATCACTATGCGTCCCGACGCGTCAACAGAGTGCTGCTGAACTACGCCTGGCTGGACTGTTACTAAAAGGCAGGCACGTGCACACAGGGACATGCTGGGTCCCTGATTCAGCCCGGGAAAAAGAGTTGGAGAGGCCCTCATTTTGCGCTATAGAGAGATCTCTCTCTATAGCACTGCTGCTACTCAAAGATTTGTCATTTCAGATCATGACAAGTGACAAGCCAGTGGGCCAATTACATGAGTTATATTTTGTCATTGTCGGGTGGAAACCTTGTATGTCCAAAACCGTTTGTTTTGTATTTATCATTTTAAAAATGATTTAAACTAGTGAAAACAGCCTATCTACAAGCACACAACGCCAAGTGCGAGGCGTTGTGTGCTTGTAGATCTGCTGTTTTCACTACTTTTGTGCGACAGCCTTGAATGATGAAGCAGGGCTTTGCGAAAAAGAAATCTGCCCGACAGTGACGATTTACTTTGTTATTTTTCACCAAAAGGCCCTTTTAGAAATGTCAGCCCTTCCCTCTCTAACATTATCTGCACGTCCCTGCTAAAAGGGCACAGTAAAATCATGTGACTTTATAAAAGTAAGAATGTTTATCTGAGCCAGTCTGGCATCCTTTAACTTTGGAGCGCCGCTTTTTCCACCTCGCATGTGAACCTAGTTATATTTATAGCTGCCTAAACCAGTGTTTCTCAAACTTTTACATCTCAACGTCTCCCCTTAACTCAAATGGAACCAAATTTTACTTAAAGGATGACTTCACCACTGTTCAACCTATCTTCATATAATAGGTCATCACTAATGTTCGTGATAAAATAGCACCATTTTTTCTACTCAGTCTGGGTCTCATAGGAGAGCTGTGGGCAGGTCAGAAATCCATCCATCAGTGACATCATCAATGGGGAATCAATCCAAGCTAATAGAAAATGCAGGCTTTCTATTCCTGAAAAGTTGCAATGTTATAATGGAAGCCATTGTTCTCGCTATAATAATAATCTAGATATTCTTTTCAAAAATATTGTTTAAAAAAAATCTGTCAAACGATGATGTCACTGGTGGATGGATTTCTGACCCGCCCACAGCTCTCCTATGAGACCCAGACTGAGTAGAACTAGAGAAATTGCAATTTGGGAAATTGCGAGTGTGGTTGCCTTAAAAGTTACCTTACTCTTACATCACTATATATGGTGATAACTAAATAAAATAATTAATAAATACAATACTGTAGCTATTAAAATAAAAAATGTATGTGTATGGTCAAGTGGCCATAAATAAAAATGACTGTTCTTAAAAAAAGGTATTTAAATAAAAGTTCTTATATTTGTATTTTCTTATGAGATTGAAAAATAAAAAATCAATTTAAAGATTTTAAATAAAAAAATACAACTAATAATAATAAATAGTTATATACTCATTTTAAGGTTTTATCTGATGTCATTATGATGACAAAAATAACTCTTACATCACTATATATGGTGTTTCCCATTCAAAGTCAATTGGAAAGGTCAGCTACCTAAAAGTTACCTTACTATATATGGTGTTTCCCATTCAAAGTCAATGGGAAAGGTCAGATACCTAAAAGTTACTCACTATATATGGAGTTTCCCATTCAAGTCAATGAGACTAAGAGTTGTAAAAACTGCAAAATTCCCCAGAGTAATAATGTGGTTGCCCTGGCAACCACACTAATGAACATTAGTGAGGACCTATTATAAGAAGACAGGTTGGAAAGTGGTGAAGCCATCCTTTAAGTACAGTATTAAGTACATTACTTTTCGTCTTTTTGCCTTTCGAGAGTTCAGTTATATGAACCATTTATTTTGTATTTGTTTTTTTATCATGAATTGTATCAAACAGTACATTTTGAAGTTTTACATTTTGTTAGTAGTTTTGTTGCACTGTTGTTTTGTCCAGATGTTTTTTCTTTTTTTTTCTTCTTTTTTTTTGAGTGTTGAATGGATCACAACGCAACAGGCTTTTTGTGTCTCATCCATTTGGTGCGTTTTTAAATTGTTGTACCGTTGTACTACAACATCTCCAATCAATCAATCAATCAATCAATCAATCAATCAATCAATCAATCAATCAATCAATCAATCAATCAATCACTTCAGGTAATAACTACTGTATAATGCAGAAGTAGAGCTTATCGCTTCTGCTATCAGTTGTCAATGTACAATTTACAATGTTCAAATGTAATTAAAAAATGTGTCTAAAGCTTGCTGTTTGGTATCTATTAAAAGGGCTTTATTTTCTTAAACGTTGGCGTCTTTTTAATGTAATTCACACACAAGGCTGTATACATAAATGAAAGTGTCGGACTTGGGTCAGAGCGATCTGTAGATCAGGTCTGGACGACCTGATAACACATAGGATACCACCACTGGAAGTGATTCTTGTGATCAACATGCGCTGTGAAACGTAAGCCATTTACCATGAGATGGAGTGGGGTTGTTGGCTGATTTACCGCTGTTTCAGGGCACAAACCTCTAATGGTAAATTGCTTTTCTACCACTTCTACCATATAAATGTAAGAAAACACAGTTGTAACTTGCAAGGTTATTTAGTTATACAACTGCAACACAACAGTGGGCGGGGTCTATGAGCCAACTCAAGGTTGTTGACTGATTTACCACTGTTTTAAGCCAATCAGAATCCAGTATCTGAACATGTGACCACAAAAAGTGGTAGAAAATGGAATATGACATTCCCTTAAGATGCCAGAGGACGGGTGGCTTGTCACAGAAATGCACACAACTTCTGATCTTCTGAAACGTAAATCTACAACACTGTTTTGTGGACGCAGGAAGAAGGGATGAACTCACCATTTCCGTACGGTGGCCAGATGGGGCTGTGATATGTCACTTTCTGTAAGACAGAACATAAGACAGACAATAAGTGTACAGTATGTTGAAATGGAACAGATTTCTGCATTTATGCCATTTAGAACGGGTACACATTATTGCGTATTATTAATTTATGCTTTAACTATTGAAAAACAGCAGATATACAAGCCCACACAACGCGGCACCGAGTGCCGCGCTGCAAGCTTGTAGATCTGCTACTTTTTTTTTTTTATCGATCCGATAATCTTCTGAATCCTTCTAAGGTTTTTTGAAAAAATCTATGTTTCTATGTCAGCAACCTGGCCAGCCATCGTCAAAGAAAAGGTCATTTTCACTTAACTGGTACTCAGTTAGTCTGTTCTTGAGAGACTATGTCAGTGGTTCTCAAACGTTTTCATGTGAAGGACCCCCAAAATGATATGTACTTGGCCACGGACCCCCATCTCAAAATATTTAGTTCCAGGGACCACCCAGAAGAAAAAATTGAGTTACAAACGTTTGCTTTAAAAATACATATAGTCAAAGATTTGCACACATTTTCACAACTTAAAAAAAAAATAGCAGATCTACAAGCTCGCAGAGTGCCGCGCTGTGAGCTTGTAGATCTACTATTTTTCAGTAGTTAAAGCATTCAATAATCCCAGGCCTAAATGGGTTAATTTGCGATATCTACAGTGTACTGTACTTTGTGTGTAGTGTCTCAATGCATTGGTTGTGTGAGTCGACCACACATTTGTCAGGGACAGCACTGCATGCTACAGTATATATCACTTTTCCGCAAACAGTGGGTCGAGACCCATTTGTGGGTCGTGGTCGTGGACACATTTGTATGGGGTCCCTTAATGTTTTTATTTATTTATTTTTGAATTATTATTATTTAAAAACATAAAAGATTCCTACCAAAAAAGCTAAAATGTTCAACAAAAGAAATTCATTTTTACAGTAATTTCATGAGGAAATCAAAGAAAAATCTAAGACATTACGTAAATTGAAACAAATGTTTAAGAAGTAGATCAAATATATCTACAAGCTCACAATGCGGCGTGAAGCAAAAGTCAAATTTCTCTTTTGGGTCACAAGCTAAAAAGTTTGGGAACCACTGCTCTACATGATATCAAGTGTTTCTCATTTCTACGCCATGCATATGTCTAAGTGTTTTTGAATCAGGGATGAATGAAGCTGCAGGCAGGAGGCAAACGATATTGAGTAATTCTTTATTTAATTTGTTTAGGTTGTGGTAGCCAGCCAGGCTACACATTGAGGTGGGAGGATAATGGATAATTGGATAATTGATGCAATTGATGTGTGGGGTGGATTTAATTAATCATATCTACAGTACAGAGTGTTACCTGTATACGACCAGTGGGATGGATTTAATTAATCATATCTACAGTACAGAGTGTTACCTGTATACGACCAGTGGGGTGGATTTAATTAATCATATCTACAGTATAGAGTGTTACCTGTATACGACCAGTGGGATGGATTTAATTAATCATATCTACAGTACAGAGTGTTACCTGTATACGACCAGTGGGGTGGATTTAATTAATCATATCTACAGTATAGAGTGTTACCTGTATACGACCAGTGGGGTGGATTTAATTAATCATATCTACAGTACAGAGTGTTACCTGTATACGACCAGTGGGGTGGATTTAATTAATCATATCTACAGTATAGAGTGTTACCTGTATACGACCAGTGGGGTGGATTTAATTAATCATATCTACAGTATAGAGTGTTACCTGTATACGACCAGTGGGGTGGATTTCTGCAGCCTGCTTTGCCAAGTCCAGCAACTTCCAAACAGGGGTTTTCTTTGCTTCAGAATCCAGCGAGCCGGGGTGGGCTTTTTGCTGCACGCACGCACACGCACACGCACACGCACACGCACACGCACACACACACACAAGAAATGGCCCTCTTTTTGAGTAACAGACATCTATGGTCTGTAGCCACAAGGTGTCACAAGTGAGTAGTTTCTAGAATCTAGATATGTTGGCAAGAACAAGGACAGGAAGTCAGTTCATGTTAGCCTGCTTCCAGACCATAGACCCCGCCCACTCTCAGAGTGGACTCTTTCTCTGGTCTGGAGCTGAGTACATGAATCGGTTTTTATTTTCGGCTGCTCCAATGAGCGCGGGGGGTGGGGGTGGGTCTAACGAATATCCAATCCGCGCAGCAGTTGAAACGATTCAAACGAAGTTCACACACACAGGCAGGCTGATGAAGGCACACACACACACACACACACACACACACACACACACACACACACACACACACACACACACACACACACACACACACACACACACACACGCACTTATTTCAATTCACCAAGCTGTTAATGTTGATTACATGTTTCTGGTCTCAGTTCTGTGTGGAAGCAGTCACTGGCACAGACAGAGACACACACACACAATCACACACACACTCCGCGACCGTGCGTCGCGTCCACCGTGCGTCTCGATCACCGTGCATCGCGTTCACTCGCGCGCGGATGCGCGCGTGAAAAAAGTCCCTCCCCCGTAAATCGCTCAGAATAGGGCACAGTTTCAGACTAAAGCGTGAGCTGAGTCTGAAATCAGGCTAAGTTCATGTAGGCCTAGGGGCAGGGGTGTCGCACCAAATTCTGTGCCCTGGGTACAAGGATTCACTGCGCGCCCCCCATGAATGTTCTTCATGGGGGTAACTGGGAACGCATTATTACGCATTATTGTGTGCTTTAACTATCGAAAAATAGCAGATATACAAGCTCACAGCGCGGCACCGAGTGCCGCGCTGCGAGCTTGTAGATCTGCAATTTTTTTGAGTCTTTGAATATTTCAAATACTTCTAAGGTTTTTTGGAAAAACCTATGTTTCCATGTCAGTGGCGCTCAAACCTTTTCATGTGAAGGACCCCCAAAATGTTGCAAAATTATATGTATTTGGCCACGGACACCCAACTCAAAATATTTAGTTCCAGGGACCCCCCTAGAAGCAAAGTTTGAGTTAAAAATGTTCGCTTAAAAAATACATATATTCAAATCATTTTCACTACTTTTCAAAAATAGCAGATCTACAAGCTCGCTGTGAGCTTGTACATCTGCTATTTTTCAATAGTTAAAGTATAAAATAATGAAGGCCCCTCTTGGGCCCTAGTAACTCAGTCCCACTAATTAAACTAATTACAAAACCTTTGACCCCTACTAGGCCTGGGCCACTCTGAGGACCACTCGGCGCTGATGTTCCCCACCTACCGCTACGTCAACACGCGTGGCTACGCGCTGCCCGCCGACGACCGCCGAGGAGTGCAGGCCTTGTACGGCGTCCGGACCGCCCCCAGGCCTAAGCCTAAACCCACCCCCAAGCCTAAGCCTAAGCCCGCCCCCAAACCCCCCGAGCCCGAGCCGCGCCCCCCGACCAGGTGCGACCGGGACCTGGTGTTCGACGCGGCCACCGCCATCCGCAACGAGCTGTACTTCTTCAAGAGCGCCCACTACTGGAAGAAGAGCGGCAACGGCGTGACCATGACGAGGATCAGCTCCACGTGGCCCGGGATCAACCGCGTCAGCGCCGCCTACGAACACAAAGGTACGAACAGTGTTCGATTTGACAGCACTTCTTGACAGTGTTTTAGTCATAGTCTTTGAATAAAATGTCGTCAAATATTCTGAAATGTTTTCGTTTTGGTCTAGTTTTAGGCTAAATATACAGCTGGTTTTGACGACACCAATGTATTTTTGGCAGGCCTTGATGGCGTCGTAATGCCTGATTTTACACTTGGTTGCTTGCTGAAAGTCACTAATCAACGCTTTGTGGGCTTGTAGAGCTGTTATTTCAATTACTGTACGATTTTAGGTACTTTTACTTTACTTGAGTGTGTTAATTTCTCCGATATGTTTACAAGGGAAAAGGTTAGGAGTGGTATTCCAAAATAACCGATCTACAAGCATGTATGTAGATCGGCTAATAACGAAAGCACTTTATCTCAAGTAAAAAAATGTAAAGGGCCTTACATAAAAGAGTATTTCAATATGGTATTACTAATTGTACTTAAAAAATATTTTTTTCACTTTCGGACATGTTTGTAACTTCAAACTCCATTTTAACCATGATAGATTCATTGAACGCACCCGTCCTTGGTTCTAGCGAACAATACCGTCCTTCTAATGCGTGGGGGGAGGTCGTGATTTTTCCATAAAGTTTTTCCATTCATTTTTCTATATATTTAACCCATTCAGAACGGGTACACATATTGTGTATCTTTATTTTATGCTTTAACTAATGAAAAATAGCAGATATACAAGCTCACAGCGCAGCACTGAGTGCCGCGCTGCGAGCTTGTAGATCTGCTATTTTAGAAAAATCGGGAAAATTAGAATTTTGACCCGATTCTATAAGTGTCTTTTGAATCCTTCTAAGATTTTTTGAAAAACCTATGTTTCTATGTCAGCAATCTGGTCTTGTCAAAGAAAAGGTCCTTTTCATTTAAATGGAGCTCAGTTAGTCTGTTCTTGAGAGACTACTATGTCAGTGGTTCTCAAACCTTTTCATGTGAAGGACCCCCAAAATGATATGTATTTGGCCACGGACCCGCATCTCAAAATATTTAGTTCCAGGGACCACCCAGAAGCAAAATTTGAGTTACAAACGTTCGCTTTGAAAATACATACATTCAAAGATTTGCACACATTTTCCACGACTTTTTCAAAAAATAGCAGATCTACAAGCTCGCAGCGCGGCACTCGGTGCCGCGCTGTGAGCTTGTAGATCTGCTGTTTTTCACTGGTTAAAGCATTCCTACTCCTATCCCCCTGCAGGCAAGGACGCCGCCTTCTTCTTCCGCGGCCGTCAGTACTGGGGGACGCGGGGCCCCACAGTGCTGCGGGGTTTCCCCAAGCCCCTCTCCGTGCTGGGCCTCCCCTCCTACGTGGAGGACGTCGACGCCGCCGTTCACGTGCCGTCCACGGGGAAGACCCTCTTCTTCTCCAAGAACCTGTACTGGAGCTTCGACGAGGCCTCGTTCGCCATGGACCGCGGGTACCCCAGGTCCGTGTACAAGGACTTCCCGGGCATCGGGTACAGGGTGGACGCGGCGTTCCAGAACCACGGCTACTTGTACTTCTCCAACGGCGCCAGACAGAGCGAGTATCACTATGCGTCCCGACGCGTCAACAGAGTGCTGCTGAACTACGCCTGGCTGGACTGTTACTAAAAGGCAGGCACATGCACCTCCAGACAATGAAAGCATTTTTTACTATGGTTAAAGAAATGCAAATGCCCTCTTTCCCTGCTATACCTGAAGGCAGCATTCAAGAGAATTGCCTTCTCCAAACTCTCCTGAACTTGAATGCAGCATCTTATGTTGAAGGAATTAGCCAGTAGCTATGCCCCTCCCCTAAAAGCTTTTGTCCAATGCTAGCTTAGCAACCGGCAGCTTTCCAAAGTTATTCTAAGCTAGCATTGGACAAAAGCTTTTTTGGGAGGGGCATAGCTCCTGGCTAATTGCCTTGTCCAAACTCTCCTGTACTTGAATGCAGCATCTTATTATGAAAGAATTGCCCTCTCTGTGTAGAAATCCAGGCCCTTACGCCACATCTCCAGCTACTTGATTATGCTTAGTTTAGTGTGGTATCACACACCGAAAATAGCTTGGCGGTCTGCTATTTTCAATATTTTCACCAAAAGGCCCCTTTAGAAATGTCAGCCCCTCTAACATTCTCTGCACGTCCCTGCTAAAAGGGCATGTGACTTTATAAAAGTAAGAATGTTTATCTGAGCCAGTCTGGCATCCTTTACTTAGTTGGGAGCGCCGCTTTTTCCACCTCGCATGTGAACCTAGTTATATTTATAGCTGCCTAAACCAGTGTTTTTCAAACTTTTACATCTCAACGTCTCCCCTTAAGGGGAGACATGGCAGGTGAAAACATGTAAAAAATCAAAATGTAAAAACATGAGTTTTTTTACTATTTTGCTTCCTAAACATGCCTTCTTTCAAACAAATGCAAAATTAACGTTCAAAATACACATATAAATGTTCATTTCATACGTGAAAGTGCCGAGTTAACAGCATTTGTTTTCATACATATTTTACAAAATATAGATATATATAGACAATAAAAAATAAATAAAAGATGAATCAAAGAAACATGGCCCCCTCACGTATTAGGAGGACAGTATGAGTCACCAGAACCGAGGACAGGTGTTTTTGATGAATCTAACATGATTAAAATGGAGTTTGAAGTTACAATTGGTTTGTATAGGATGGGGGTGTGTCCAATCTTTAAAGGCTGTTTCCCAAAATGTGTTTTTCCTCATACTTAGGTACATAAATCTCCACTTCAGTTGCACCCACATACACCAAACCTTCCAGTTTTATTCTTATCTATATCCTGAAGATATTTACAGAGGGGTTTGTTGATATATCATTCATAGCCTGATTTACATCACATTTTATCACTAAAAACATGGCGAAAATGTGTTTTTAATGACTGTTGACACTATTTTATGATTTATGGAGTGATAAAAAGAGATATCTAAAATCCCCTCTGTAATTTGTTTTGTCTCTAATATGTCAAGAAAGGGAAACAATAGTTTTGAACCTGGCATTATCCAATCTTCAGATTTATGTACCTGAAAAGTATGCACATTGGGCATTATTAGCGCATATAGTGCCTCATTTGCATATCTAAACATATAATTTCAGAAAACTTGTAATTCAAAAATTCTTAGTCTTGATGTAAGTAATCAACTGCAAAAGTTTCATTGTTGTAGCTATTAGTTATTTTTTTTACCCTATTCACCTGTAGTGTCTCGCCTTAACTCAAATGGAACCAAATTTGACTTAAAGGACAACTTCAACACTTTTCAACCAGTCTTGATATTATAGGTCCTCACTAATGTTCATGATAAAATAGCACAATTTTTTTCTACTCAGTCTGGGTCTCATAGGAGAGCTGAGGGCAGATCAGAAATCCATCCACCAGTGACATCATCAATGGGGAATCCAAGCTATTAGAAAATGCAGGCTTTCTATTCCTGAAAGATTGCAATGTTATAATGTAAGCCATTGTGCTCGCTATAATGCAAATCTAAATATTCTTTTCAAAAATATTGTTTAAAAAAAATCTGTCAAACGATGATGTCACTGATGGATGGATTTCTGACCCGTCCACAGCTCTCCTATGAGACCCAGACTGAGTAATGAACATTACTGAGGACCTATTATAAGAAGACAGGTTGGAAAGTGGTGAAGTCCTCCTTTAAGTACAGTACTTAAGTAAATTACTTTTCGTCTTTTTGCCTTTCGAGAGTTCAGTTATATGAACCATTTATTTTGTATTTGTTTTTTATCATGAATTGTATCAAACAGTACATTTTGAAGTTTTACATTTTGTTAGTAGTTTTGTTGCACTGTTGTTTTGTCCAGATGTTTTTTTTTTTTTGTTTGTTGAATGGATCACAATGCAACAGGCTTTTTGTGTCTCATCCATTTGGTGCGTTTTTAAATTGTTGTACTGTTGTACTACAATATCAATCAATCAATCAATCAATCAATCACTTCAGGTAATAACTACTGTATAATGCAGAAGTAGAGCTTATCGCTTCTGCTATCAGTTGTCAATGTACAATTTACAATGTTCAAATGTAATTAAATTATGTGTCTAAAGCTTGCTGTTTGGTATCTATTAAAAGGGCTTTATTTTCTTAAATGTTGGCGTCTTTTTAATGTAATTCACACACACGGCTGTATACATAAATGAAAGTGTCGGACTTGGGTCAGAGCGATCTGTAGATCAGGTCTGGACGACCTGATAAAACATAGGATACCACCACTGGAAGTGAGCTCAATCTGTCTACAGATTCTATGTGACTTCAGTGCATTTGCACTTAGATTTATATGTGGTGAGATACAACCAGATAGCTGATTACTAATACTCTGGATGCATTTTGACAAACATGCTCTGTGAAACGTTAGCCATTTACCATGAGATGGAGTGCGTTGTTGGCTGATTTACCACTGTTTCAGGGCACGACCCTGGAATGGTAAATTGCTTTTCTACCACTTCTACCATATAAATGAAAGAAAACACAGTTGTAACTTGCAAGGTTATTTAGTTATACAACTGCAACACAACAGTGAGCGGGGTCCATGAGCCAACTCAAGGTTGTTGACTGATTTACCACTGTTTTAAGCCAATCAGAATCCAGTATCTGAACATGTGACCACAAAAAGTGGTAGAAAATGGAATATGTCATTCCCTTGTTGTACAAAAGATGCCAGAGGCCATGGCTTGTCACAGAAATGCACACAACTTCTGATCTTCTGAAACGTAAATCTACAACACTGTTTTGTGGACGCGGGAAGAAGAGATTAACTCACCATTTCCGTACGGTGGCCAGATGGGGCTGTGATACGTCACTTTCTGTAAGACAGAACATAAGAGAGACAATAAGTGTACAGTATGTTGAAATGGAACAGATTTCTGCATTTATGCCATTTAGAACGGGTACACATTATTGCGTATTATTAATTTATGCTTTAACTATTGGAAAACAGCAGATATACAAGCCCACACAACGCGGCACCGAGTGCCGCGCTGCGAGCTTGTAGATCTGCTACTTTTTTTTTTTATCGACCCGATTCTATAAGTGTCTTCTGAATCCTTCTAAGGTTTTTTGAAAAAATCTATGTTTCTATGTCAGCAACCTGGCCAGCCATCGTCAAAGAAAAGGTCATTTTCACTTAACTGGTACTCAGTTAGTCTGTTCTTGAGAGACTACTATGTCAGTGGTTCTCAAACGTTTTCATGTGAAGGACCCCCAAAATGATATGTACTTGGCCACGGACCCCATCTCAAAATATTTAGTTCCAGGGACCACCCAGAAGAAAAAATTGAGTTACAAACGTTTGCTTTAAAAATACATATAGTCAAAGATTTGCACACATTTTCACAACTTAAAAAAAATATATAGCAGATCTACAAGCTTGCAGAGTGCCGCGCTGTGAGCTTGTAGATCTACTATTTTTCAGTAGTTAAAGCATTCAATAATCCCAGGCCTAAATGGGTTAATTTGCGATATCTACAGTGTACTGTACTTTGTGTGTAGCGTCTCAATGCATTGGTTGTGTGAGTCGACCACACATTTGTCAGGGACAGCACTGCATGCTACAGTATATATCACTTTTCCGCAAACAGTGGGTCGAGACCCATTTGTGGGTCGTGGTCGTGGACACATTTGTATGGGTCCCTTAATGTTTTTAAAAAATGTATTTTAATTATTATTATTTAAAAACATAAAAAATTCCTACCAAAAAAGCTAAAATGTTCAACAAAAGAAATTCATTTTTCCAGTAATTTCATGAGGAAATCAAAGAAAAATCTAAGACATTACGTAAATTGAAACAAATGTTTAAGAAGCTCACAATGCGGCGTGAAGCAAAAGTCAAATTTCTCTTTTGGGTCACGAGCTAAAATGTTTGGGAACCACTGCTCTACATGATATCAAGTGTTTCTCATTTCTACACCATGCATATGTCTAAGTGTTTTTGAATCAGGGATGAATGAAGCTGCAGGCAGGAGGCAAACGATATTGAGTAATTCTTTATTTAATTTGTTGTTAGGTTGTGGTAGCCAGCCAGGCTACACATTGAGGTGGGAGGATAATGGGAATCCACTTTCAGCCCTGTGTGTTTGATGCAATTGATGTGTAGAATGTACCTGTATACGACCAGTGGGGTGGATTTAATTAATCATATCTACAGTATAGAGTGTTACCTGTATATGACCAGTGGGGTGGATTTAATTAATCATATCTACAGTACAGAGTGTTACCTGTATACGACCAGTGGGGTGGATTTAATTAATCATATGTACAGTATAGAGTGTTACCTGTATACGACCAGTGGGGTGGATTTAATTAATCATATCTACAGTATAGAGTGTTACCTGTATACGACCAGTGGGGTGGATTTAATTAATCATATCTACAGTATAGAGTGTTACCTGTATACGACCAGTGGGGTGGATTTAATTAATCATATCTACAGTATAGAGTGTTACCTGTATACGACCAGTGGGGTGGATTTAATTAATCATATCTACAGTATAGAGTGTTACCTGTATACGACCAGTGGGGTGGATTTAATTAATCATATCTACAGTATAGAGTGTTACCTGTATACGACCAGTGGGGTGGATTTAATTAATCATATCTACAGTACAGAGTGTTACCTGTATACAACCAGTGGGGTGGATTTAATTAATCATATCTACAGTATAGAGTGTTACCTGTATACGACCAGTGGGTGGATTTAATTAATCATATCTACAGTACAGAGTGTAGTACCTGTATACGACCAGTGGGGTGGATTTAATTAATCATATCTACAGTACAGAGTGTTACCTGTATACGACCAGTGGGGTGGATTTAATTAATCATATCTACAGTACAGAGTGTTACCTGTATACGACCAGTGGGGTGGATTTAATTAATCATATCTACAGTATAGAGTGTAGTACCTGTATACGACCAGTGGGGTGGATTTCTGCTGCCTGCTTTGCCAAGTCCAGCAACTTCCAAACAGGGGTTTTCTTTGCTTCAGAATCCAGCGAGCCGGGGTGGGCTTTTTGCTGCAACACGCACACGCACACGCACGCACGCACACACACACACACACACACACACACACACACACACACACACACACACACACACACACACACACACACACACACACACACACACACAAGAAATGGCCCTCTTTTTGAGTAAAGTGCTAGAAATGTCCCCATATAAACATCCTTCTTTGTGCATAATTGCATTGGAATCCTTCCAGATAACCTAAACAAACCAGATCATGGTGCCGTATGGCCCTCATAACTGGACGTAGAATTACTTTGAGACAATGGAAGTCAACCTGTTCGTGTGTCTTTAAAGACTGGATAGAAAATTGGTTCTTATGAAAGGTGGTATATAAGCGAAAAGGGCAACAAAAGTAATTTCTACAAATATGGGGCACTTTCCTCAAGTTGTGTAAAGGAGACAAGCAGGCACGTGCACAGATGTGCATAGATGTTATGTTATTGTTTAATTGATTAATTATGATGTCACTTAAGTTCAGGCCCAAGTTCAGGCCAAGGTGGCCAAAGTTATTTAGGGATGATGGGTAATCAGCGGCAGGTGTTGTCGTCTGGGACAAACTTTTATATTTTTATTATACCAAAGTATAGGACTGAAAGTATACTAATAAATAACGTTTATGCTGCAAATCTACTGGAAGGTTTGGACATCAGTTTATTGTCACACCACACGTCAGGACTTAGAGCCCTTTAGACGGCAACCAGCAGTAGAGCACCAAATATAGGATTTGGGCCCTACACTTTGAATATATATTTTTTTAAAGCGAACATTTGCAACTCAAATATTTGCTTCTGGGGGGTCCCTGGAACAACATATTTTGAGATGGGGGTCTGCGGTCCAAATACCTGTAATTTTGGGGGTCCTTGACATGAAAAAGTTTGACAACAGCTGATTTAGAGGAAGGATTTAGAAGTCGGGTCAAAGATCGGGTCACAGATATTCAAAGACTTCCACACATTTTCACAATAAAAAAAGCAGATCTACAAGCTTGCAGCGCGGCACCAAGTGTGAGCTTGTATATCTGCTATTTTTCAATAGTTAAAGGCATCAAATAATGGTTTAAGTGGTTAAAATCTAACGTGACGCGGAGAAGCTGTTTTGTTTAGATGCCAACTCTTATAAGTACAGTATATATACTTATACTTAACTCACAACGCCTCGCACTGCGAGGTGAAGTGCTTCTACATGTGAAGCTCAAAAGAACCTAGTTTATGACGGAGGACAATTTCACCATGAATTACAATCTCTGCCATACAATTATTGACAGTGTTTTTAATTAGAACGATTATCATCCTATCCCTAGTAGTGACAGGAGGATACAGTATATAATACAGTAGGGGTCTTCAATGTTTTCAGGCCAAGGACCCCTTAGCTGAGAGAGATGAAGCAGGGACCCCTTAGGAGAGAGAGAGATGAAGCAGGGACAAATTAGCCGAGAGAGAGATGAAGCAGGGACCCCTTAGCTGAGAGAGGGATGAAGCAGGGACCCCTTAGCTGAGAGAGGGATGAAGCAGGGACCCCTTAGCTGAGAGAGGGATGAAGCAGGGACCCCTTAGCTGAGAGAGAGATGAAGCAGGGACCCCCACTACATATTGTATAAAATTGTGTTGCAGATTATGTTCATAGATTTTTTAGACAGTTTAGAGTTGTTTGACAACACTGTCATCAAGCTTACAACGCCTCGCAGCGCGAGGCGTTGTAAGCTTGTAGATCTGCTCTCTTTGGCTAATGTTCCACTCAGAATAGGGATGCTAGGGTTCAAGTGGTTAATGTAAAAACACGATCCTATCACACAAAGATTTGGCAGGCTCCCTGTTGTAACTCTGAGGACCCCCTAGGGGTCCCGTACCCCCTGTTGAAGACCCCTGATGTACAGTATACGTATTGGCTCCCTGTACATTTTACAATTGATTTGAAGGTCCTTTTATTTGCTTTTAAATCTTTAAACAGGCTGCACCTCACTGAGCTGCTGTAACCATACTGTACACCCTAGCAGATCATTTACACTGTATTAATGTATGTTGAAACAAGGGTTGCAACACCAACCATTGGCAGCCAATGCACCCAAACAGTTTGTTGCTATCTGACTGTATTAAACCATGTCAAACTCACCAACATTACGGTTGTATATGTAACAAGGTTTTATTACCATCTGATTGTATTTAAAGGACAACATAGTTTTTTTGAACACAGGTTCATATTTTAGATTATAATTAGAGAAAAGAAAAGACGAGAGTTAAAAAGAAATCATTTACTGCTTTCTATAGTTTTAGAAATGTTAGTATTTAGATTTCAGTGGTTGGGGGCATGCGTACAATGGCTAAATATGTATTTTTTAGACACAATATGCCGGCAATTTCTTTGTTACTTTTTACACCAGCCCCCATAAGTCACATCTGCCCATGAAAGATTGCGGTGCATCTTGGGAATGGGCTTATTGTGTCTAGAAAATACAATAATTAGCCAAATCAAAATGGTTAAAATCACTAAAACGATAGAAAGAAGTAAATGAAAACATTTTAACACTCATCTTTTCTTTTCTCTTTGTTGTAAAAAAACAAACCTGTCCTTAAACAACGTCAAACTCACCAACATTACGGTTGTATATGTAACAAGGTTACTATTATAGTTTTATTTTCAGGGTTGAAATTCCACCAAATCCTACTTACTTTCAATGTTCTATTCCAACTGTGTAAATACCTGTACTGTCACTTTCAGACTCACTGCTTTTCAGCGCATGGATTCAATTCAATTTTCAATTCAAAGGGCTTTATTGGCATGAGAAAACATACGTTTACATTGCCAAAGCAGAAGTGTAGATAATACAATACAATACAATCAGAACAAAATATATACAGGCGAAAACAGTTTTCATGCATCACGGTAACGTGCAGGCAGAGCAGTGATATATACAATGGTTTTTAAGGTGGTTGGGTTCCATTTGATATCCTTCTCTTATCACAGCAGCTCACAAATCTTGCTGCTGTGTTTGCACATTGTTTTACTTCCCCCAGCAGGTATGGGAGTTTTTCATCATTGGTCATATTTTGAAACTCTCCTTGGGTGGTTATGATCTGTGGGAAGTATGTGTCTCTGATGTCTTGGTACAGCGGACAGGTGGTTAGAAAGTGTAGCTCAGTTTCCACTTCATTTTGTGTGCAGTGGGTGCAAAGTCTGTTTTCTCTAGGGAGCCAGGTATGCCTGTGACGTCCTTTCTCGATTGCAAGACTGTGCTCACTGAGTCTGTACCTAGTCAAGATCTTTCTTTGTTTTGGGTCGGCCACCTTGCTCAGGTATTCTGCCATGGTGTATTCTCTGTTTAGGGCCAAATAGCATTCTAGTTTGCTCTGCTCTTGGGTTGCTTCTCTCCAATGTGTCAGGTAGCTTTCTTTCTGCTGTTTTATATTTTTGGTTTAGTCCAGTGAATTGTCTGTCTGGTGGCTCTGCTTGTGTTTGTGTACAGAGTTCCCGGACCAGTTGGCTGAGGGGGCATCTCTCTAGGGTTTCTCTGTGTGTGAGTGCCTTGTTATGAAATGCATCTGGGTCACTTTCTTTTAAGTGGTTATAAAATTTGAATGCTCTCTTTTTTATTTTGATTATGAGAGGGTATCGTCCTAATTCTGCCCTGCACGCATTATTTGGTGTTTTCAGCTGAATTCTGAGAATTGATTTGCAGAATTCTGTGTGCAGGGTCTCTATTTGATGTTTGTCCCATTTTTCAAGGTCTTGGTTTGTGGCTGGTCCCCAGATCTCGCAACCATAGAGGGAAATTGGTTCTATCACAGAGTCCAGTATTTTTAGCCAGGTTTTTATTGGGATGTCTATTTTGATGTTCCTTTTGATGGCATAGAAAGCCCTTCTTGCCTTGTCTCTCAGGTCTTTTACAGCTTGGTTGAAGTTTCCTGTGCTGCTGATGTTTAGGCCAAGGTAGGTGTCGTTTTTTGTTTGTTCTAATGGGATTGTATTTAGAAAGAATTGCTGGTTTTGGCGGCTGGATCTCTTTTGAAATATCATGATTTTAGTTTTGGTTAAGTTTACTGTAAGGGCCCACGTCTGGGAGAATTTGTGCAGGAGATCGAGTTGCTGCTGCAGTCCTTCTTTGGTTGGAGACAGTAGCAGCAGGTCATCTGCAAAGAGCCTGGTGCTGCAGACTGTTCTAAAGTTTTTGCCAATTAATTTATATATATATTAAAGAGAGTTGGACTCAGGCTGCATCCCTGTCTAACTCCCCGACTTTGGGGGAAGAAGTCTCTGTGTTTTTCTCCTATTTTAACTGCGCATTCGTTGTTTGTGTACATTGATTTTATGATGTCATAGGTTTTTCCCCCGATACCGCTTTCCAACAGTTTGTACATCAGACCTTTGTGCCAGATTGAATCGAATGCTTTTTTGAAGTCAACAAAGCAGGAGAATAGTTTGCTTTTGTTTTTGTTTATTTGGTTGTCGATAAGGGTGTTGAGGGTGTAAATGTGGTCTGTTGTACGATAGTTTGTTAGGAAGCCAATTTGTGATATGCTCAGGACGTTGCTTTCTGTGAGGAAATGTAGAATTCTGTGATTGATGATCATGCAGAGAATTTTACAGAGGTTGCTGTTTACACAGATCCCACGGTAGTTATTTGGGTCATATTTGTCACCACTCTTATGGAGTGGTGTTATCAGCCCTTGGTTCCATAAGTTGGGGAAAATCCCAGAGCTGAGCAACGATATTAAGGAGTTTTAATATGGCCAGTTGAAATTTGAGGTCAGTGAATTTTATCATTTCATTAAGAATGCCATCAACACCACAGGCCTTCTTACTTTTTATTGTTTTTATTTTGTCTTGGAGTTCTTTTAGGGTGATTTGGGAATCTAATGGGTTCTGATAGTCTTTTATGGCTGACTCTAGGTTTTGCAGTTTATCTTGTATCTGTTTTTGTCTCCACCAGCCGAAGACATGGGGGAGAGTATGTTTTCCCCTCCGTCCGTCCGTGTGTCCGTCCGTCCGTCCGTGTGTCCGTGCGTGCGTCCTCGCAGTTTGTGTGCAGCTAATCTCAGTCGCCGTTGGCCCGGTCGCTGCCAAAGTGAGCACACACATTCCCTGGATGCCAATCTAGAACCTCTGCCCTAAATTTTTCAAATGGGCCTTTTCTAGCGCCACCTAGTGGCCGATGTTCGCAAAACACATTTCTGTGCACTACTCTTACAGATTTTGTCCAAAAATCCTACAAATCGGTAGGCAGTATCTCAACAGTCATGTGATCGACACGGATCTGTCCGATTTTGCATATTCCATCCTGATTGGCTAAGATTGGCTTCCAAAGTTTGTAGGATTGAGCCGTTTTGGACAAAATGCCTCAAATCACAAACGCAAAGTGCAATTATCATGAAATCGCGCACACACTTTCCCACTAGGCAGAGGAAGAAATACCACTTAAATCTTTTTTAATCAGCCTCATGGTGGCGCTATAACAGGCCGATTTGTGGTTTTACCTATAACTCCACCGATCAGTTTCAAACTTTGTAAGCGCACTCCCTAGAGGCTAAGGATAAACCTTTACCCTGCATTTTTCACATCAGCCTTTTATAGCGCCACCTTTGGGCCGACTTATGTAAAACACATTTTTGGATATTACTCCTTGAGATTTTATCCAAAAATCACGCAAATCGGTACACAGTATCTCTATAGTCATGTGATCAAGTCCGATCCGTCTGTATTTCATATTCCATCCTGATTGGCTAATATTGGCTTCCAAAGCTTGCAGGATTGCTCCGTTTTTGAACAAAATGCCTCAAATCATCAACGCAGCTTGCGATTACCGTGAAATTTGCCACACATATTACCACTAGGTCAAGGAACAAATGCTACCTTTTTCACATTGGCCTGTTATAGCGCCACCAGCAGGTAGACTTTGGCAAAACTCATTTTTGGAACACAATGCTTCAAATCATGCATGCGGCATCAGATTGCCATGAAAGATCTAAGGTGAAGAACATATGCCACCCTTTTTACATTGGCCTATTATACAGTAGCACCACCAGGACGCACGGCCTGGTGGAGACCTGTGCTCGGAAGAGCACTGCTTCTAGTTGCTCTTTGTTTTTCTCTATTGGGCCAAAGAGGCTGGAAAAGTGGTTCACCCATCTGTCTCCGTTTTGGATGGGCAGTTCGTCCTGTTTTAGTTTGTTAAGTTTATTCCAGTTTTCCCAGAAACTGTTTGTTTGTATGGAGTCCTCGATATCTTGTAGTTGGTTTCTGGTGTGTTGATCTCTCTTCTCTCTTACTGTATTCTTGTATTGTTTCAGTGTTTCTCCATATTGGAGACGTGTGTTCTGGTTGTCTGGGTCTCTGTGTTTTTGGTTTGATAGTTTCCTTAATTTACTCCTGAGATTCTTACAGTCGTTATCGTACCATTTATCGTTCTCGTGTTTTTTCCTGGCTCTCCTATTTGATACCTTTAGGCTTGCTAATGAAGCTGTAAGGTCAAATATATTATTTAGGTCGTCTACTGCCCTGTTTACACTTTCGTTGTTTTCTTGATAGGTTTTTCCTAGGAACTGATCTAGACGTGATTGGACTTGTTTTTGCCTAATAGCATTTTGGAATGCTTCTAAACTATTTTCCTTCCATTTGTAGAGTTTTCTTACATTGTGTAGTTTGTTTGGTTTTTGTTCTTCGTGGCTGTGGGTTGATCTGTTTAGGTAGGCTGTGGTTCTGTTGTGGTCTGACAGGGGAGTTTGTGGGCTGACTGTGAAAGCTCTGAGAGATGCCAGGTTTATGTCAGTGATAAAGTAATCTACAGTGCTGTTTCCCAGGGATGAGCTGTATGTATATCTGCCGAAGGAGTCCCCTCTGAGCCTACCATTAACTATGTACAGACCCAGTGAGTGACAGCAGCTGTGACCCATGTTTGTTTGTTACTTTATCGTGATTGTTTCTCGGGGGACATGTTGGGGAGCTGATATCCCCCCCCCCCCCCCCCCCCCCCCCTGGTAAGTGTTTGTTTCCCTGTGTGCTGAGGGTGTCAGGCTCTTGTCCCGTTCTGGCGTTAAGGTCTCCACAAACTATAATGTGACCTTGCGCCTGAAAATAGCTAATTTCCTCTTCTAGAGTGGAGAACATGTCTTCCTTAAAATAAAGGGATTCTATTGGGAGGATGTTTGTAGGTAGCACACAGAAATACATTTTTTTCAGTTGTGGTTAGTTCTTTGTTTATTTCTAGCCAGATAGAAAAAGCTCCAGTTTTGACTAGCTTAATTGAGTGGGTTAGTTTTGATTTGTACCATACTAGCATACCTCCAGAGTCTCTTCCCTGGGTGACCCCTGCTAGCTTTGTAGATGGTATCACAAGTTCTCTGTAGCCAATAGGACAGCCTGTGGGGCCGTCACCTCTGTGCCATGTCTCTTGTAGAACAATGATGTCCATGTTTGCAATTTCTTTGGAAAAGTCTGGGGTTCTGCTCTTGATGCCAAGGGCGCTCGACCTCAGTCCTTGTATATTCCAGGATGATATAGTGAGTGATTTGTACTCCATAGTTCACATTGTTAGATTCCCTGGGTGCTCTGCCAGTATGCGCAGAAGTCCTTCATCATCATCTGGTACATGTGTTCGGTGGGGGTGGGGATCTCTCTGGTCACTGCCTGTGAGAATAAGTGTGGGAAAGTGGGTGCATGAGTGAGTGGGAGGTCCATCAGTGGTGTGAATGGTGCATGAGTGGGGACGGCCATCCGGGGTGTGGGTGGTGGATGAGTGTGGATGGCCATCAGGGGTGTGGGGGGGGGCCATCCGAGGTGTGGGTGGGTTACCCTGGTGTGTGGCACGAGGTTGTTTGGGTGAAGCAGGAGAGAATCCGGAGGGTCTCCTGTGTTTGGGTCCAGTGGGTTGTCTGGGGCTACGGTTGAATACTATATTTCAGGCTCTTTGCGAAGGCTGGGACTTCATGCTCGTAGATGTGTACTGTGTCTTTTAGGCTTTTCCCAGTCAGCCTTGGGTGTTTCGCAAAGTTAACATTCTGCTTCGTTGCACAAATGTTGGAAATTCGTGTGTTGATTTCGTTGATGTAGTCAGGGTCGACATCTTTTCTGGGTAGCAGTGCAGAGATGACTACTTTTGCGTCTGGGAATGTTGAGGTGGCCTTCTCCATCATTCTCTTGGCCGACGCAACCATCTGGTAGTTTTCCTGCTTCCATATGTCATTTGTACCCGTGTGTATTATTATGTGACTGGGAGAACCCAGACAGTCCTTTGTCAGCTGCTCCATTGCCTTGCTGGTGTTGCTGCATCTGATCTGTTTGACTCTGTGCTTCGGGAAGAGCTTTTTTTCATCCACGTGTTTCCCATTTGAGTCCATCAGAAGTATGATTTCCGGGCTTTCTGGCTGGTTGTGTTCTGGATCTGGTAGAGGGGGAGGGTTGGGGTGAGGCCTCTTCAGGTTGGGAGGTTTCTAGGGAAGGTCCTTGACTTATAGGTCCTTCTGGCTGGTTGAGGTTTTCTGGGATGTTTTCTGTTGGCTCTACTCTTTCCTGTTGAGCGCTGGTTGGAAAACTTGTCTCAGCCTTGAGTTGTTCTATCTCTCTCCAGAGATGTCCTATATCCTTTTCTGACCTTATGTTTAGCTGTTCTCTGTCTTTTATCATACTGAGAGGAGGGTTTGTGTGTATAGCTGAAGCTGTGTACTTGGAGGACTGCATACTCACACAATGTGTGTATTTATTTTATGACTGTACAGCACCACCAAACCACTGCCAGTGAAACTGCAACCAGCAGCTACCTGTGGTCTGTGTCCCTCTTTCAACAACAACACCACCACAACAACAACAACAACACAACAACCAGCAGCTACCTGTGGTCTGTGTCCCTCTTTCAACACCACCACCAGGTATGATTATTGTTGTTGTAACTGAAGAGCAGTTACCCAATGTGGCCACAAGGTGGCATCTCAGTGCAGCATCATGTAGCAACAGACAGACAGTTATTGTAGGAGAGTCATATTTATCATCATTAGTAGTCATAACAGAGCAGTAGTACATGTATTTGTTTTGACTGAATATACAATATTTACTGTATAGGCCTACAATAGGTTAACATTATTGTTTTGCTGTATATGGCATAACAGTTCTAAACCATTGGTTCTCAAAGTGAGGTCCGGGGAAACCCAGGGGTCCTTGGGGGGGTTCCAGGGGGTCCCCAGGAAAAGTAGTTAACATAGCATCACAATCATGTGTATGTTGGCTTTTCAAAAATAGCAGATCTACAAGCTCACAGCTTGTACATGTATTGCATTTTCACAAAACTATGAATTCATTTGAAAATATATTTTCCCCCATACAAAAGTATATATTTATAATAATCACAAAGAACATAAAAAATAACATATTTTGAACACCTGTAAAACATTAAAATAATGGGGTAGGCTACTGCTGGCCAATCCTTTCCCTTTTGTCACTTTTTTTCAAGCTCTCACTAACATGCCACTGACACACACACACACACACACACACACACACACACACACACACACACACACACACACACACACACACACACACACACACACACACACACACACACACACACACACACACACACACACACACAGAGAGAGAGAGAGAGAGAGAGAGAGAGAGCTGGGTGTCCAGGTTCATCTCACAACTTAGTTTGATCTGTGGTTGAATGCTCAGTGACTCCTCCCACTGTACCCATAGACACTCTTATAGTGTTACTGTTAACACAGTCAACCATTTTGACACAACACCACAACTCAACACTATGGACTCCATTTGAACACAACACCACAACTCAACACTATGGACTCCATTTGAACACAACACCACAACTCAACACTATGGACTCCATTTGAACACAACACCACAACTCAACACTATGGACTCCATTTGAACACAACACCACAACTCAACACTATGGACTCCATTTTGACACCTTGGATTAAAACCTAAAGATTAATAAGTAAGTGTTTTTAATCACTTTACTAGAACTAATGTCTCCATAGTCTGGTATTAAATAATTGTTTGTAGGATGTTTATACGATGACTCAGTCATAAACATTGAACATACACACAATGATGTATCGCTTTTTAATGACGTATTGCCTCTCCCTCGCTTTCTTTCTGACTGTAGTCGCTCTCTCTCTCTCTCTCTCTCTCTCTCTCTCTCTCTCTCTCTCTCTCTCTCTCTCTCTCTCTAATGATATCAACACCAACATATTATTGTAACGTCTTGCGCAGCGAGCTGGAATCGAACCCCAGCCTCCAGCAGGTAACAATAGAGCTAGCCCCCTTTGGAGCAGCGAGTCAGGGCGGGGTGGTGGCAACACTCAGACAGAGCTGAACATACAGGGAGGGATTAACCCTTTGTGGTGTGGTGGTGTTTTCCATGTATTTCCATGTATTTCCTGTATTTTGACCAAAAGGGAGGCATTCCCGTATGGGACGTACGTCACTAGCCTTACATCGCACCTGCAGTGGCTTCCGCATTCTGGCTTTGGGACGAGCTGCATGGGGCATCTTATCGCTTATACAGACAGGTCGGGGGCATGGTCGGCAAAACTGCAATTGCGACTCTACACATGCACAAAAATGCGAAATATAGCACATCGCAGAAGTTCTGCAAGATGTATGCGACTTGTCCGGAAGCCTTGTTTAATGTATTAGTCCGTATTTTTAAATATAAATAGTTTTTACCAAGTGTACAGCTTTTCCTTGTTTGCTACAACGTTAGCTGCAACAGCGCCCGTTGGTGGCTGGAAGCATTATTGTGCATTCTTCCTTTTACACATGTCCTTGTATGAGCGAATGGGGGAATGGATGAACGTCACGTGATAAGTGCAGCCATCTTTAACCAAACCAGAGATGGTAGATTTGGAATCGACACACACTTGGTAAAAACTCGTTTTATTTAAAAATACGGACTAATACATTAAACAAGGCTTCCAGACAAGTCGCATAAACCTTGTAGAACTTGTCCGGAAGCTATATTTTGCATTTGTGCATGTGTAGAGCCGCAATAGCAGCTTTGCAGACCATACCCCCGACCTGTCTGTATAAGCGGTAAGATGCTTGTGCAGCCGTTAAAGCCACAATGCGGAAGCCACTGCAGGTTCGTCTTAATGTAAGGCTAGGACATCACATGACCCAGGTAAAGGGAAGATGCATATATTATGTTTTTCAGTGCGTCTGCCTGCGTGTTCAGTTGACAGGGCAGCACAGAGAGTGCACACTGGCATGCATGTGTGTGTGCATGTGCGACTGTGCGCGTGCGTGCGTGTGTGCGTGTGAGATTAGCTCAGGTGTGCAAGGCTGGCGGGCACATTGGTGTGTGTGTGTGTGTGTGTGTGTGTGTGTGTGTGTGTGTGTGTGTGTGTGTGTGTGTGTGTGTGTGTGTGTGTGTGTGTGTGTGTGTGTATGTGTAAAAATGTGCGCTGGTGGCTGTGAGAGAGGACAGAGAGGAAAATGCCCTCCTAAAAAAGAAAAGACTTTGTTCTGAAAAAAAACAGTGTAAAACCTGTTCACAGTCAGAATACAGTCTTCTGCAGCTTGTGTTGGAGGGTTAGTGATTGATTGATTGATTGATTGATTGATTGATTGATTGATTGATTGAATACTTTATTGCCAGTTTGCATAGTAAAAGGTACAGTTTAATGACAGTACAGTTCACTGGTACAAGGTCAACTAAAAGGATAAGCTCAGGGAAGCACATGGCTTGTTTACATTGAGACTCTTTTTTAAACTCAAATAACATTGAACAGCTAGAACACAGCACTATGCAGAAAAAAAGATGAAAGTCGTAAAAAAAACACAATGCAAAAATAAATGTTATTTACAATAGAAAGGTAATGGGAGGTAAATGTAAAAATAAATGGTATTTACAATAGAAAGGTAATGGGAGGTAAATGTAATAATAAATGGTATTTACAATAGAAAGGTAATGGGAGGTAAATGTAAAAATAAATGTTATTTACAATAGAAAGGTAATGGGAGGTAAATGCAAAAATAAATGGTATTTACAATAAAAAGGTAATGGGAGGTACATGTAAAAATAAATTGTATTTACAATAGAAAGGTAATGGGAGGTAAATATAAAAATAAATGGTATTTACAACCCGGTAAGGGTAGGCTAAGAACGTTAGAACTCCCTCTAACGTGTCATGATGTCAGATGGAGTTTTCTATCACTCATGGAGGAGAAAACAACCTAAAACATGCTGGCACACAACATAAACCCTAAACCTAAAACATGCTGACACACAACATAAACCCTAAACCTAAAACATGCTGGCACACAACATAAACCCTAAACCTAAAACATGCTGGCACACAACATAAACCCTAACCCTAACCCTAAAACATGCTGCCACAGACATGCAGTTCATAAAGTAAGAAGTAACATAAGTAACATAAGAACCTGTACATGCATTTGAAATTACATTAAACAAATACTTTTCAGGATTCTAACCAGTAAGACTCCCTAATCGGGAGATAAGCGACCGTTAATACAACCGACGAATCTCACTAAGTCTGACCTCACAAGCCCCATATTTGGACACGAACAACATATAACTCCATATATAGACATAGCTGCTGACATCAGTATGACATCACACTGCTGACATCAGTATGACATCACACCGTACACAAATGACCCTTATATAAGACCGGCATTATCTACCGACAGATTAGATGCAAGCAGGATCTCGACTCTGACACAACTCATCAGCTCATAAGCTGGTTCTCCCTCCATATATGGAGATAACCGACGAATCTCACTAAGTCTGACCTCACAATTTGGACACGAACAACATATAACTCCATATATAGAGACATAGCTGCTGACATCAGTATGACATCACACTGCTGACATCAGTATGACATCACACCGTACACAAACAAAGGTGTGACGTGTGACGTGTGACCGACGGACGGACGGACGGACGGACGGACGGACGGACGGACGGACGGCCGGTGGAGGTTTTGATACTAAACTGCGACCTAACGGTCGCAATTAAAGAAATGGCTAAAATAGCAGATCTACAAGCTTGTAGATCGTCTATTTTTGCTATTTTTGACTGTATATGCATTGTGGCCCTCTGGAGTGTGTGTGAAAATATAGTGGCCCTCTCCATCATCAAAGTTGCCCACCCCTGATATAGAAAAAACTATTGACCTTTAATGGAAAATAAAATAAAACTTGATCTCCTCCCATCCTCAAGGGGCATCGGTGGTTGGTTTGCAACTGAAAGGTTCCTGGTTCGATTCCCAAGACCGACCGACAGAAGTCTGGATGAGGAAGTGAAGGTCATCCACGGCACCCCTGAATTAAGCTGTACGTTTTTTGAATCTTGTATCATATTATATGCACATCTTTCCACCTGCAATACAGTAGTAAGCTATGTTACAGAGAAATATCAGTTTCCATCTGAACTGACTGGAAATAACTTTATACTTGACGTTTAACCACTTGAACCCCAGCATCCCTATTCTGGGAGGAAGGTTCACCAAAAATAGCAGATCTACAAGCTCACAACACCTCACAAGTTAGGGTAGATGGAAAAAGAACTCATCAAGTACAGTGCAAATGAATTCCAAATATTATCAAAGTATTCTGCGGCTCCCCTGGACTGGCATCACTGCACTCACTTTGGGAAACTAGTCTGTGTTGTAGTCACTCACAGACGGACGGTCGGTCGGTCGGTCGGTCGGTCGGTCGGTCGTCTAGAAGCCTTTCGAGATTTTCCAGCCAACAACTGTGTTCACAGAGATTCTATTCCATTTTCCAGCCAACAACTGTGTTGGATCATGGAACTGCATGTATGTGGGTATCCGTATCAGGTAACAATAGAAGGGTTTATGCCGGAGAGAGGGGGGGAGGGAGAGGGAGGGAGAGGGGAGTTCTACATGGATCATGCCTACACAAGTCACAGCATGGTAGAAACGTGTGAATGAATATCTGTGGTAGATGTAGCTCACTGTATATCATGTTTAAAAGAGGACATGTTTATTACAGTCAGAGATTTAAATGGACTGATTAGTTTGTAATGGTTTTATATAAGATATAACAAACAATACATCAACAAGACTTAACAAGCCACACATACTGTACACCAGACTATAATGCATGTAAAACAAGTAAACCTATCATACAAGAGTTGGACACATTCTATAAAGCTTGTATAAAGTGGAGATGACTGTGATGGGAACCAGATGTATTGGAATGTTCTGTTTGTTGCAACACAGCCTCTCCAAATGTATCAGTGATACAAGCTGAAATGGACTGACGGTTAATGCATCTCCATTCCTGTAGTTCATGGCAGACTGACAGACAGACAGACAGACAGACAGACAGACAGACAGACAGCCCTCGAGTCCTTGCTTCATTTGAACGCGTTCCTAAGTCAGTGAGTCACTAAAGGGAGCGGTTTGGAATTGAGCCAGAGACTGCACTGTGCTGCATGTATGGGCGGCAAGGGGTGCAATTAGGGACTGAGCATTGGTTAGACCTCCCGTTGGTCTGACCAGGTTAACGTTCACCAGGTTAGCATTCACCAAGGTCGGCAGGTTAGCATTCACCAGGTTAGCATTCACCAGTGTCGGCAGGTTAGCATTCACCAAGGTCGGCAGGTTAGCATTCACCAGTGTTAGTGTGGCATTGAGCTCATGAATGTACGTATGCCTTATTGTTCTTTGACTGGATCTTATTACTGTTGATGAGCGATGATGTATGGACAGTCTGTTACTGTTGATGTACTTAAAAGTACCAAAAGTAGTCATCATGCACATTGTGTCCCATTTCAATGTATTATTATTTTATTTTTAAAGATTTGTTTTGGGGCTTTTAAGCCTTTATTGACAGGACAGTAGACTGACAGGAAATGGGGAGAGAGATGGGGAGTGACATGCAGCAAAGGTCGTCTGCATCACGGGTCAATTGGACATACTTTAGTAAAGTTAAAGTATCTCAGAATTACACTATTTACTCAGTACAGTACTTGAGTAAATGTACTCAGGTGCTTTCCACCTCTGGAGTCAGTAACAGAAAACAGAAGTGTTTGTCAAACAAAGAAGTGGTTCAGCTGGTAGAACATGTCCTGCATGTCCTCAAGTGACCCGGATTAATTCAGAGCACCAGCAGCTCTGTCTCGGTTGAATAATGTGGCTTTGATCCTTACATTTTCCCAGTGAAACTCACAGTCTCACACCTTCCAACAAAGAAAACAATCAAATATTGCCATGGTGATTTGTTAAGGGACCATGTAAATGAGCATTAATGGCCACTGGGTGAACAGAGACGTTAATGTGCCACTATGGGCAACATGCATTTACCCAGTAAACGGCATGTGTGCTGCATGGGCATTTGTCTACATCATTGTAAATTTACAGTTGCAAACATTTAGAGAGCAGGTGTAATTTCCAGTATTCTGGTGGAGTTGGGGAGGTTGATGAAGCAAATGAACATTAATGGCTGTGGCTGCATATCAGTGGGGTGTGTGAGGGGTGGTCTTATGTAGGCCTTTGACACATGGGTTAGCCTACTGGCCACGCAAAAAGGGTGAAATCCCCCAAAAGCAGGAGAAATGGTAAATAAAAGGAGTCTCCTGCTAAATGCAGGAGAGTTGGCAGGTATGGACTTGTTTCACTGATAATAATCTAGTTTGTTTTCACTCACCTTCCCTGAGTGTAGAGGAGGCGGGGCAACAGCATGTACTGTAACAGTAGTCTATAAAAGAAACACAGTGTGTAGAAAGAAGGGAACCATTTTGATCCTGACACAATAAGTGAACTGAACATCTGGACAACATATTGGATTACAAAACACACTTGAAAAACCTAAACATGATATAAAGTAAGTGTTGTTGTTTTAATATCACTGCTAGTCTACAACCACTGGTTTTACACAGAAACACTTTCTACACTTATGGTTTCTAGTATTACTAATAATAATAGCTCTCTCTGTCTAGTCTGCCGTCTTTACTTGCTCTGTGGTTATGATTGACGTCACCAACAAAATATGTAGACAGAGCAGAACATTCTGAACATAATGATGTCTATTATTTAACGCTATAAGTGACTCGTTGATTTGGTATAATGATGTCATTTTATGACGGTTAGTTAAACCTGTGTCAGATTTCTACTCGTCGGTCTTTTCCCACTCGGCTGAAACCTGCTTGGTTTCCATTGTGAGTTAACAGTGTGATCCGGTCTAGAGCCCGCCTACTGTATCCTGTGGTGCAGTGTTTCCTTTCCAGACCGGATCTGCAACATGCAAAGAGACTTTATTTTATATACTCTATGGTGGAATTACTGCACCAGTTTACTGTAAACCACCTGGTTTAGAGGAAGATGCAAGAGAAGTAGTTTTCAGCAGGGTTTCAGTGTGGTTTCCTTTGAGTATTTACTGTTTGTGAATAAGTATTTTACAATGAACAGTTTACTATAAAAACTATTTGATCATTAAAAATATGTCTATTTTAAATATTTGAATAAAGTAACTTCTGAACCAGTGGGCATCTCAAAGCTGCAGTCCATAACTTAGTTTAGTGAATAAAACATTATTTTAACCATGGTAGAGTATGTTAATTAATAGTATTATTAACATGATATTCCAACATCTACCTCAGACCAGCTGTTAGTTCTGTTGTTGCAACATCTGTGTCTCTGTGGTCTAGTAGGACCCCTGTTGGTTGGCAAGAGCTACTGCATGCATCAGCATCTACTGTAGTCTCATCATGGTGATATTGTTGTTCATCTACTGTAGTCTCAGCACTATGATGGTGATATTGATAATATAGAATGAGATAAACAATATTACTGAAACGTGTTGTCTGCAACTATAAATGATTTGTATTTTTATTTTACTAACTGTGTGCTTGTGCCGCACTGGGCAAATGGCTGAAAGGCTACTATAAAGGATGCTGATGGTTAATGCCATGCATCTCTAACATGTTGTGTTTTCTGATGTATTTTATTGACTGTAACCTTGACAGGTTTAATAAAGAGCAACATGGAGAGCAAGAAGGAGGAAGCTGGCAAACACAGAGCAGAGTCTCCAACACCCAGCTGTGTGTCTGTGAAGAGTGACCAGTCTAAAGATTTTCCTCCCCACTTCAGTGAACCTGGACCTCCACACACACAGTATGTCAATCCTCCTGTACAATATATAACACTATAACATGACAAAGTGATCTCAATTGACTTCGATGTCTTTTTCATTCACATGATAAATGTATAAACATTTGTATGATTCCAGAAGTCACAGAGCAGAGTCTCCAACACCCAGCTGTGTGTCTATGAAGAGTGACCAGTCTAAAGATTTTCCTCCCCACTTCAGTGAACCTGGACCTCCACACACACAGTATGTCAATCCTCCTATACAATATATAGTCTACGTGGCAATTAGCCTTGCCATTGACTACTTAACAGACTGTAATATGTTTGCAGTGTTTCCCCATAAGTTTTTAACAGACATTATTTGAGTTTGAGAAGTTTAAGTGACAAGTTTGAATTGCACTGTATTGTTTGATTGTTACCAATAATGAATATGTGTTTGTATTGTGTTTGTATTGTGTTGTATAGTGTTTCATTGATTGCATTGACTCCTGAGTCAATGCTTAAGCACTCCTGTGCTCAATCACAACCTTTATAGGCTGAACTGCGGGAACTGTTGCCTAAAACTGGGACCCTGAAAAGCAATGCGCACGTTACTGCACACGCGTGTGCCCATTGTCTAACGTTCGTGCACACGCACATACGCACGGCAGGGTTGCAAACAGGCAGTGAGTGATTGACAAACAGCCTCAGCGTTGAATTCAGACACGCAATGAATTTGTTCATGTTTTCTGATTGGTTAGGTGAGCATGTTTTCATGAAAAGAACATGATAAATGTCTATGCAACCACTGAAAACAGCTACTATTATTTTAATTCTGGCGAAAACCAGGACAATTTTGTAGTGAATGTTGAAAACCGGGACATATGAGTGTTTTAGAGATATTTGTCGGGACACCGGGACACGCAGCTTGAAAACGGGACTGTCCCGGCCAAAACGGGTCACCCTGCCTAGGGTTTATGTAAAGTGTAAAATTGGGTTATAATTAAGGTGGTGTGGGTAATTCAATTATTGTAAAATGTGAGAATTTTATTGTCTCTGGACATGGAAAAGAGTCTGGTTTATACATAGTTGTGGAATCAACTCAGAATTGGTACAGTCCAGTGGGAGGGGGCTTAGACCTGCTACTACTCAGATCAGTTAATGTAGGACTGTGAGAGAGAGAGAACCTAATGCCAATTGCTGGCCAGTGATTTGTAAATAGTTTGAACTGTCTTATTTTGATCACTTTTACCTGAAAGGGACTCTGTCTTGCTATTTTTGAATATTTTGCCATTTTAGTATTTTCTTGAAGGTTTGAATTAAAGCTATACTGTGTAAGTTGCTCAACTAGTGGTCAGTAGCACTATAGCAAACCTCGGTCGCGTCCGCGTCTTTTGGCCGTTTTTCGCCACGGACACCCCCGCGTCTGCCTCCACCTCGCCGAGATCTATCTTTAGAGGGGTCCCTGGTTCCTGTGCGTTCAGGCATTCCGGAGAAACAGACTCCTTCACCCATGCTTCACCGTTCACCCGAGTATAGAGACACCCGGGAGACTACAAATATGGCCGCCCTAGCGACCCCACTTCAAGATGCGCTGTGATTGGCCGGCAGTGTATAACCCTCGCTGTGATTGGCCGGTAGTGTATGACGACGTCATTTTGCCGCGAAATTCTCCCCCCCTCACGGCTCATAGAAAACATATAAAGAGAAGGCTTTTGAAGCTGAAAATAACGGAGTGGGTGTTCTAAAACTTTAGCGATTTAACAGTTACGACAATTTTAAGATTTGTTTTATAAAAAAAGTTACATGGTATAACTTTAAGTGCCTTTTCGGCCGAACACTACCCTCACTCGGGCAGAGTGTGACAGTCTAACACTATAACATGACACAGTGATCTCATGCAAACTACTACAAAACAATACATTTTGCAGTTTTTCCTGTCATCATTGGAGAGCCAAAACCCCCCAAAACGACCTTTTAATTCTCATGATGAATGTATAAACATTTGTATGATTCCAGAAGTCACAGAGCAGAGTCTCCAACACCCAGCTGTGTGTCTGTGAAGAGTGACCAGTCTAAAGATTTTCCTCCCCACTTCAGTGAACCTGGACCTCCACACACACAGTATGTCAATCCTCCTGTACAATATATAACACTATAACATGACAAAGTGATCTCAATTGACTTCGATGTCTTTTTCATTCACATGATAAATGTATAAACATTTGTATGATTCCAGAAGTCACAGAGCAGAGTCTCCAACACCCAGCTGTGTGTCTATGAAGAGTGACCAGTCTAAAGATTTTCCTCCCCACTTCAGTGAACCTGGACCTCCACACACACAGTATGTCAATCCTCCTGTACAATATATAGTCTACGTGGCAATTAGCCTTGCCATTGACTACTTAACAGACTGTAATATGTTTGCAGTGTTTCCCCATAAGTTTTTAACAGACATTATTTGAGTTTGAGAAGTTTAAGTGACAAGTTTGAATTGCACTGTATTGTTTGATTGTTACCAATAATGAATATGTGTTTGTATTGATATGTTTCATTGATTGCATTGACTCCTGAGTCAATGCTTAAGCACTCCTGTGCTCAATCACAACCTTTATAGGCTGAACTGCGGGAACTGTTGCCTAAAACTGGGACCCTGAAAAGCAATGCGCACGTTACTGCACACGCGTGTGCCCATTGTCTAACGTTCGTGCACACGCACATACGCACGGCAGGGTTGCAAACAGGCAGTGAGTGATTGACAAACAGCCTCAGCGTTGAATTCAGACACGCAATGAATTTGTTCATGTTTTCTGATTGGTTAGGTGAGCATGTTTTCATGAAAAGAACATGATAAATGTCTATGCAACCACTGAAAACAGCTACTATTATTTTAATTCTGGCGAAAACCAGGACAATTTTGTAGTGAATGTTGAAAACCGGGACATATGAGTGTTTTAGAGATATTTGTCGGGACACCGGGACACGCAGCTTGAAAACGGGACTGTCCCGGGTAAAACGGGTCACCCTGCCTAGGGTTTATGTAAAGTGTAAAATTGGGTTATAATTATGGTGGTGTGGGTAATTCAATTATTGTAAAATGTGAGAATTTTATTGTCTCTGGACATGGAAAAGAGTCTGGTTTATACATAGTTGTGGAATCAACTCAGAATTGGTACAGTCCAGTGGGAGGGGGCTTAGACCTGCTACTACTCAGATCAGTTAATGTAGGACTGTGAGAGAGAGAGAACCTAATGCCAATTGCTGGCCAGTGATTTGTAGATAGTTTGAACTGTCTTATTTTGATCACTTTTACCTGAAAGGGACTCTGTCTTGCTATTTTTGAATATTTTGCCATTTTAGTATTTTCTTGAAGGTTTGAATTAAAGCTATACTGTGTAAGTTGCTCAACTAGTGGTCAGTAGCACTATAGCAAACCTCGGTCGCGTCCGCGTCTTTTGGCCGTTTTTCGCCACGGACACCCCCGCGTCTGCCTCCACCTCGCCGAGATCTATCTTTAGAGGGGTCCCTGGTTCCTGTGCGTTCAGGCATTCCGGAGAAACAGACTCCTTCACCCATGCTTCACCGTTCACCCGAGTATAGAGACACACGGGAGACTACAAATATGGCCGCCCTAGCGACCCCACTTCAAGATGCGCTGTGATTGGCCGGCAGTGTATAACCCTCGCTGTGATTGGCCGGTAGTGTATGACGACGTCATTTTGCCGCGAAATTCTCCCCCCCTCACGGCTCATAGAAAACATATAAAGAGAAGGCTTTTGAAGCTGAAAATAACGGAGTGGGTGTTCTAAAACTTTAGCGATTTAACAGTTACGACAATTTTAAGATTTGTTTTATAAAAAAAGTTACATGGTATAACTTTAAGTGCCTTTTCGGCCGAACACTACCCTCACTCGGGCAGAGTGTGACAGTCTAACACTATAACATGACACAGTGATCTCATGCAAACTACTACAAAACAATACATTTTGCAGTTTTTCCTGTCATCATTGGAGAGCCAAAACCCCCCAAAACGACCTTTTAATTCTCATGATGAATGTATAAACATTTGTATGATTCCAGAAGTCACAGAGCAGAGTCTCCAACACCCAGCTGTGTGTCTGTGAAGAGTGACCAGTCTAAAGATTTTCCTCCCCACTTCAGTGAACCTGGACCTCCACACACACAGTATGTCAATCCTCCTGTACAATATATAACACTATAACATGACAAAGTGATCTCAATTGACTTCGATGTCTTTTTCATTCACATGATAAATGTATAAACATTTGTATGATTCCAGAAGTCACAGAGCAGAGTCTCCAACACCCAGCTGTGTGTCTATGAAGAGTGACCAGTCTAAAGATTTTCCTCCCCACTTCAGTGAACCTGGACCTCCACACACACAGTATGTCAATCCTCCTATACAATATATAGTCTACATGGCAATTAGCCTTGCCATTGACTACTTAACAGACTGTAATATGTTTGCAGTGTTTCCCCATAAGTTTTTAACAGACATTATTTGAGTTTGAGAAGTTTAAGTGACAAGTTTGAATTGCACTGTATTGTTTGATTGTTACCAATAATGAATATGTGTTTGTATTGTGTTTGTATTGTGTTGTATAGTGTTTCATTGATTGCATTGACTCCTGAGTCAATGCTTAAGCACTCCTGTGCTCAATCACAACCTTTATAGGCTGAACTGCGGGAACTGTTGCCTAAAACTGGGACCCTGAAAAGCAATGCGCACGTTACTGCACACGCGTGTGCCCATTGTCTAACGTTCGTGCACACGCACATACGCACGGCAGGGTTGCAAACAGGCAGTGAGTGATTGACAAACAGCCTCAGCGTTGAATTCAGACACGCAATGAATTTGTTCATGTTTTCTGATTGGTTAGGTGAGCATGTTTTCATGAAAAGAACATGATAAATGTCTATGCAACCACTGAAAACAGCTACTATTATTTTAATTCTGGCGAAAACCAGGACAATTTTGTAGTAAATGTTGAAAACCGGGACATATGAGTTTTTTAGAGATATATGTCGGGACACCGGGACACGCAGCTTGAAAACGGGACTGTCCCGGCCAAAACGGGTCACCCTGCCTAGGGTTTATGTAAAGTGTAAAATTGGGTTATAATTATGGTGGTGTGGGTAATTCAATTATTGTAAAATGTGAGAATTTTATTGTCTCTGGACATGGAAAAGAGTCTGGTTTATACATAGTTGTGGAATCAACTCAGAATTGGTACAGTCCAGTGGGAGGGGGCTTAGACCTGCTACTACTCAGATCAGTTAATGTAGGACTGTGAGAGAGAGAGAACCTAATGCCAATTGCTGGCCAGTGATTTGTAAATAGTTTGAACTGTCTTATTTTGATCACTTTTACCTGAAAGGGACTCTGTCTTGCTATTTTTGAATATTTTGCCATTTTAGTATTTTCTTGAAGGTTTGAATTAAAGCTATACTGTGTAAGTTGCTCAACTAGTGGTCAGTAGCACTATAGCAAACCTCGGTCGCGTCCGCGTCTTTTGGCCGTTTTTCGCCACAGACACCCCCGCGTCTGCCTCCACCTCGCCGAGATCTATCTTTAGAGGGGTCCCTGGTTCCTGTGCGTTCAGGCATTCCGGAGAAACAGACTCCTTCACCCATGCTTCACCGTTCACCCGAGTATAGAGACACACGGGAGACTACAAATATGGCCGCCCTAGCGACCCCACTTCAAGATGCGCTGTGATTGGCCGGCAGTGTATAACCCTCGCTGTGATTGGCCGGTAGTGTATGACGACGTCATTTTGCCGCGAAATTCTCCCCCCCTCACGGCTCATAGAAAACATATAAAGAGAAGGCTTTTGAAGCTGAAAGTGGGTGTTCTAAAACTTTAGCGATTTAACAGTTACGACAATTTTAAGATTTGTTTTATAAAAAAAGTTACATGGTATAACTTTAAGTGCCTTTTCGGCCGAACACTACCCTCACTCGGGCAGAGTGTGACAGTCTAACACTATAACATGACACAGTGATCTCATGCAAACTACTACAAAACAATACATTTTGCAGTTTTTCCTGTCATCATTGGAGAGCCAAAACCCCCCAAAACAACCTTTTAATTCTCATGATAAATGTATAAACATTTGTATGATTCCAGAAGTCACAGAGCAGAGTCTCCAACACCCAGCTGTGTGTCTGTGAAGAGTGACGCGTCTAAAGGACAACCTACTGTCTTCAGTGAACCTGGATCTCCAGGTTCACTGACCTATCTATGGATTACACTATTTGTTACACAGGTCATTAACCTGTTTGACTTGCAGTGACTTTGACCCGTGCAAGGCTCCAATGAGTAAGAATTACCCTAATTAAAGTGAAAATCGATTTTACGATTTCTTCTTTTTTTAAATCGTCCAAAGGAAAAAACCCGGGTTTCGATTAAAAATCGATTAATCGAAAAACCCTACCTGCCGCCGTAGCAGCCGTCTGTACTACGCCAGAACGTCCCTTTCCACGTTGCGCCTAAAACTAAAACGTCTGCTCCATAGACGTGTCGCCATGGGAACCAAAGCGTTCAGTAAAAGAGGTGGGACCCTGTCGCCGACGGCCCTTTGCTTAACAATTTGGACCCCGTTTCCCCGTTACCCCGTTACCCCGTTTCCGCGCCTGCTATGACGCGATTGCGTCATAGCAGGCGCGGAAACGGGCTCCTTAAATTCCCCCAAATCGGCTGTGACAGGCAGATGTTGCTGGTTCACTGTGGTGTGGATATGACCCCTCATATCATTGAAAGTGGATTGACCAGGGCACTTGGAGGCACAGCAACAGTAGCTTGTAAAATTGGTTCCAAACAAGACCCAATTGGTTCTGAGATTTATTTCAAATGATGGACCGTGGAGTGGTCATTAAAAAAAAAAAATCAAACCTCGGTTCGAAGTGAAGCGGTGGACAGATAAAACCTCTATTCTGAATGTATTTTTCATCTGTTTTGATAATCTGCAATAGATACTGCATGTACAAGACAGATAAACCCTGAAGGCCAAATTATCATGTGAAGCTTGACCAATCCTCAAAGTATCCATTCATCTAACCGGGAGGGACACCACACATTTTGCTTTTTGAAAAAGCCTATTCATTCTGGACTGATATTTTACACGTACGGGACAGGAAAAACCTGTTCATTCTGGCCTGGAGTGACCATATATGGACATAAGGTAACATACTTTGTGTTTTTGAAAAACCCTGTTCATTCTGGACTGAGATCACCATATATGGTAATTAAACGGACATTCTGTGGGACAGGAAAAACCTGTTCATTCTGGCCTGGAGTGACCATATATGGACATAAGGTAACATACTTTGTGTTTTTGAAAAACCCTGTTCATTCTGGACTGACATCACCATATATGGTAATTAAACGGACATTCTGTTTTTGAAAAAGCCTGTTCATTCTGGACTGAAATTACCATATATGGGCGTGATACACACAAAGCCATTCATTGGAAGCGGTTTTCACCACTTCAAAAAGAAATGGAAAGATGCACCCAAACATGACTGGACCTGTGAGGGGAAAACAGTCGGCATCATTCACCTGATAAATGTATAAACATTTGTATGATTCCAGAAGTCACAGAGCAGAGTCTCCAACACCCAGCTGTGTGTCTATAAAGAGTGACTGGTCTAAAGATTTTCCTCCCCACTTCAGTGAACCTGGACCTCCACACACACAGTATGTCAATCCTCCTATACAATATATAACACTATAACATGACAAAGTGATCTCATGTATGTGTAAACTACAAAACAATACATTAATAACAGTGTGTCCTCCCTGTTGAATCTGTATCTATATTCAGTTACTATGTTTGCAGTTTGTGAATGAAGTTGTACGAATCACCATGTGGTGAAACTGCACTATATAGACTGACTGCTTGTGTACATGACCTATCTATGGATTACACTATGTTACACATGTCATGAAAACAAGCCAAAAAAAACATTTCATTCACATGATAAATGTACGTACACGTTTGTATGATTCCAGAAGTCACAGAGCAGAGTCTCCAACACCCAGCTGTGTGTCTGTGAAGAGTGACCAGTCTAAAGATTTTCCTCCCCACTTCAGTGAACCTGGACCTCCACACACACAGTATGTCAATCCTCCTATACAATATATAACATAACAATTTAGCACTACATAATATACACAATTGTGCACATGACATATGCAGTCCTTTTACAGATGACAGGTTTTGTCAAATAGATGGCTCACCTGTCAATAAGGATATAGCTTAACCAGTCGAAACAATAATTGACAAATGCACAAATGATATCTTTGTAATTTATGAATGAAAGATTTATGGACATACAATTGTTCTATGACAATAAGATTATTATTGTACATCAACACAATGCAGTGTGAACTTATCAATGTTTACTATTATAAAATAATATAATGTCTTAATGTCTCCACAGAGAGAGGGAGAGGAGTGGTTGTGTTGTGACAGAGCAGGCGTCCAAGAGATCCAGAACCACACCTGGACTGAAGACACCCAGTCACACCAGCAGTGGACACGGTAAGACTGGACACAATGTACATTAATTAACACAGTTAATAACTGAAATGTTTGAAATGACAGAAGACATTGTCAGACTAAATGTCCACAATGTGTCATCAGTATCTATGTTTAAATAATGATGCTAAACATGTATCAACTCTGTATGAAAACCAGTGATGCACTATTGTTTCTTTTACCTGTTTTTCTTATTTGTATTAACCACTTAAACCCCTTATGTTGTTTAGTGGAGACCCTCAGGGCTCTATACTAGTGTATTTTCTTTTTGCACTCAACATGAAATATCTTTGATGAAAATACAGATCAGCTTGTAAGCTTGTAGATCTGCTATTTTCTGTCAATGTTTCCCCCAGAATACAGAAGCTGGGGTTTAAGTGGTTAAATTAATGATTTGCATACACAGCTGTAAGGATGTACAGTTATACATTCAACTGAATGTTTAAAATGTCTTCATTGTCTTCTCATAGCAGGTGTCAGTCCACAGGAGGTTCTAAAGGTTTATAAGGTTGGTTTGAACCGTCTTGATCGTGTGACATACGTCACTGAAGTGCCCTCCCTCAGCAGCATCTACACAGAGCTCTACATCTCAGCGGGAGAGAGTGAAGGGGTTAATACCCAACATGAGGTCTGGCAGCTTGAGACAGCTTCCAAGAGGAAGACCCTTCATGACCAACCAATCAAATGCTGTGACATCTTTAAGCCCCTCCTCCTTGGCAGAGACAAACCCATCAGAAGAGTTCTGACCAAGGGCATCGCTGGCATTGGAAAAACATTCTCTGTGCGTAAGTTCACTCTGGACTGGGCAAGGGGTTTGGAAAATCAAGATGTCATTCTCCTGGTTCCCTTCTCATTCCGGGAGCTGAACTTGGTCAGAAATGAGCAGCACAGTCTTCTCTCACTGATCCATCGTTTCCACCCAGAATTAAAGAAGGTCACAGCAGAGCAGCTCGCTGTCTGGAAGGTTGGCTTCATCTTTGATGGTCTGGATGAAAGTAGGTTTACGCTGAAATTCGAGAACATTCGCATTGGTTCTCATGTCTTCCAAGAGAATGACATCGTTTCTGATGTCACAGTGACATCATCAGTAGACTTGCTGTTGACAAACCTCATCGAGGGGAATCTGCTCCCCTCAGCCCTCCTCTGGATAACTACCAGACCTGCAGCAGCCAATCAGATCCCTCCTGATTGTGTTGACATGGAGACAGAAGTACGAGGGTTTACGGACCCCCAGAAGGAGGAGTTCTTCACAAAGAGATTCAGTGATAAGAAGATGGCCGGCAAAATCATCTCACACATGAAGACATCAAGGAGCCTCCACATTATGTGTCACATCCCAGTCTTCTGTTCGATCACAGCTACCGTTCTGGAGGAAATGTTGAAGACAGACGAAACAGAACAGCTGCCCACGACCCAGACTGCAATGTACAGCCACTTCCTCTTGGTCCAGACAAAGCGAAAGAATCTGAAGTATGACGAGACACACGAGGCAAACACGATGCTCAAGACCCTGACTAAGATGCTAAACCACTTCCCGTTTGTCCAGACAAAGGAGAAGAAGCTCATGGAGAAGGACAGGGAGGTTCTTCTGAAGCTGGGCAAGCTGGCGTTTGAACATCTGGAGAAAGGCAGCGTCATGTTCTACCAAGAAGACCTGGAAGAGTGTGGCCTTGATGTGAAAGAAGCCTCGCTGTACTCAGGAGTGTGCACAGAGATCTTCAAAGAAGAGACTGTTCAATCTGAGAGAAAGGTCTACAGCTTTGTTCATCTGAGCATCCAGGAGTTTATGGCTGCAGTCTACCTGTTCCGCTGTTTCACACAGAAGAACATGAAGGTACTGGAGACATTCCTGGCAGAAGAAGATGAAAGGGAGAAGAGGCAACGGAGGAGAACGATGGTAGAAGAGCAATGGAGGAGAACGTTCGTAGAAGAAGAAGAAGAAGAGGGAATTACTCTGGAAGTCTTCCTGTACAGAGTCATGGTGAAATCCCAGAAGAGTAAAAATGGCCACCTGGACCTCTTTGTCCGCTTCCTTCATGGCCTCTTACTGGAGTCCAACCAGAGTCTGTTAGGAGGCCTACTGGTTCAGAAAGAGAACCGTCCAGAGACCATCCAGAGAGTCATTAACAACCTGAAGAAGATGACCACTGAAGATCACTCTCCTGAGAGAATGATCAACATCTTCCACTGTTTGATGGAAATGAACGACCACTCAGTACTTCAGGAGATCCAACAGTACCTGAAGTCAAGGGACAGACTGTCTCCATCCCACTGTTCAGCTCTGGCCGCCATGCTGCTGATGTCAGAGGAGGTTCTGGAAGAGTTGGACCTGGAGAAATACAACACATCAAAGAAGGGGCGATGGAGACTGATCCCAGCTGTGAGGAACTGCAGAAAGGCTCGGTTAGTAGTAATCATCCTAGAGTCAATCTGCCATTACAGTTAAGTTAACACTATAATTAGAAACTAAGGTTGACACAAACGTTCCAATAATACTGTCAGTGTAATAGTGACTCGTGGTATTTTGTGTACGTACAAAGTCCACAATAAAGCAGAGTAAAAACTAGAAAGATTAAATTCATGGAAATTGCAAGTGTGGTTGCAGTGACACGGGTCACGAGGAATCCACTGGGAAATAAATTATGTCATGTCATTTATATTAGATACTGTGACGTCATTTATAGATACTGTGATGTCATTTATATTAGATATTGTGATGTCATTTATATTAGATACTGTGATGTCAAGTGAAGCATGACCAAAAGCTTCACCTTTCTGTTGTTCAGTCGTCCAACCTGGATAACATTACTCAGAAAGTTTACAAAACACAGCTTCACTTTGCTGGGAAAACATTCTCTGAGTGAATACAATAGTGTGTTGCTATAGCAACCACATTAAACTAAGAGTGTAAAATCCCTGCTGGTTGAACCCACCAGACCAGTGGTTTGAACCCACTAACACTCAGTAGTGGAACCTAAATAAAAAATCATAGCCAGTGTGAAGTAGGCCTGTCCTCGACTCAGGATTTTTGAAGTCGACTTGAGTCGAGGGGTTCATTCCGACGCGTCGACGAATCGTTTTATAGTCTACTTTGTGTTAAAAAAAAAAAAAAAAAAGTGTTGCTTTAAACCACGTCAACATAATACAATAATACATTAAGATGAATTGAATACACTGTATTTTCGGTGATATCGGTGCACTAGCACAAATGTTATCTGCATAGCAGTGTACAACCATAGAGTTATAACACACCGTTAAAACAAATAAAACATCTCCGCTGTTTCAACTCTGCCCCGTCTCTCGGCAGCGTGCAGTATAGATGAGACATTCGCGAACGATTCCGCTCTCTTGAACGGCTCTTTTAAATGAACGATGGGATCCAGTCCGCAGTCGCGGGACACAGAGCACTGACAGAGTAATGAGTCAGTGTCGAGAACGGATTCATTTCAGAAACGGATCATAAACAGGCGGAGGCACAGCTCCCGCTAGAGCCAGCAGTGTGGACATGTCATGGACGCAAACACTGCGAAACACAATCATTCATCATGGATTACAACACTGGAACAATTCAGAAGCACTTTGATTAGAAAATGTAACTTGTAGCCTACACTTGTGTATGTTAATTTGACTTTAGAAGATTGTTTACTTCGTGGACGTGCGTTTGTGCTGTGGCAGGTTATTTAATATGGGATTTTGACAGCGTGCTTCCTCCTCTTAACGGAACACCGTCCCGGCTCCGAATATTTTAACGAAGCGGCGGTTCTGAACCGTTCTGGCCGTTCCGTCTCACTTTCACCCCTACGCTGGTGCTAGGGCTGTAATCTAGCCCTGTTTTAGGGATTCGAACTTCGGGGGGATTTTCCGAACGGACCATCGAACCTTCGATGGTTCGTTCGGTTCACCGAACCATCGAACGTACTGTACCTTTAACCAGCTAAAACAGTGTAGGAAATGTTTTAAATGCGCTGTTTTAACCATTGAAAACGCGTGGATGCGTGGCCGCATTAACACGTAGGCTAACACTTGGAAAATCCAACCCAATCGGAGAAAATGTTGCGCAGTTTGTTGACGAACAGGCTCAATAATAGCGGAGTTGTACGGATGATGATTAGACTTGATGCGTCGGAGCGCGCCGCGTTCGGGCTGAACTGGTCTCGATGTAACAACCCCAGAAATCGCATTATATAGATCCTTTAGGGGGTTGCAATGAAATCCATCTTTGCTCATGCTGCTTAGGATAAAGGCTGTTTAATATTTGGGTGCGTGGATGGGTGTTCGCTGTTCAGAGCACACACAAGTCTCTCTCTGCCCAGCTCAGAGTGCTGCCTCTCACTCTACTGTCTGTCATCAAGCGTGTGTCAGCGAGGCTGGTTCGCGGCCCCAAACAGGAGCGGAATTGGAGCGGAGGACGGTCCTTGATCGCTCCAAGCTGTTCTGGTGCATTTTATAACTACTTTAACGGTCACCATTAACTGTTAGTGTTTACCGGTAGGCCTAACTTATTTCGTATTTGGCTATCTCTACTACTGTGATATTCTGAATAGGCCTATCACATTCTGATAATTTTTTTTCGTGTAAAAAAAAGAAGAAAAAAAAAGAAAAAAACCTGAACCCATTAATTTCGATTGCCAACGTAACGAGCGAACGTTCGAATCCCCGAAGGTTCGCTTGCAGCCCTAGCTGGTGCGAGACAATAAATAACTGTTCGCCAATTGTTACTTCTCATTGGAAGTACATGACACCAGTCCAGCAGTGCACCGCAGTAGTAGGCTAACTGGTGATATAACAAATATATATATTTTCGCCTCGACTCAAACAATTGGCGTCGATTCCCGGGGCTTAAAACTTAGATTTTTAGAGGACAGGCCTAGTGTGAAGTGAGCGGTGCCTTTTAATTACAACGTCCATCCGTCCGGACAGACATACTCACAAAGCCAAAAGTAGGAGTAGTTAGCACCGCTCAAAAATGACCAGATCATTATTATTTTCCATGTGTGTCTTTCACTCAGCTCTTTACATTTCTGCTATATTCTTTCCTATAGGTTTGCTTCTAAATAAAGAGCCACGTCTGATTCATGACAGGCTGTGTAAAGCCTTGATTTGTGCATCTCAGGTTCATCAGATGATGAATTCCACCAAATTAAATGTGCCTTCATGTGTTCATCATTTGCATTGTTCCCTGTTTAACGCCATAAAAGACAACCTGAATATCCAACGTTAAACCAGCTTCACTGTGGTGAAAGCACTCTGTAGTTCAAAGGCATCAGATCTATAAGCTTACAATGCTTTGCATCACAACACCTTAACCGCTTGTAGATCTGCTTTATTTGGAAATCGAGTCCATCATGCAATGTCATGTAAACAACAATAAGCTTTGTGATGTGACAATAAATAATATTATATGGGTAATGATAATAATATACATTTCCTCTTAATATTCTTAAAGATAAGTTGTTTGGATCCAAAGTGTTGTGCCTGGCGGGTGAATAAAACTGCCATTACCAATGCTGTAGTAAAGCTGAATATCTCTATGGACAACTTATAAACAAACTATGTGTGTCGGTGCTCCGCCTCGAAGCCAGATCAAAGCCTGCAGCTGTGGCACAGCTTGAGGAGACAGGGATGAGAAATATAGAGACTGCAGCTTGTTTGTAAAGCTTTTACACAGTTTAGACAGTATATGCAATGTAGTTCAGTCTACATTTCACAGCTTTAACTGCTGGTTGTAATCTTTGATATAAAAAATTATATATTTTTCCGTAAAGTCATTCTGTGCTGTCAAGAGGTGTCGTCTATTCCAGGGGTTCCCAGGGCACCCCTACAAATACTTTTTTCATCCGAGGCACCCCTACATTATCTTAATGAATGTAGGGGTGCCTTTTCACTCCTTGCACCTTATATTTATGGCAAATTGTAGCGAGGAAAACATTGAGATAATGGCTATTTTGTTTAGAACTGACTGAAGATTCAAAATTCAAGTTTAAAATTATCCTAAATAGTTGTTTTTAAGTGTCCAAATAAATTCCAAATATTATCAAATTATCTCGCGGTACCCCTGGACTACAGTCACGGCACCCCAGGGTGCCCCGTCACCCACTTTGAAAACCCCTGGTCTATTCCACACTCTGCTCCGCTAAATACTGTTTATGTCTGGATAACTAGATAGGAGATATTTTATTTAACTCCCATGACAGTGAACTATGTACATACTTTGTTTTGATAATCTCTTATTTAATCTGCATTTACAGACTTGTTGGCTGTAACCTCAGACAGACAGAGGTTAAAGTTGTGGCTTCAGCTCTCAGCTCTAATCCTTCCCATTTGAGAGAATTGGACCTCAGTGAAAACGACCTGAACGACTCAGGATTAGTGGAGCTGCTCTGTGAAGGACTGAAGAGTCTGCACTGTAGGCTGGAGATTCTACGGTAAGATACATTTACCAGATTTAATGTGATCAATACTATTTTATTATGTACTGTATTGTGTGAATATAATATTAATGCTATGGTGAGAATGTATTAAGCTTGATATCATGGTAACCCAAGCCTATGTGCCCGAATAGACGTTAAAATTACCACAAACATGTTTGAAAGGGTAATATCCCTATAAGGCAAATTTATAGGCTACTTCATACTAGGGCATTCACCGAATATTCGAATATTCGAATATTCGAATACTAACGTCACTATTCGACTTGGTAAACTGAATTCGAAAATCGCTTATTTTTTTAAAATATTTTTTTTACTCTTTTTTTTTTTTTTTTAATTTCTTTTTTAAAAATTATTATCATTATTATTGTTTATTCATGGTTCATACAGCTTGGCTAGATAGGAAGTCATAAAAGATGATTTGTCAATGCCCCTGGTGGATGAATTGGTGCAGTCTATATACTGATGTCATGATGCTGATGTTGTGACCTCCCGACTTAATTTCGGTACTCAGCGGTGTCTTCTCATTCATTCATCCCGGCTTCACGTTCATATTCTCGGCTGTGAATCCAAGGAAACAGACGTCGTTTGAGTGGGAGACACGCCGACTTCCAAATGCTTGTGTGGCCGTGTATTGGGCATCAGAGAGCGGATACATATTCAGCTGGTGGACTGGGAGGCGCGCGCGCGAGACACACACACACACACACACACACACACACACACACACACACACACACACACACACACACACCTTTGCTGCGTGTATCGCTGCGGGAGAAAGCCTGCAGGCGAGGTTAATCGCTGCTAACGCATCGCCGACCGTTTTAAAGAGAAAAGAGGAGCTTAAACACAACTTTGCTAATTGCTAGTGTTCCGTGTTGATATGTTTTCATTTTCCACGACGAGTTGTGACTGCGTGATGACATGCAGCAAGGGAGGCGGCACGTCTATAATGTGAGCTTGTAGATTAAATGTTTTTGACAGAGCTCGAGCCAAGCGTTTGTGAGTGTGAGTGAGAGAGAAGAGACCCCGGCCCGCTGGTGCTGCTGCCTGCTGGAGCTGCTACTCACTGGACCTCCAGTCATTCAGTGTAGTCAGAATTATGTATCCGCCCTGCAATGCTCATTCATCGGCCACAAACGTCGTCATGCCACGGACCTCCAATATTTACAAGCGACTTGGGCACTAGCCGTTAAGAAAGTATGAATGAACTTCCCCCGAACCTAAATAATTTCGGGTCGGGGCGTCCTCCCGAACCGAAATTATAACGGTATGGATCGACCCTAACTGCCTGTTGATGATTATAGATTTGTTTGAACAGTCATTTTTTATTATTATTTCCACCAGCTCACGGTGCGAGCCGCGGCGTTGTGAGCTTGTAGATCTGCTGTTTTCACTAGTTTGGGTCCTGGGCGATTGTCTAATTTCTATTTTGGGTCACGGGCTAAACTGTTTGGTAATGTGAACCGCTGGGTTAAAGTCTTTTTATTTTAGAGCATGAAAGAGAAACTGATTAGAAACTGTTGCGCTGTGATGCAGGCAAACTATACAGCTGTCAAATGTACTGTTCCAGGGGAAGCACTGAGCGCACCCATACTTGCTGGTCGCTTAGTCCAATCAGGTCGCGGCTCATTTGTAAATGCCACGGTCAATAGCCAATCGTATTTCACTAACCTTCAGGTCTGTCCCGCCTCCAGTGGTTAACCCTCACTCGCATGTTGTGTTCAAGACTTGAAACAGCGCATCAATGATTGAGAGGCAGAGAATGACTCGTTTTTATTGGATGAAAAAATATATATATAATTCCCGTCGAATTCCGACTATTCGAATACTTTGAGGTCGAATAATTCGAATTCAAAAAATCACTATTCGTGAATGCCCTACTTCATACGGGATTGCGCATCGAAAAAGGCTGATCTACAAGCTCACAGCAGGTCGAGGACGCAATGCTTGTGAGCTGGAAATGAACGATAATATAAATAATAAGAAAATGTTTTTTGTTTGTGGTGATACTAACATTGATTTACTTTCTGAGAACAACACAACCACAGAGTTTATTAACTCTGTGTACAGTATGAGTTTGTATCCCACCATCATAAGACCAACTAGAATAACACCACATAGCGCTACATTAATTGATAATATATTTACTAACGTTATAGATAGAAAAATAATAAGTGGAATAATTATAAATGATGCAACTGACCACCTGCCAGTCTTTGCAGTCATTAAGGGCGGTATCAGGACCAACAAAGATGCAGAAGTACACATATTAAGTAGAAATAAAACACATGAGGCAATTATGTCTCTTAAAAAAGATTTAACAGAACAGGACTGGGAAAATGTATATGTAGAAGATGTGAATGTATCATAATTCTTTTTTATCCATATTAACTGCCCTCTACGATAAGAACTGCCCTCTAGTGAAGAAAACAATTAAACGGAAATTTAGTGAGAAACCGTGGATAACTAAAGGGATACAAAAAGCATGTAAGAAGAAGAACGCACTTTACAAAGAATTCCTAAAAAAGAGGACAACAGAGGCTGAACACAGTTATAAATTATATAAAAACAAACTTATAGGAATTATGAGAAGCAGTAAAAGAGCCTATTATAGTAAAGTACTGGAGGAAAACAAGAGTAATATTAGAAATACATGGAAGGTACTGAATGGCATTATAAAAAAAAGGTGCAGGTAAAGTAGGATATCCAAATTATTTTCGGACAATTAATAAAATAACTATTGATGAAATGAGTCAAGTGGCAGATGAATTTAATACATTCTTTGTTAATGTTGGTCCTGATTTGGCTAATAAGATTCCAAAGACTGGTTATGATAACAAGGTAGAAGGGAAAACTAAAAAGATGTCTAACTCTATGCTTTTGAAGGGAACAAATGAAAAAGAAATAATTGACATTGTCAACAATTGTAAGGCCAAGACATCCTTGGATTGTAATGGCATTGACATGGCATTTGTAAAGAGTATTGTTGAATGTGTGTCGAAACCTCTTGCATATATCTGTAACCAATCACTAAAAACAGGAATATTTCCTAACAAGATGAAGATTGCAAAATTTATACCTATATATAAGGCTGGCGATAAACATGAATTAACAAATTACAGACCAGTTTCCCTCCTTCCACAGTTTTCTAAAATACTGGAGAAAGTTTTTTACAAGAGGCTAGATGAGTTTATTTCCAAAAACAAAATATTATGTGAACAACAATACGGTTTTAGGGCTAATAGGACAACAACACACGCATTAATAGATTTTGTGGAAACAGTAACCAAGGCATTAGTAGATAAAGAGTATGCAATTGGAGTATTTCTAGACCTCAGTAAAGCTTTTGATACTGTAAATCATGACTTGTTAATAAAAAAATTAGAGAGGTGTGGAATTAGAGGGGTAGCGCTGGACTGGGTAAGTAGTTATTTGCATAGTAGAAACCAATATGTACAAATAAATGACTGTAAATCGCAGAATTTGACTGTTAAATATGGAGTTCCTCAGGGTTCTGTGTTGGGCCCTTTGCTCTTCATCTTGTACGTTAACGATCTATGTGAGGTTTCGGGACTAATGAAAACAATAGTCTTTGCAGATGATACAAACTTGATCTGTTGCGGAGAAAACTTGGAACAACTTCTGGATACAGTGGAGCAGGAACTGAAGACATTAAAGATTTGGTTTGATTCTAACGAATTAACGCTAAATTTAAGTAAAACAAAGTATATAATATTTGGTAATCGTAGAATAAATAATATAAAAAAACTAACAATAAATGAAATAGAAATTGAAGAAGTAACTGAGGTCAAATTTCTTGGAGTAATTATAGATAATAAAATATGCTGGAAGCCACATATAAATTATATAAAAACTAAAATAGCCAAGTCAATTGCAATATTATACAAGGTTAAAGATTATTTAAATAAAACTGCATTATATCTGTTATATTGTTCCTTTATACTACCATACATAACTTACTGTATGGAGGTGTGGGGAAACACATATATAACAAATACTTACTCAATATTTATACTTCAAAAAAGAGCTATACGAATTATAAATAAAACTAATTATAGAGAACCAACTAATAAACTCTTTATCCAATTAAAAACTCTAAAATTCAAAGATCTGGTTGACCTGAAAACAGCTCATATAATGTACAAAGCAGAAAATAAAACATTGCCGCACAACATCCAAAAGTTGTTCCAAGGGAGGGAGTGTCATTATGATTTGAGAGGTATATGTATGTTTGAACATCCATTTGTGAGGATCAATGCAAAACAACACTGTATATCAGCAAAAGGGGTTATTCTATGGAATAATCTAAGAGACGAACTGAAACAGTGTATCATGGAACAGGTTTAAGAAAATGTATAAAATAGACATAATAAATAGATATCAGTTAGAATAGAAATGTACAGCAGATCTGGTTCAGATCTGGATTGTTTTGACTAGTAAGCCTGATTGATTGTTTATTTTTGCTTTATTTTTTCTAATTCAAGTGTATAAACACTGGGGCGGAAAACCATAATACTAACAACTGTAAGATATTTATGTTAGAAAATGCAGGGGTAGGACTAGATAAGTTGCACAAACTTCTTCCTACTCCTTTTTCGAATATGGATTATAATTCAAGGAAGATATGAAATTTTGGGTGTTATTCTTTTTTATTTTTTAAAAAATCTAATTCTTCCTTTTATTTTATTTGTCTTTTTGAATATTTTAATTTGTTCGAAATAAATAAATAAATGAATGAAAAATGAAATGAAAAAGCTTGTAGATCGGCTATTTTCGATGTGTGACCCTAAGGGGGTCCCCGAATTAATTTGGGGAGTCCCCAGACGATTAGCTTATTGTGCAACAGTATACAGTAGGTTGCGTTTCAGTTTGTCCTTTTTCCTAAAGTCATGTTCCTCTGCCGTGTCTGCCGAAGATTTAGTTCCAAAATCAACCACCAGGTGGAGCAGTTGAGTAAGAGCAATGTTAATAGGGTCTGTAATTAGTTATTTTTTGTATTTATTTTCTGTGAGTTATTTTTGCTCTCAAATTGTAATTATTTGTTTTAATGTAAATACAATTGGCTTGCTTAAATTGAGATTGTTTGTGTATATTGTTGAAATCAGAGCCAAATTAATCCACAACCCCCCAAAATCAACTGAGCTTAAAATAAAGGGATGAGCCCTGGCCCCCAAATACCGTAAGTATTATATTATAATAACAGGGCTTTACACATAAATGATGTTGCATCAGTGGTGTAAAGTAACTAAGTATTTGTACTTAAGTACAATTTTGAGGTATCTGTACTTTACTTGAGTATTTCCAATTTCTAATACTTTTACTTCTACTCCACAACATATTGTACTTTTACTTTGCTACATGTTTTGAAAACCTTAGCTACTAGTTACTTTGCAGTATATACATTATAATATATATATAAAAAAAAACATATATTAACCACTTTGTCTTTAGCCTTATTTTATCCCTTGGCTATTTGAAAATAGCCGATCTACAAGCTCACAACGCGTCGCGATGCGACACATTGTAAGCTTGTAGATCTGCTATTTTCAAACATTTTTTACTTTTACTTTTGGCACTTTAAGTACATTTTGATGCCAATACTTTCATACTTTTACTCAAGTACATTTTGTAACGAAGTATTTCTATATTGCTGTATTGATACTTTTACTTAAAGGGATATAGCTTGATTGAATATTTAGATAGTTGATGTAAATGTTACCAGGCCCTCCAGGCACAGGGCCTCAGTCTGTGGCCACAGTCCTGGCCACCTTATAATGTAAGTATTATAGTAGTTCCATTTCCACAGACCACAAATATAAAATTAACAACACCAGGGCTTTACACATAAATGATGTTGCATTATAGTTAAAGTACCAAAAGTAAAATTAGGCAGGATGTCCCATTTCAAGTTTTCAAACATGGAAATTATTTGAAAATAGCCGATCTACAAGCTCACAATGCGCCGCTTTTGCAAAGCATTGTGAGCTTGCAGATCGGCTATTTTCAAATGGGCAAAATGTATAGGGCTGAAGAGATTAATGTAGGCCTATGTTTTATGATAATATTCTAAATCTACAAAGTAACTAGTAACTAAAGTTGTACAAATATAATAGAGTAAAAGTAAAAGTAGGTTACAATGTTTGCCTCTGACTGTACTTGAGTATTTCCAATTTCCTATACTTTTACTCCACTAAAGTACAAATACCTCAAAAATATACTTACTTATAAGTACAGTACTTAAGTGAATGTACGTAGTGCATACTTTACATCACCATGTGTCATTGTTTGTGATCTGACCAACCTGTGTGACACAGTGGCTCACCATGCAAGGCATTCGACTGGTGATCCATTTTGCATCTTGTTCGTGGGTTCGAATCTCACCGTAGCCACTATTCAGTGATTTTGTTGACTGAGGCTAAATTAGTTCAATACATTATAAACTGTTCCTATAGTCTCGAGTTTGATAGAGAAAGAGAATTGTGTCTATAATGTGTGTCTATAATGTTTCATGAAACATGATTATAGATGTTTATAATTGAGAACTGGCTGTGGGTCTAAAATGGATAATTATCAATTTGCTATTATATTATAAGTATTTCCATTTCCACAGACCACAAATAGAAAATAAACAACACCAGGGCCTTACAAGTAGAAGTCCTGTATTCATGTACCTAAAGTACCAAAAGTACTCATTATGCAGAATGGGTGATTTGAAGTTATCAAAATTGTATAAAAATCTTTTGAAAATAGACAACCTACAAGCTCACAACGCTGTGTGTAAGCTTGTAGATCTGCTATTTTCAAACATTTTGCACTTTACATTTTGAAGCCAACACATTCATACTTTTAGTCAAATACATTTTGAATTCTGGACTTTTACTTTCTATATTGCAGAATTGATACCTGCAAAATAGAAAGTCTCTCAGCTAAGGAAAGGGGACCGTGCTTCATCTCTCTCTCACCCCCAACCCCCCTCTATGTATGTATGACTCTCTGTATAAACTGTCTCGCATAGGGGGTTGTGTGGGTAATCCTTGGTTGGCTCTTGGAACCAAACAGGTCTATCCACTACCTTGCATATTGGGGGTTGGGGAACCTTTAGGCACATTGTTTATACAGCCAACTGAAAAGTCACTTACAGGTAGCTGCAACTACAAAAATAAAATCCAAAAGCCTATCCTTACCTCCCCATGACCTTTCTACTGTAATTATCATTTATTTTTTTGGCAGAAATACTGCCATGTAGATGTACTCTGTTACAAGTAGAAGTCCTGTATTCAAAATGTACTCAAGTAAAAGTACAAAAGTATTGGTCAAAATATACTTAAAGTATCAAAATTGCATAAAGATCTTTTGAAAATAGACGTAAATCGCTCTTGATTTAGAGTGTCTGCTAAATGCCTACATTTTGAATTGTTGTTTTTGACAAAAAATAAAAGTTTCAATTGAAGAAATTGCCTAATGTGCCTTATTCACAAGCATTACGATCCACTTTTGGAATGAAAACCAGGTTAAGCCTATAGTATACTGCAGGGGCCCTAGCTCCTCTGAGATGCAGTGGAGTAGAAGTTAAACATTTATAATCACGTACATGCATTATAGTTTCAAGTCAACCACCCTGGTTCTGTGACAGACCAGGGTGTACTGATCCCATCAGATCAGACTCACAATTGGATAACCGGTTTGGCTTGGCTAGGCTCACCTGAAAACAAAGGTCTTCACACCCCACCCCCCTACACACACACACACACACACACACACACACACACACACACACACACACACACACACACACACACACAAACCGAAGTGCCAATCAAGCTGTCACTCTGTCACTCTGTACTGGATAATGGTAAAAAGAAAAAAAAATCTTTCGTTTTCTGTGTAAAACAAATGCTTGAAATGGATTCAGAATCATGAAAAACCCTAGTTAGACCCCTCACACCCCTACTTAAAGAAGTCTCTTGGGTCAAAATGAACCATATGAAATGTAATCATCATGCGGTACATTTCTCTCTCAAAATAACAACCTTTCTAGTGTTATTTCTTATCCTAGTAAACATCATGGGTCTGTCTGACAGCGTCCTTGTTTAGCCGCCGCTGTGATTTAGGCAAGGCGAGACTACAGGAACAGTTTGATTGATTGATTGAAGAATTTATTAGAAGTTTGCAATAGAAAAAAGTACAGTTTCATGACAGTACAAATCACTGGTACAAGGTCAACTAAAAGGAGATCCTAGAAAGCCGAGGCTTATTTCCACAGGAACCACACTTTAAGTATCTCATATAAAAAACAGTTTATAATGTATTGAACTAATTTAGCCTCAGTCAACAAAATCACTGCATAGTGGCTATGGTGAGATTCGAACCCACGAACAAGATGCAAAATGGATCAAAAGTCAAATGCCTTGCATGGTGAGCCACTGAGACTGATATATCATACTGGCTTGACAGGTCAGAAAACAATGACAGATGGTGATGTAAAGTAACTAAGTACATTTACTTAAGTACTGTACTTATAAGTAAGTACAATTTTAAGGTATTTGTTCATTAGTGGAGTAAAAGTAATTGGAAATACTTAAGTACAGTCAGAGGCAAACATTTTAAATGTTTTACTCCACTAAACTTTTAGTTACTCCACTAGTAACTAAAGTTTTCACTATTGTAAAACTTTACTAGTTAACTTTGTAGATTTAGAATATTATCATAAAAAATAGACCAAACCAAAGTGTATTAAACAAAAAAATGAAGGGACCCATAAAAATGTGTCCATGACCCACACATTCAGATCGGTTAATTTCACTACTTCTTAAAAATGTTTTCTAATTCATGCAATTTATTTTATTTTTATTTAATTTCTTCATGAAGAATGGGACCCATATGTGTCTTGACCCACCCAAACATGAAAAGTGTTTGGGAAACAGTTTGATTAATTGAAGACCACTTCAGTATCTCATATACAGTACATAACATTGAAAGACAGACCAACAGAACATACTATAGGATAACAGGTTAGAAAGGAAAGGTTTTACATGGCGCAATACTGCCCCTAGTGGCCACCAGTGATAGCTGTGGGAGATGGGGGATGAGCGATGTCAATTGGGACAAAATGGATCGCAATCTACTGTATACAGGGTATTTGCACATTTATAAAGATACAATTTAATGACTCAAGACCTTTTTAAGACCAAATTAGCCAAATTGTCAAATATTGCGTAAGGAAGAGGCTTGTGAAAATAGCCGATCTACAAGCTCACTGTGATGCATTGTACCAAGTGCTTGTCAGGGTGGGCGTCCCCAGTTCAAATATGATTATCAATCAATCAATCAATCAATCAATCAATCAATCAATCAATCTGGTGTTTCATTCTTCATTCAGACTGACTCACTGCAACTTGTCAGAGAGATGCTGTGAACTTCTGGTCTCAGCTGTAAGCTCTCATCCCTCCCTAAGAGAGCTGGACCTGAGCTCCAACATGATGGTGAATGTTCCAGTCCTGGAGAACTGCAAGTGGGTAGACTTGAGCTGTGTCCATGTTAGTGCACTGAATGTGCAGTGTTTCCCTCATGTGTCTCTGAACAGAGTATTCACTCTGACACAAAGTCACAAATAGATGTGTACATATTTGTGTATTTAGTAGGGCTGTCAAAGTTAACTCGATAATAACGAGTTAGCGGCCATTCCTTTTAACGTGTGATTAGCGCACTGTGGTGTTTGAAACATGGTCCACTCCAAGCGCCGTGGTCCACTCCAAACGTGTTTGGTTAAACATAACATGAGGTAAACGTGTTGTAATTTGATTAAAAATAACGTGCCACGAAAACAAACTCGTAGCTTATTATCTCCAAAGTAAAGCCTTACTAAAGGGCTGTCCATGCTGTCTCCGACCACCAAACTTTTTGCAGCTTTCCCAACTCAGTCGGTGACAGTATGGACAGGCCTTTAGACTTTGTCGTAAGACGTGTTGTATGCCAAAACTAGCTGATCTGCAAGCATGCAAGGTGTGATTTTGCAGATTGGATATTTCCACTTGCAGGATGTGAGACGTTCAGAAACATTTGCCTTCACAATAAAAGCCTAATTGTTAGTAATCATTACTGCAATGTTACAGTTAGTACATCAATATGTCCTTCTCTTGGACTTGAGCTCTGATCCTTAGTGTTAGAAGGAGTTCTCCATAACTCACTTAGGAAAGTAGGCTTTCAACATCAGATCCGTCTTTGTTTTTTGTGAGTAGCTAAAGTCTTTTTTTTAAAGACTACATATGAGAGGCTGAGCAGGCTGGGCTACCGTGGCTGTGAGTGCAAGGGCTCATCGGTGACATAGCGTTAAGGATAACACCTTCTAACGCTATGGACCAGAGTTAGAGAATCTAGAATGTGTCCCTGCCATTATTTACACCCTGCAAAGTGTAAATAATAACTTAACTAGACTGCAGAGAGAATAGTTTAGTGCCTCAAAGAAACTAGTACTTGTGGTTGAGAAATAACAAGACATAGCCTATCCAAGATAAATCTGCATAGTAAAGTTGCATCAAGAAGGGATACAAGGAGAGTGGAGTTCTCTAGAGGTTAAGGTGGAGTCTGAGGAGGAGATGAGATCCAAACTGGGCAGCAGTGAGTACTGTATGTCTGGATGGGCTGCAGGACCAAGATAATGATAGGAGAAACACTGTAGTGTCAGCTAGTGGAGAAGTTGTGTTAGACACTGAGACATTGATGCATTGTTGTTCTACTTCCTGCAGAGTGAAACATGGAGGAGAAGATTGGCTTAATCCTCAACTCATTACCAGATGTGAGTATCTGTCACACCCACCAGTTCACCGGGTTTTCACCTTAGCACCACCCACCACCCACAAGTGTACCAGGTTTTCACCTTAGCACCACCCACCTGAACCAGTCCCTCCGCCTCCTACAACAAGACCACCCACCTTTCCTAATCCCTCCTCATTCTCATGACAGTACTGCCCATGGCTCTTCCCAGTTGTTTACACAATGCTCTAGAACAGTGATTGACCTGGGGTCTGGGGACCCCCAGGGGTCCTTGAGGGAGTTCCAAAGGGTCCACAGCTAAATTTGTTTAGTGTCAAAGTCAGTGTAACCAGTTGAAACCTATATACAGATTGGCTATTTGAAAATAGCAGATCTACAAGCTCATGTGACACGATTGTAGATCTGCTATTTTCAAATGCATAATTGGATTAATCTGGTTACACTGATTGCGACCGTCAGGTCGCAGTTACTATCAAAACCTCCACAAACTGTGAGTCCGTCCGTCAGTCAGTCCGTCAGTCAGTCCGTCCGTCCGTCCGTCCGTCAGTCAGTCTGTCTGTCACACGTCACATGTCACACTTTTGCCCTGCTCATATCTCCGCAACCGTTGCCCCGATCCATGCCAGATTTTGCACACACACTCCTTGCCTGCCTACAACCTCCAAGGACCTGGGGGACCCCCAGATGTAAAAAATGACCAAATGTGCAAAAATGACCAAATGACCACCCCAACGGGGCTGCTCACGGGGAATTCCCGGGGACCACCGACTCCTGGTGCTCCAGAACGGATGCAAAAGTGGTGGCGCCCCCAGTGGAGGACCCCCTGCCACTGCAGCGCACATAAAATGCCGTAACTCGGGCTAGGAGCGACCGGGAGAGCCGGGGCCGATACCTATTCGTCCACCTCGGCGGCGCGGAGACCCCACCCCTCATTTCTCACACCCCTCATTTCTCTTCTAGCGCCACCATGTGGCGGATTCTTGCAAAACACATTTTTGGACACTGCTCCTACAATTTTTGCCCTAAAATCACTTAAATCGGTACACAGTATGTCTACACTCATGTCATCAACATGGATCTGTCCCATATAGCGCCACCTTCAGGCCGATTTTTTAAAACACATTTTTGGACACTGCTCCTACAATTTTTGCCCTAAAATCACGCAAATCGCTACACAGTATGTCTACACCCATCTCATCAACATGGATCTGTCCCATATAGCGCCACCTTCAGGCCGATTTTTTCAAACACATTTTTGGACACTGCTCCTACAGATTTTGCCCTAAAATCACACAAATCACTACACACTATGTCTACACTCAGCGCCACCATCAGGCCGATTTTTTTCAACCACATTTTTGGACACTGCTCCTACACATTTTGCCCTAAAATCATGCTGCGACCTGACGGTCGCTTATCTCCCGATTAGGGAGTCTTACTGGTTTAGCTATTCACTGTTTTCAATTCATCTTGGGGATTCTTACCCCTTTTCCTTACAACTCTACATTTTAATTTGGTTTTAGTTTACATGAAAAGGTTTAAGAACAAGGTTTGATATATGGCACTCAATCAACACCTACAACTTCTAGACTATGGGATATAGGCTTTAAAAACTGTGCTCCCATTTTGTACATTCATTGGAGCCATCTCCACCATTCTATTTTCTCAAAAGTATATTTATTTTCACCTAGGAGTACTTCATGTCCATAGCTGATAAGTGTTGCGTGTATAGGCAATTCAAAAACACGTCAACTGGCTCTAGCCTCTATCTATGCCCACACAGTGTGACTCGAGTGGGCCCCGCGTCGGGTCGGCAATGTCCAATTTTCTTATTCTTATGAAAAATGTAGCAAATCCCAAGTTTACTTGTGTTGGGCTAAGATAGTGAAGCAGTGATCATCGAAAAAAATAAAAATAAACTACACACGCGAAGGGGGAGAGGGCTGAGGGAATCAACCTGTCTTTATAAATACAATTCAACCATTGATCTCATTTGTCAGTGTCAACTGGTAAAGTGTGACATGTTTGATAGCTGTCAGCAGCATCTGGGCAGCACAGGGCACAGAGCAACCTGGAGTTTCCCTGCCCACAAAGGTTGTACTAATTTAATGAAATGATGATGAGGGGAGGTGCGTGGGTGGGTTCGATTATATTGCATTAGTTAATCGCTCTTTTTGGATTGGCACTTTTGACCCCCAAGTTTTCATCCTCCAGGAAGAAACCCAAATACAAAGGGAATACATCATTGCTCATAACAACCACACCAGGGGGTCTAATGAAGTACTGTTAACCTCCTAGACTCATGAAAACCAGAAAAAGTACAAAACTATGGCACCACCTCTTTAACATTTCATAAACTATTGCAGGGATCTTCAACATTTTCAGGCCAAGGGCCCCTTAGTTGAGAGAGAGAGATACAAAACAGGGACCCCCACAACCTTAGATTCCATATAGTTTCCATAAGTGTATTTTGGATTTGTGTACATTTGAGTGTTCAGATATTTAATCACTTGAACTGTCAATACTTAATAAACTTGACATTTGACCTACTGTGTGTGTGTGTGTGTGTGTGTGTGTGTGTGTGTGTGTGTGTGTGTGTGTGTGTGTGTGTGTGTGTGTGTGTGTGTGTGTGTGTGTGTGTGTGTGTGTGTGTGCGCGCGTGCGTGCGTGTACGTGTGTGTGGGCCTGTGTTTTCTCATCAGATTTAACAGGGAGGAACATGAAGGTCCTGGAGGCATTCTTGGGAGATACTGTATATTCCCTCTCTGACTTCCCAAAAGCTGCTATGGAGAGTAACCTCTTTGTCCGCTTCCTTCATGGCCTCTCTGTGGAGTCAACCCGGAGTCTGTTGAGAAGCCTATTGGAACAGACAAAGAGCAGTCCATGGGAGATCCAGAAAGCCACCAACAACCTGAGGGAGTTGTTAAAAGATGTCTCTCCTGATAGATGTGTCAATATCTTCCACTTTTTGATGGAGATGAACGACCACTCATTACCTCAGGAGATCCAACAGTACCTGAAGTCAGAGAACAGAACAGAGAAACTGTCTGAGACCCTGTGTTCAGCTCTGGCCGTCATGATGCAGACATCAGAGGAGGTTCTGGATGAGTTGGACCTGGACAAATACAACACATCAGAGGAGGGGCGAAGGAGACTGATCCCAGCTGTGAGGAACTGCAGGAAGGCTCGGTTAGTAGTCATGTAGTCTCGCGTGGCCAGACTGTTGACTCCCACGATTTGCAAATGCTCCCGTCATACAGTCTGGGGGCGAAGGAGGTCTTTGGATGAGTGGAAGTGAAGCCTCCTCCACACTTTCGCAAATCACAACCTCCACCCCTCATTTCTCACATGCGCCTCTTCTAGCGCCACCATGAGGTTGCCAACCTGGCGATCACTTATCTCCCGATTAGAGAGTCTTACTGGTTTTATATAGTGTATACTAGTAAGACACCTGAGGGTGGAATGCGACCTCAGGGTGACATGCGACCTCGCCCTAAAGGGCTAAAGTCGCGCCAATTCTTGACTATCTGGCCAACCACAGCGTTTCTCTGACGATTCTAGTTGTTATCATTCTGGGGGGAGTTTGTTCATGTTTTTGTGAGGGTATCAACCCTAGGAGACACGAGGAGAACATGCAAACTCCACACAGAAAGGCCCTATCGCCAACCCCACCTAGGGTGTGAGCGATGGGGCCTAAACATGGAGATGTGGAGAACACTATATATGAAGATAGTCCAGTCCATCATGTCATAAGGGACTACCGTCATAGACAGTAGCCATTGTTAGGCCGGAGTCAATGGCTGTCTGTCTGACTGTCTGTACAGGAAGTGAAGTCACATGACATACTTTTTATGCCCATATATGAGTCATTCTGTACCACATCTCCATGTTTAGGCCAAACAGGTTTGCTCCATTTCTCCATGTATAGGTCCAAATGACCTCGCCCTAAAGGGCGAGGTCGCGCCAAATCTTGACCATCTGGCCAACCACAGCGTTTCTCTGACGATTCTAGTTGTTGTCATTCTGGGGGGAGTTTGTTCATGTTTTTGTGAGGGTATCAACCCTAGGAGATATGGGGAGAACATGCAAACTCCACACAGAAAGGCCCTATCGCTCACACCCTAGGTTGGGTTGGCGATAGGGCCTTTCTGTGTGGAGTTTGCCTAAACATGGAGATGTGGTACAGAAGGACTCATATATGGGCATAAAAAGTATGTCATGTGACATCACTTCCTGTACAGACAGTCAGACAGACAGCCATTGACTCCGACCTAACAATAGCTACTGTCTATGACGGTAGTTCCATATGACATATTGGACTAGACTATCTCCATATATAGTGTTATCCACACCTCCATGTTAGGACTCATATATGGGCATAAAAAGTATGTCATGTGACATCACTTCCTGTACAGACAGTCAGCCATTGACTCCGGATTAACAATGGCTACTGTCTATGACGGTAGTCCCATATGACATATTGGACTAGACTATCTCCATATATAGTGTTATCCACATCTCCATGTTTAGACAGCCAATGACTCCGGCCTAACAATGGCTACTTTCTATGACGGTAGTCCCATATGACATGATGGACTGGACTATCTCCATATATAGTGTTATCCACATTTCGTGTAGCCGCCCTGTACAGGAAGTGATGTCACAACTCGCTGACATCACACTGACATCACAGAGGATACGGACGGTCACGAGGATACGGAAGGAAGGAAGGACACTCAAGTGACACGGTTCTTCAGAGTATATGCGACCTTCGGTCGCAATAAAACGATTCGTCAACGACTCGCATTAACCCCCCCCCCCCCCCCCCCCCCGACTTGAAGACAGCCCTAATTTAGTTTTTGTCATAGTCAGCTGAAAAGTTACTCACTTTCTTTTAGTCTGGTTTTATTTTACTAAATACCATAAAACCAGTAAGACCGTAGGTCGCTTATCTCCACAAATAGGGCAAAAATGTGTTTTTCCTTAAATCATGCTGTGTAGTGATTTTCGTGATTTTAGGGCAAAATCTGTAGGAGTTACGGCATTTTATGTGAGCTGCAGTGGAGGGGGTCCTCCACTGGGGGCGCCACCACTTTTGCATCCGTTCTGGAGCACCAGGAGTGGGTGGTCCCCAGGAATTCCCCGTGAGCAGCCCCGTTGGGGTGGTCATTTGGTCATTTTTGCACATTTGTTCATTTTTTACATCTGGGGGTCCCCCAGGGACCTGGGGGTCCCTGGAGCTCCGGGGGTCCTTGGAGGTTGTAGTTTGGCAGGCAAGGAGTGTGTGTGCAAAATCTGGCATGGATCGGGGCAACGGTTGTGCAGATAGGAGCAGGGCAAAATTAGACCTGGGGGTCCCCCAGGGACCTGGGGGTCCCTGGAGCTGCGGGGGTCCTTGGAGGTAGTAGTTTGGCAGGTCAGGAGTGTGTGTGCAAGATTTGGCGTGGATGGGGGCAACGGTTGTGGAGATATGAGCAGGGCAAAAGTGTGACGTGTGACTGACGCACGGACAGCCGGTGGAGGTTTTGATAGTAAATGCGACCTACGGTCGCAACTATAGTTGACTAAATCTACAGTTGATTTAGTCGACTAAATTGCTTTTTGGCGGGCCGTGATAGTGTTGAAATTTTTACTCCCCTTTGTGCTGAAAATAACAGATCTACAAGCTCACAACATGTCGAAGCACCACAAGTTGAGAGCATGTAGATCTGCTACTTTCTGAGAGAGTGACATCTGCACACAAGTAAACAAAAAAGGACTTGTCTTTTAGTCCTGGATCTCTTCTCTACTAGTCCCTGCCTAACAGTTTTGTTGAGGAAATAGTAAGTATATTTAGTCATAGTCAGGGGCGTCAATTGGGTATGGCAGGGTATGCAGCTGCCATACCCTGGTTCCAGGGGGGAAAATAAGTTACTTTTAAATATAAATCCATGAATGTCTCTTTGTCTATCTGCGCAGTAAAATAACGACAAATGCAGAATTTAACAAAATGGTCACTTTAACAAGGTATTATAATTATATTCTCCACACTTGTAGACTATTCTTATCAGCTTGACAGAATGGTATATTCCCAGGTTCCGCAGGTCAGCTGCACAGGAGCAATACATTATTTAATTGTGGCACGTTTACTAACATGCTTAGTTTAGCTGCACTTGAACAACCATTCCAGGCTGCCATATCCAGCCCAAGAATCCGTAGAAAGAAACCTGTGTAAAAAACTGACAAAACTCGTTTTTTCTTTCTTTTTTCCTGCGAGGCGTTGTAAGCATGTAGATCTGCTATTTTCACAATAGAACCGTGTTATACAAAATGTAATGCCTCTTTTCCATGACGACTCCCATCTTTGCCATACCCTAGCTTTTGCTGAACTGATGCCACTGGTCATAGTTTTAGTCATCATATCTTAGTTTTTATTTAGTTTTGTCAGTGAGAAAAGGTAGTTGTCAGTTTTATTTTTATTTGTTTATTTGTGGTGTTAAAAAAGAAAAAAAAGTAAAAAAAACTATTTGCACCTCATTGGATATTTGCTATCTCTGTACCTGTGATGCTCTGTGTGGGAGCGTCACTGGTATTTCCTGGTTCTGTCTCTTGTCTCTTCACATAACCTCCATATTGTAGCTTATGAAATGTTATAATATTGGGGGAAATGAAAACTAACGTTGTGTCGGTGCTCCGCCTCGAAGCCAGATCAAAGCCTGCAGCTGTGGCCCAGCTTGAGTAGACAGGGATGAGAAATAGAGAGACTGAATGCTGGTCTCTAGCAGCTTGTTTGGAAAGCTTTTAGACAGTTTAGGCAGTAAATATGCAATGTAGTTCAGTCTTCATTTCACACCTTTAACTGATGTGTGAAATTGTTACCTTCCTCCATACAGTCATTCTGTGCTGTCAAGTGGTGTTGTCTATTCCACACTCTGCTCTGCTAAATACTGTTTATGTCTGTATAACTAGATAGAAGATATTTTATTTAACTCCCATGACAGTGAACTATGTATCATTTGTTTTGATAATCTCTTATTTAATCTGCATTTACAGACTTGTTGGCTGTAACCTCAGACAGACAGAGGTTGAAGTTGTGGCTTCAGCTCTCAGCTCTAATCCTTCCCATTTGAGAGAATTGGACCTCAGTGAAAACAACCTGAACGACTCAGGACTAGTGGAGCTGCTCTGTGAAGGACTGAAGAGTCTGCACTGTAGGCTGGAGTTTCTACGGTAAGTTTACCCAGTTTATTTTGCTGTTTTATTATGTACTTTATTATATGAATATAATTTGAATGCTATGGTGAGACTGTATTCATAATCTTGATATCATGGTAACCCAAGCCTATGTGACTAGTAGATTGTTAAAATAACCCCAAACATGTCTGAAAGTGTAATATCCCTTTAAGGCAAATGTGTAGGCTACTTCTTCATACAACGGGATTACACAATGTTCATAACACGCTGAAAATAGCTGATCTACAAGATCACAGCGCATCGAGGACGCAATGCTTGTGAGCTTGTAGATCTGCTATTTTCGACGTGTGACCCTCAGGGGGTCCCTAAATTATTTTTGGGATCCCCAGATGATTAGCTTAATGTGCAACATACAATATGTGAATACAGGGTACCTGCACATTTATAAAGGTAGAATTGAATGACCTAAGACCTTTTTCAAACCAAATTGTCAAATATTACGGAAGGAATAGGCAAATGTTGTGAAAATAGCCGATCTACAAGCTCACAGTGAGGCATTGTTCCAGTGCTTGTCAGGGTGGGGGTCCCCAGTTCAAATATGATTATCAATCAATCAATCAATCAATCAATCAATCAATCAATCAATCTGATGTTTCATTCTTCATTCAGACTGGCTCACTGCTACTTGTCAGAGAGATGCTGTAAACTTCTGGTCGCAGCTGTAAGCTCTCATCCCTCCCTAAGAGAGCTGGACCTGAGCTCCAACATGGTGAATGTTCCAGTCCTGGAGAACTGCAAGTGAGTAGACTTGAGCTGTGTCCATGTTAGTGCACTGAATGTGCAGTGTTTCCCTCATGTGTCTCTGAACAGAGTATTCACTCTGACACAAAGTCACACATAGATGTGTACTTAGTGTATTTGTGTATTTAGTAGGGCTGTCAAAGTTAACGCGATAATAAAGAGTTGATGCACATTCCTTTTAATGGCACAATTTGTTTTGATGTGCAATTAATGCACTGTGGTGTTTGAACCGGGGTCCATTCCAAACTCTGAGGTAAACGTATTGTTGTAGTTTGATTAAACATAACATGTAGTTTGATTAAACATAACATGCCACTGAAAAAGGCTCATATAGCTTATTATCTCCCAAGTAAAGACACCTTCACAATAAAAGCCAGATCATTAGTTATCATTACTGCAATGTTAGTAAATAAATATGCCCATCTGTTATTTGTTGGTCTTGAGTTTATCATTTCAGCTTTTTTCTCCCATTCACACCTTTTGTTACTTGAAGATTCTGGACTGTAGTTGTCATTGTTCCAATAACAATTAACTTTAATTTGCATAAAGCAAGCATTTGTCTACTGCCATGTTGATCATAATCATGTGATTAATTGTATTTAACATGAAGAACAGTAAAAGTGCAGTAAAAATAAAATAGTACAGCCCAGTAGGAACAAAAAAAGCCCTTGCGGTCTTGTTTCCGTTGGAGATCTTGGTATTCAGATTAAATATTTTAATTGATTGACAGCCCTAGTATTTGATTAATCAGATTGAACAAAATATGTTTTTCCTCACTTAGAGTGAAACATGGAGGAGAAGATTGGCTTAATCCTCAACTCATTACCAGATGTGAGTATCTGTCTCTCTGTGTCAATATCACACATTAACATTTTATACACTGTTGTATGCTTGGTTGGCTCCTCCCCAGATGCTGTTCTGAAAACTCTTCAGGAGAGCTTCCAGGGAATTCAGGTTTCTCTGCTCTTGGCCTGGTCCTTAACACCAGCAAGACTAAGTTTAAACACACCACCAAATAACAGGCTAATAAAACATGTTTTCTATTAAAGAATGCTCACATTTGACTGAGTTGACATGTTGATGCTGGAATCCAGGATGGCAGAGATTCCATTATATGGACCAGAGGGCTTGTAGATTGGATATATTTCCAAAACAACCGATCTACAAGCTCACCATCGTTGTGAGCTTTTAGATTGTCTATATTTGAAATATAGACAGAAATCACAGATCTACAAGCTCAACATGTGTAACATCCTGACGGGTTCTGACTTTTTAAAGTATGTTTGAAAAGTACTCGATCTACAAGCTCACAATGTGATTTTGATGGACCTTGATGGTATCATAATGGCTGATTTTACGCTTTGCTGCATGCTGAAAATAGCAGATCTACAAGATCACAATGTGCCACAGCGTGACGCGTTGTAAGCTTGTAGATCTGCTATTTTCAGCAAAATGTATTTTATTTCATTCATTCATTCATTTTATGTACTTTAACTTTATTGCTCTCTATTGGCTATTCAAAAATACAGATCTACAAGCTGATAGGGCATCATTTGGTGCCAGAGTAGTTGGCGGGGATCCCCCCTGCGTCCGCGGACCCCCAGGGGTCACAGGCTGTGCACCAGGGGGTACTTTGAGCATATTGTTCTCTATTGGCTATTCAAAAAATAGCAGATCTACAAGCTCATAGCACGTAATTTGGTCACTGGGTGCCAGACTAGTGGGCGGCGACCTCCACCCGTCCAGGGACCCCACAGGGGTCCTTGGGGGCTTACCAGGGGGTCCCCAGTAAACTAGTTCACACCACATTTCATGCACTTTAACCATACTGCTCTCTTTTGGCTATGCTAAAATAGCAGATCTACAAGCTCATAGTGAGTAATTTAGTCCTTTGGTGTCAGAGTAGTTGGCGGGGATCCCCCACACGTCCACGGACCCCCAGGGGTCACGGACTGTGCACCAGGGGGTCCCCAGTAAACTAGTTCATGCCACATTTGATATTTTGAGCATATTGTTCTCTATTGGCTATTATAAAAATAGCAGATCTACAAGCTCACAGCGAGTCATTTGGTCACTGGGTGCCAGACTAGTGGGCGGCGACTTCCACCTGTCCGGGGACCCCACAGGGGTCCTTGGTGGCTTACCAGGGGGTCCCCAGTAAACTAGTTCACACCACATTTTATGCACTTTAACCCATTTAGGCCTAACCTATAGAATAGGGCTAAATCAGAAATTAGCCTACAAAACAAATATGTTGCTACATACTGTACATGTACTGTAAGCCCCTCCCAAACAGCAAAATGTGTTCCCGGCCTGAATGGGTTAACCATACTGCTCTCTTTTGCCTATGTTAAAATAGCAGATCTACAAGCTCATAGTGCGTAATTTTGTCATTTGGTGCCAGAGTAGTTGGCGGGGATCCCCCCTGCATCCGTGGACCCCCAGGGGTCACGGTCTGTGTACCAAGGGGTCCCCAGTAAACTAGTTTGTGCCACATTTTATACTTTTGTATTGTTCTCTATTGGCTATTCTAAAAATATCAGATCTACAAGCTCATAGCGCATCATTTGGTCACTGGGTGCCAGAGTAGTGGGCGGCGACATCCACCTGTCCGGGGACCCCACAGGGGTCCTTTGGGGGCTTACCAGGGGGTCCGCAGTAAACGAGTTCACACCACATTATGTACTTAAACCATACTGCTTTCTATTGGCTATTCAAAAATACAGAACTACAAGCTCATAGTGAATCATGTGGTCACTGGGTGTCAGACTAGGGTGCGAGGACCCCCATCTGTCCCCTTCACCCACAAAATAGCAGACGTACAAGCTCACAGCAATATTTTCATCCCATTCTATAAATGTCTTCCAAATCAGTGCTTCTCAAACTGTTTCATGTCAAAGACCCCCAAAATGACACACGTTTGGCCGCGGACCCCCATCTCAAAATATCTTGTTCCAGTCACAAAATGTTTTAAAAATATGTATTCAAATACAATAAGAAATAGCAGACCTACAAGCTCACAGCATAGCACTCGGTGCCGCGCTGTGAGCTTGTAGATCTGCTTTTTTCCAATAGTTAAAGCATAAAATAATGGTTAAAGTGCTTCCATGTTTTATTTCAAGTGTGTGTGTGTGTGTGTGTGTGTGTGTGTGTGTGTGTGTGTGTGTGTGTGTGTGTGTGTGTGTGTGTGTGTGTGTGTGTTTGTTGTGTATCAGTCAGTGAATGATGTATTTAATGTTTACTGTGTTGTTTTCTCATCAGATTCCCATCGTCTCACTCTGGACACAAACACAGCATACAGATACCTCTCTCTGTCTGAGAACAACAGGAAGGTGACACTGCAGGGACGGGATCAATCATATCCTGGACGGGATCAATCATATCCTGGACAGGACCAATCATATCCTGAACATCCTGACAGGTTTGATGTATATGCTCAGGTTCTGTGTACAGAGGGTCTGACTGGACGCTGTTACTGGGAGGTAGAGTGCAGTGGAAGGGTTGAGATAGCAGTGACTTATAGAGGAATCAGCAGGAAAGGAGATGGTGATGACTGTAGGCTTGGATACAATAACATGTCCTGGAGTCTGGTCTGTGATGGTCATGAGGGTAACAGTTACTGTGTCAGTCACAATAATAAGCAGACTGTCCTCCCTGTCAGGGCCTCTAGGGGCTCCAACAGAGTAGCAGTGTTTGTGGACTGTGCTACTGGGACTCTGTCCTTCTACACAGTGTCCTCTGACTCACTGACACACGTCTATACCTTTCACAACACATTCACTGAACCCCTCTATGCTGGGTTCAGGTTATGGAGGTCCTCCGCCTCCTCCTCCTCAGTGTGTCTGTTTGAGCAGAGATAGAGTCTCTATGTGAGGGTGACATCAGGTCGCCATGGTTACTCAATAATGTTTGAGTGAGTGCAGATTGTCATGGTGACTCATGGACTCCATATTTGGGCATGAGTGACTCACAATGACATCATAATGATGATGTAATCAGCTGCACAGTGACATCACACATTACAGCTCCTGTAGATTCAGTTTTTCTCTGACGTTGTCATGACAACACCCCCATGTGTTTGACCTTTGACCCCGGACCCCCATAAGACAAGATTTGTGTTGTTAAAAATGTTACAAATGATATAAAAGAAACACAAACATTTCCCTAAAATAGAAGATCTACAAGCTCACAGCTCGGCACTGAGTGCCGCGCTGTGAGCTTGTAGATCTGCTATTTTTTTTTTATCATAAACATTTGTGCAGGTATTAGAATATTTTTGACCCGATTCTTCTAAATCAGTGGTCCTCAAACTTTTTCTTGTCAAGGACCCCCAAAATTACATGGATTTGGCCATGGTCCCCCATCTCAAAATATGTTGTTCCAGGGACCCCTGGAAACAAAGTTGGCTTTGAAAATTACACCATTCAAAGGTTTGTACAAAAGTTCATGCTTTTAAAAAAATAGCAGATCTACAAGCTCATAGTGTGTCATTTGGTCAATGGGTGCCAGACTAGGGTGCAAGGACACCGATCCGTCCGCTTCACCCACAGGGGTCAAAACAGCAGACGTACAAGCTCACGGTACACTGCGAGCTTGTAGATCAGCTTTTTTTTAAATCCTGAAAAGGTGTGAATATTTTCATTTTATAAATATCTTCCAAATCAGTGCTTCTCAAACTTTTTCATTTCAAGGACCCCCAAAATGACACGCATTTGGCCACGGACCCCCATCTACAAGCTCACAGCACGGCACCAAGTGCCGCGATGTGAGCTTGAAGATCTGCTATTTTTGAAAAATCGTGAACATTTGTGCAGGTCTTTGAATATTTTTGACCCAATTCTTCTAAATCAGTGGTGCTCAAACTTTTTCTTGTCAAGGACGCATTAAGTCACAAAAAAAGTGAAACGTTCAGATGGGGGTCCCTGGTACAAATATGTTCAAATGGGGGTCCCTGGTCAAATCCATATTAAAGTCAAACTATGGTATAAAATGAGTCATCACCACAGGGAGCTTTAGATCTTAGATTAGATCAGATAGAATAGAAGTGCACAAACCTCCACTCCACACATTTATAAATATGTATCATAAATACTGTCCATCAATGATGATGATGTAAATATCAGTGTCATACTTGTGTCTCTTATGTAGATACAAACTCATATTTTATGTATATTCTATTTTTGATCTTTTTTCACACAACAGAGATAAAGTGTATTTGATCATGTAATTGTCACAGTATCAATATTGTTTCTTGTATATAAACCTTTATACTGAACCACTTGAACCCCATATACTTTATTGACTGGGGTTCCCCAGGGTTCTGTAATTGGTCCCCTGCTTTTCCCCCCACCTCTACACCAGATCTCTTGTGTGTAAATAGCAGATCTACAAGCTATCTAATAGCTAAGATCTACGTCACAAAGTAACACATTGTGAGCAGTGTTCATTTTGACAGCAAATAATTCTGTCATCTATTGTGTTTCTAGTTTTAGTTGACTAAATGTCATAATATTTTAGTTGACTAAATCTACAGTTTATTTAGTCGACTAAAATGTATTCTTGGAGGGTCGTGATTGTGTTGTAATGCCTGATTTATACTGAGCTCTGTGCCAGAAAATAGCTGATCTACAAGCTGATCTCAAGTCTTTTACGCGTTGTGAACTTGTAGATCGGCTATTTTCAGAGAGAGCTACACCCGAGCTCAACCAAACATAAAATGACTTGTCTTTTAGTTCTACTGGATCTCTTCTCCACCAGTCCCTCCCTGACATTTTAGTCTAGTTTTTATTTGTTGATGAAATTGTAAATATATTTTGTCAGATTGTTGTCAATCACTCTGGATTCAAACATCTACTGAATGTGTTGTTAATGAACTCAAATCAATCATTGTTTATTCATTGATTCATTATCAGATCATTATTTCCTCACTCATTCCATTATTGTGCTTTCATTGAATATTAATGTGATGCTGTTCTCATTGTTCACATGTTATTGTATGATCATGTGTAGAAGTAATAATTGTTTAATAAATTGATTGTTGACAGTCTGTCGTTGTTCCTGTGTATTAATATTCATAGTGTTGTCATGACAACATGGCCACAGCTCATTGGTCATGTATAATAACTAGGTTGGATCCGTTGGAAAAATGCCTTTTTGTTTGTTTGTTTGTTTGTTTTGAAAACTTTATACCAGTTACAGTTACCTTGTAGATGTTGACTATTATTACAAAACATCTTCACTTTCAACACTTTATAAACATTGGATATTTGAAAATGGCAGATCTACAAGCTCACACCACTTCTAGATCTGCTATTTTCAAAAGATATCCATACATTTTTGAAAACTTGTGAAATGAGACGTTCACTTGTAATTGAGTGAAAACTGCTGTTTGGACGCCCTCTAGTGTCCGTTAGCAGAAGTACTTCATATGATGTCTGATCATGGATGTCATGTTGTTGTTTTTAGATGTTTAAATAGTTTTATTTTTTACACTAGATTTAAATTCATGGATGCACTGGCTGTCTGTGGCTCTGTTTTGGTCTCATATGTATTGCATTGTGTTTACTAATCATTTTAAGTAACTAAGTACATTTACTTAAGTACTGTGCTCAAGGATAATTATTAGGTATTTGTACTTTACTTGAGTATTTCCAATTTCCAACAGGCCTACTTTTACTTCTACTCCACAACATCTCAGACCCAAATATTGTACTTTTACTCCACTACATTTATATGTAAACTTTAGTTACTTTGTAGATTTGGATTATTATTACAAAGCATCCATCCATTGATAAGCACTTAATATTTAGTGTTGATATATTTGTGGAGATACAGGCCTTAAACAAGGAGCTCCAAACACTTTGTTGGGCTCAAAACAAAATGAGATCCAGGCTTTTTGCAATCAGAGCTCCGAACAAATCTCTCCTGAAACTCACAACCAGTGGTGGAAAAAGTAGAAAACTCACATTATTTACTTTAAGTAAAAATATCAATACCACAATGTAGACATAGAAACAGACTGTCAGTGATGCCAACATACATTAAGGAGCTCTTAATACGTTAAAGGGATACTTCACTTTCATAAAAGCTTTTGGTCATTTTATCATCTACAGTAATCAGGCTTTTATGAACACCCTGAACAGATTTTAATATGCTTCATTCAATATTTAGATATTTGATGTAAATGTTATCAGGAGGCTTGATCCAGAGCCGCTCCACATACACACCCATTGTAACTTCAAACTCCATTTTAACCATGCTAGATTCATCAAAAACACACATTATTTTTTCTGTTGACTCATACTACCCTCCTAATACATTCGATAATGTTTTTCATTTATTTTTAATAATTCTTTGGGAAAATGGAAAAAATGTAATACACCAATTAATTATTAACTTTCCCACTGCCAGATTATTTATTTATTTATTGGGTCTGGTGCCATCAAAAAGCGGCTTACCTTTGCGACGTTATAGTAGATAGACAGACAGACATTTTTTTTTTTTTTTTTATTTTTTTGGGTTGTGCAATAGTGCACTTTGGTCTGCCAGGCAGCAGAGGGCGGCGTCATGCGAGAATGAATGTGAATTTGCCTGTTATGTGTTGAAGAAGAAGAAGACCAGTCACTGGCCATAGAGCCTTACAGCCGGAGGAAATCAACAAGGAAGTGAATTGTTCTCCGTTGATCTAACGCATAATGGATTTTTTACACCATCACCGCGGAAAATGTGTTTACAGTAGACGGCCGCGCGACCCCTCATCAGCTTACAGTCATCAGACGAACGAACCGAACGAGCGCCGTATTGGCGGAGAGGTCTTGCGCAATCGGGCGAACGTGAACGTTCAAAGCGGTGGGAGAGTTAAAAATAATTGGAGGGTCTGGTAACATTTACATCAAATATCAAAATATTGAATGAAGCAAATTAAAATCTGTTCATGGTGTTCATAAAAGCCTGATCAGATGATAAAATGACCAAAAGTTTTTTTTTTTTTTTAAAGTGGAATATCCCTTTAAATATTATTCTTTATTCATACTAAATTGAAACCATTTTATTTGTGTGTGTGTGTGTGTGTGTGCGTGCGTGCGTGCGTGCGTGCATGCGTGCGTACTATTAGGTTGGAACTATTGCTGTATTGACTTTGACCTCTAAGGACCTTCCAGGGAGAGTGCTCATGTGCGTCTTGCGGTGACACGCTGCCTAGTTTCTTCTGCTCTGAGCTGTTTCTGTTTCTGTTTTTTTCGCACTGTTTTTCGACATTGCACTATTAGGTTGTGTTGGTAGTTTCTGAGTATTTGTCTTGTTTAACATGACAGTGAGATACTTGTTGCACTAACTAGCATTGACTGCTTTGGTCTCTTTTTTGTAAGACACTTTATGTATATATACTTATATTTAATTCGCCCCCTCTATTGATGCACCTTCTCTTTTGGGTACTGTACTGCTCTTGTTTTTTTTACTCTTATCTATCTTTTCCTACTTCTCTGTAACTTTGTAAATAACTGTATACTGCTGTGCTACAACTGGACAACTGAATTTCCCCCTTGGGATAATAAAGGTGTCTATCTATCTATTTGTGTGCGCGTGCGTGTGTGTGTAAAAGTAACACAGTAACAGTAAAAAAAGATGCAAATTGCAACAGTAGATCATTTTTCTAACCCATGTTGAATCTAGAGTTGCAACAGCAACCATTGCCAGCCCATGTGTAGCACTGGCCCTTTAAGGGGAGTGCATATGAGGGGCAGCCATGTTTGAGGCCTCCTGTTTGGCCAGAAGCCATGAGACTGCGGCAACAGCAATCAGGTAAATAAACATTCAACTTGCACTGTCAATTGGAACTTGTGTTGTGTTGTGCGATGGAGCCACGTTGGTGCGTGCTGCTTTAGCGGCGATATGCAAGGGATGGCCGGGCTTTGAGTTGTGTGTTAGCCTTACACATTAAGACATCTCCTAGTGAGACTTCTGCATTTGTTACCTTTACGACAATGCGGAAGTCTCTCTAGGAGATGTCTCAGGCTGGACTCACACATATGCGTGAAACATCATCTCCGTATCGTCTGAGAATGGCCACTGGGGGCGCCGTACTAATGCATTGTCAATGGAAGGTTGTTTAGTGTTTTGTCGTTGCCGTGTCTCAAGCTCAACCGCAGCCTGTCTTTTGGCCAAGAGACACGGCAACGACAAAACACCAAACAACCTTCCATTGACAATGCATTAGTATGGCGTCCCCAGTGGCCATTCTCAGACGATACGGAGAAGATGTTTCACGCAAATGTCTGTACGGCGCCTGAGTCCAGCCTAAGACATCTCCTAGTGAGACTTCTGCATTTGTTACCTTTACGACAATGTGGAAGTCTCTCTAGGAGATGTCTTAATGTAAGGCTAAGCTGCGTGTCACGGCTGGACACTTCTACTGCTGCTGTTTTGTAATCTCTCATCACTCGCTGTCTGTGGCTGTAGTCTTCAGTGCTCTCTTTCTCTGTGACCGTTGTCTGTGATTTGTTTCTGCTGTTGTCTGGTTTTGGTTGGGTTTGTTTGTTGTTGGTGCTGTGGGTTCTTGACTTGTGAGGTGTGTGCAGTGGTATAAAGTAACTGAGTACATTTACTTAAAGGTACTGTACTTTAGTACAATTGTTGAGTTATTTGTTTTACTGCTACTTTACATCTCGGATCCAAATATTGTAGGCTACTTTTACTCCACTAGTTATAGTTACTGGTTACTTTGCAGGTATTCATTATGATATTATAAAACATAAACCACTCTTTAGCCCATTGAATGGGAAAATAGTAGATCTACAAGCTCGTAGATCTGCTATTTTACATTTTGATGCAACCATATTGCAGCCTATAGGCTTATGTTTACCTTGTTGTCACTAGACTAATTACAGAGCCATAAGGTGGGGACTCCCAAAATAAACATATTTGAACTGGGGACCCCCACCCTGACAAGCACTTGGAATTACCGGTAGTTGGACTCTAGCCGCAAATTGAAACACTAGAAATTCAGTTCAGGTGATTATTTTGTCTAAGTGCTGGAGTTTGGAAGCGCTCGTGGGAAGTCACTCAGCGGTCTAGTGTACCAGCTGGTTCTAAATGTCACATAGCCTAATGCAGGTGTTCTCAAACTTTTTTGGCTCGGGGCACCCCTATAAATATTTTTTTCATCCGAGGCACCCCTACATTATTATATTCCTAATTATCACTCCCAGCACCTATATTTATAGCATATTTTAGCGATTATGTTGCAAGGAAAGCGAGATAGTAGCCATTTTGGTTAGAACTGACTGAAAATAACTTTGTACTTCAAGTTTAAAATGATACTAAATGTATTTTTAAATGTCCAAATAAATTTCAAATATTATCAAATTATCTCGCGGCACCCCTGGACTGCCGTCGCGGCACCCCAGGGTGCCCGGTCACCCACTTTGAAAGCCCCTGGCCTAATGCAGGAGGCAGCGGGACATGATGTTATAGAAGACGAGCGTTTCCGAAGTTCAAGACTTAGAAAAAAAACATGTCTTCTCGGATTTATACGGTATATAACTCATAACAATTCAACGGTGAATTTTTATGAAACAAACACTTTGCAGATAGTAAGAGCATTATGCAAGCTTTCCATAGCCGCAATATTGGTGAGTTTGACGTTGTTTAATAAAATCAGAAAGCAAAAAATAAAAAAATAAAAAAATAAACGTTTTGATGCATTGGCTGCCTATGGGAGGTATTGCAACCCTAGATTCATCCGATTATAAAAAAAAATAGTGTTGCAATTTGCGGCTAGTTGGATATATTGTGAAAATAGCCGATCTACAAGCTCACAACGCCTCGCAGTGCGAGGCGTGGTTCTACATGTGAAGCTCAACAGAAGTTTTAATTCATCCTAGTTCATGACTGAGGACAATCTCACCATTAATTAATATCTCTGCCAAACGATTATTGTAAGTGTTTTTAATTATAACGATTATGTCCCATTCCTAGTAGTGACAGGATACAGTATACATGTACAGTATACGTACTGGCTTCCTGTCCATTTTACAATTGATTGGTTTTATTTGCTTTTAAATCTTTAAAGTGCGGGTGCCATGATTTATTCCCCCTCTAAAACATGATTATCAACTATTATGATTATACTAGGAGGAAGATTTTTTTTCCCAAAAAGTGTACAGAAAGAGTTAAAATTATGTTTTCATGTGGCCACACCCCCAATTCATTAAGTATGCCTGGTTGTCATGGTGGGTGGTGACCCAGCTGAAGTTAGCCACACCCCACAGTGTTGGGTGAATGGTAATTAGGGGAGGAGTTGATTGTGTGATGTAATAAGTATGGGTGTGTGATGTAATAAATAAGGATGCCACCTGCTGACCCAGCAGGTGGCATCCTCCAGCTAAAAACCCAAATAAAAAGAGAATGCATAATTGCTCATAACAACCACACCAGGGGGTCTAATGAAGTTCTGTCAACCTCGACACATGAAAACCAGAAAAAGTACAAAACTATGGCACCGCCTCTTTAAATGGGCTCCACTGTAACCTCTCTGAGGTCCTGGAACCATACTGTACACCTTAGCCACAAATTGCAACTATATATTTATTTTTATGTTTATGTACAGTATATATGTTGAAACAAGGGTTACAACACCAACCATTGGCATCCAATGCATCCAAACACGTTATTGCAGTCTTAAACAACGTCAAACTCACCCACATTACGGTTGAATATTTAACAAGGTTTCTATTGCTATAGTTTTATTTTCAGGGTTGAATTTCCACCAAATCCTACTTACTTTCTAATGTTCTATTCCAGCTGTGTAAATACCTGTACTGTCACTTTAAGACTCACTGCTTTTCAGTGCATGGATTCACTGAGAGGAGGGTTTGTGTGTAGCTGAACCTGTGTACTTGGAGGACTGCATACTCACACAGTGTGTGTATTTATTTTATGACTGAACAGCGCCACCAAACCACTGCCAGTGAAACTGCAACCAGCAGCTACCTGTGGTCTGTGTCCCTCTTTCAACACCACCACCACAACACAACAACCAGCAGCTACCTGTGGTCTGTGTCCCTCTTTCAACACCACCACCACAACACAACAACCAGCAGCTACCTGTGGTCTGTGTCCCTCTTTCAACACCACCACCACAACACAACAACCAGCAGCAACCTGTGGTCTGTGTCCCTCTTTCAACACCACCACCACAACACAACAACCAGCAGCTACCTGTGGTCTGTGACCCTCTTTCAACACCACCACAACACAACAACCAGCAGCTACCTGTGGTCTGTGTCCCTCTTTCAACACCACCACCACAACACAACAACCAGCAGCTACCTTAGCCCTAGAATGTCTCCAATGTTCGGTCGATTGACACGCCGTGAATCCCTCAAATCTGGAGCCATAGAACGCTCCCATAGCGTGGCGGTTAGCAACTAATCTGCGCGGCCCTAAAGTGCTGCGCGCTACTTGTGTACTCACCCAATAATTAATTCCTCAGCCTGGGAGAAAGATATTGTCCTGTAGTGTCATATCCATTTGAAAGTTCTGGCTGGAAACGTGTACTTCATAAGATATCTCCACTTATCACGAGCCAACACGGACGACTTACACGACCGGGCGAGAGGCCCGGAATGACTGCTGGACTGAATATATGGGAACATCCGCTGATCGTCACAAACGTCATCACAAATTGACAGGTGCGCTGACATTTGATCATGGGCACCAATTGAGACGTGCCACTGGTGGTTTTGCGTAAGCCGAGTTAATAAAACAAGCACCCCATTCACAGGCAACCCCTCTCACAATAAACGCTCCTCAGACCGGGCTATTGTGTGTCTGTCGTGTGCATTTATTAAAATAAAACATTTAGAAGTTATAGAACTTTATTTTTCACATCCAAATATCATTTCACATCATGGCACTCACAGATGAAGATTTTGAAAATTTGCTTTTGAGTATTAATTTTCCTTTTCAATTAAAAAACGAACAAAAGCTTATAATTAAATCTTTGTTAAAGGGTCAGGATGTTTTGGCCATTTTACCCACTGGATTTGGGAAAAGTGCCTGTTTTGGGCTTGTTGGTCAATTAATGGACAAGGTAGGTTTAGCCTATAACATACAATTATGAGTGAGTCATTTTAACTGGTATCAACATATAATCTAAACTATGCAACATCTAAAAGCTACATCCAGGTAGTGAGCACTACATGCTCATTATAAGCCCTCTTAAGGCACTGATGTCAGATCAGGTGACACATTGGACAGAGCTTGGGGTTCCAGCTGCAGCCATCCATAGTGACATCCCACAAGACATCAAACTTCGTGAGTAAACTATACAACCTTTATGCCTCTGTTCTAATACGGATTGATTGATGTACTAATGGAAATTACTAATTTTGTCACAGAGATTCTTGCTGGAAACATAAAGATGCTTTTCATCTCCCCTGAGAGCATGTTTGTGGACCCTTGGTGGGACTGGTTGAAGAGCAAAAGAAAACAAATATGTCTTGTCACTGTAGATGAGGCTCACTGCATCACTTTATGGTATAGTGCAATATGCTTAATATACCGTAATCTTTTTCACTTCTGATCAAGTAATGAAATAAGTAAACAAAAACAAACAAATGCCACAAAATCATTTTAATTTCAATAAAGATATTCCACATTGAGTGGCTAATTTTCACATACGGTAGCCCACATTGTTTAGGCTATTTGACAGATGAATAACAAAATAATGTACTAACATCCTTACTGTGGAATCTTTTTTTGTTATTTGATATTTTTAGGGGAGACACATTTAGAGAGGCATATTTGAGAGTGCCAGAGGTCACAAGTATCCTCAAATGCCCTGTGTTGATGCTTACCGCCACTGCCACACAGGAGATGGCTGATGACATCATCCATCGGATGCATGTTGAGAAGGAATCGGTGCTAACTGTATCAGTCAGCTGTAACAGGTATATCTAGTTAATTGTGTTTCCCATAGGTAATAGGATCACTACATAAAGTATAATTTACAACACACAGTAAGTAAGTAGCCTTGGGAAGCAACGGTTTCTGAGCCATGTGGTCAGGAGCCTATCTCCTATTTATGTAGCGTGATCCAGCTTGTACAAATATACATCCCCTGGACATGACGCTAGTATGACACTGGGACTTACCCCTAATCCACCCCGTAGTGCTTAGTGCCTAGCAGGGAGTACCAGGGTACCATTTTTATAGTCTTTGGTATGACTCGGCCAGGGATTTAACCCCAACCTGCCAATCTCAGGGCGGACACATTCTTACAAGGCCACTGACCTGCAACACACAATATATACAATGTCATTTTCATCATAGCCTACAATATTATGACAATTCTTTTCCAGGCCAAACATCCATATAACTGTCCAGGGAACCACTGGTACAAACATAGCTGCAGAGGTTGGATGGCTGGTGCAGGATTTTTATACTGTCAATTGAGATTTAGTGTCTAGATTGGTTCTGAAGATGATATATGACTACAAAGTATATTTCCTTATGTCTTACAGATCCATGTCAAAATTGACACAAGCCTTTGGCATGTTTAAGGGAGAGCCTTGGCAGTGCTATGTGTCATATTGATGAAAAAAAAAAAGAAACACATCTCCTAGTGGATATGTTTCATAGCCACACATCCCCTAGAAAAAAGGAAGAAATCCTTGCCACATTTGCCACACAAAAGAGCCCCTTAAGATGTGTGCTGGCCACTGTAGCATTTGGGTTAGGGGTTGATATAGGGGATGTGAGGCATGTGTTGTCCACTGGGGGCCATCTAATGACCTCCTGTCATACTGGCAGGAGGTAGGAAGGTGTGCACCAGATGGTTTGCCAGGAAAAGCACACATGTACGTCTACCCAGGGTCAGTGATTAAGGGCCACATAAAGCCTTGTATGCTGTCCCTGGTGGATCAGTACAGGCAGAAACGCTGTCTCCGTAAGAGGGTCCTTGACCATCTTTTTATCAAGGGCACAAACAAGTCAGTTACACATGATGTGTGCATGATGCCAGGCTGCTGCAGTGTGTGTGACAATATAGAAACAGTGACAGACACAGAGAAAATGGTTCATTAAACCCAATTCCAAAGCTCTACAAGGCATGTTTTCTGTTTTTTTTTTTTTATCTGGTTAAGAATATTTTCCATCAAGAAATTAAACTGTTAACGGTCTATTTTTTTGTTTTGTTTGTTTGTGGTTGGTTGGTTATTCACATTACTTATGGATACAGTAAGTATCATACTCACGTTACACGTAATTCTTCTGGTCCCACAGATCAATTTCAAATGCCAGGCGTTTTATAGATTTCCCCAGTTTCTCTGGCTTTGTGATGGACGGTGGGTACGTGAATGTATCGTAGCCCTTGTGGTGTCGTCCCGGTATAAAAGAGAATAGGGCATCCTCTCTATATTCCTCAACAAAGGTAACAATGTCTGATTTAATGCATGGAGAGTTGTTACTGTGGGAGGAAGAGAACTGGCCTATGCCCGAGGACAGGAACAATTGTTCGACGGCTTTCCCAAATGGCCCAGACATTTCTGCACACCTTGCCACCTGCTCAGCAGTATAGCGGCCCGGGTCCACTTGAGAGTTTCTGAGAGAAAAAAGCAACAACATCATTGTAAGTTGGCTGTGTACTTTATAATCTGTTAACTGGCAAAGAGCACTATGTTAATAGATACCTTTGAATTCATTGTTCATAAATTCATTAACCAGGTCTAAGGGGATATTCTTCCCAGGCCCACCACTTAGGTTGGCCACTCTGCCCCCACACCATCTCCATGGCAAGCCGATCGGGCAAATAACCCTCAATTCCTAATGGACAACATAAACCAAGGCATAACAAATTGTAAAGACATTAACCACTATAGATGTTAATTGCATCATACTGCAATCACATTGTTACCAATGATCATTATACCAGTTAGCATTCTGTGGCCAAGTATGAAGTACTTGTGATGTTTTTTTTGCCAGAATGACAGAAGGTCATGCTTCCAGAGTTGCATCAAAGCTGGTCCATCACCCTCTCGGACACAATCCTGCCTGGCCATGTGGCAAAGGCCCCTCCACATCAGTGCCTTGGTATAGGTCAGAACTTTGTCCTGACCTTGATGTGCGCACTCTGGTGAGCAGTACCATTCACCTTTTAGTGGAAATGCAAAAGATTAGTCCAAGTAAGACACATAATATTTTGTATTAAGATCATAATGTCAGTAAGTGGTTTCATTGAGGATGAACCTCTATAGAGGTCAAGCAATAGACACAGTTAATACACTATAATACCCTCAGTTTTCTTCCGCTCCTCAGGCCTCAAACAGCGGATGTGGTACCACTCATTGTGGAGGCATTGGTCTCGGAGATGGCACTGTACCATGGTGCCTCCTTTTTTATGGCATGTGCAGTATATGTAGTCTACACTGTCCTCACATATGGAACTACAGAACCAATCCCCTTCTGGCGCAGACGGCAGATCAGTACAGGCCAAGTGGGTCCATATGTGAGGACAGTTGTAGTTGCAGCACAGTAGCATTTCTCCGCCTTTCTCTGTTGAGGAAACGGAACAGGCTTGTTCAATCACACACAACTTGTCTCACATCTGAAGTAGCTGTCTTTAATATAATGCAGGGGTCCTCAAATACAAATCTTGAAGGTCCACAAATATTTTTTGGAAACCGGTCTGGGTCCGGGGAAAAAATAAAATAATAAACATACATATCCGCTTATTTTTATGTCGGTCAATCTTATATAGTAGGCAAAGATACAAAAAAGTACCAACCAGGGGTTGACACTATGGTCTCAGAGGCACTTGCCCGTCTGGCAATTACAGGTCATGTTCTACTTGCCCTCAGGTCATGGCCACTTGCCCTCATAATCGTACATCTTACATTAGGGATACCTTTCTTATATTATTTTACATTTGCTAATATGTTAGTTTGTTGATGCAGTAATGGTCTTTTTCCGTTTCTTTCTTTATTAAAAGGGTCTTTAAATTATAACTTCACTGTCATAGCTGGCCTGGCCTGGGGACTGAGTCCTCCAAAATCATTTGGGGACCTCACTTCACTTGACTAAAGAACAACAACAACCCATTCAAAGGAAAACAGTAGTAAATCAATGTGGAGCAGAGATATTTTGCACTAGTGTTAGTTGCTCTGGTTTCTTTTAACAAACTGGGATAATCTTCGAATAATTTATGCTTGTGTCGCAATGTGAATATCGATCTGAAAACAAGTTGTTGCGCGTCGGTGACGATTGACGAAACGGCTCGTGGCTCACTCCTGTACTGTACCGAGTACTGCGTGCAGCTCGCCATGCAGAAAGAGAGGTGGCCGTCACGGGCCGTGGCGCGTCGCGAAAAAAACTCTCCGGAGAGAAGATTACAATCCCGCAAACGTATTCACGTTGATGTTGATGTGCGTGAATGAAACCCACTGATTTATAACTAGTTGCACTGTTGCAGGGTGCAGCTAGAGCTAGCTGCTAGCTGCCAGCTCTGAAAGCTTCCACGCACGGTCTGTGGTAACAGCCTGTCAGCGCATCGTTGTCATAGAGATGACAGCCCATAATAATATGTAACCCGGCATCAGCTAATCAGCGCGTCGTTGTCTCTCTCTCTCACACGTGCACACACACAGTATCAGAGCGCATGCAATGAAGTGAACGAGAAGTGGAAACGAGGAGATATTTTTCGATTTTTTTTTTTTTTTTTTTTTTTTTTTTTACTATAATTCGTCCTGGGTCCGGTCGGCGGTGCCTCGCGGTCCGGACATGGACCGCGGTCCGCCTATTGAGGACCCCTGATATAATGTGTATTATTCACATTTATCTTCACCATGTGTGGCCTTTGTCTATGTACAACAAAGTGCACCAACAACGTAAAAGAGCCTCCAAATGAGACTTTCCAGTTTGGCAAGCCACGATTTGACCACAATTGCACTTTTGGTGATTAAATGTTCTTTACCTTCCTGGCAATGACAGAAAGGATAGGTCTGTTGGTTGCCACTATCTTTTTGGGCAATTGCTGCCACCAGCTCAATCTCCTCCTGTTTAGGTGCCAACCAACAGAACTCCACCACCTTTTCTGCGAGGTCATGGAGCCATTGTAGTTGGTCAGCAGCCAGGTCAAAATCTGGGACATTGGCATCTGCCCGTTCAATGCCCAGTAAACTGCCTGCATAAGCTGTAATGTAGGCAGAGCAACTGAACTGAAAATGAAAGAGATGAATTATTAAAACCTACCAGCTGACAATACAGTACATACAAGCATATTTATTTAATAGGAGATCTTACCACCATCATGTCTGCATCATGTTGGAAGTTTTTCTTCACCTCCTTTTTTAATGACCTGTGGTCAAAAGCAATCTTGAGCTGAGCAAGTGTGCCCCGTGCTGCCATGCTTTTGTCAGAGTACAGAAGGTCAAAATCATCCTGTAGAAGAAAATGACAGAAGCATATTCTACATGTGATACAAACTAGATGTGATAACATGGATGGTAATACTTGAAAATAACATTTGATCTACCTGCAGAAGGAGCATTTCTTTGTGAAAGTCTTGAGGAGCTTCAACAAGCCCCTCAAGCCTTTCTACTGGGGTGTTATGGGTGACCCTTGTGTGGTGGGCTTCTGTCATGTGTTCGATGCTCAAGCCATCCCCACAGCAGAGCACAGGGAATGGCTTGCCATCTATGATGGGGACATGCTTGTGTAAGGCATCCATCATTTCGATAACCCCAGGAAGAGAGCTGGGATTTGTCTCTATGACACCCAGGTTCACCTAGAGGTGGAATTAATGGAACATTTCATCATATCATTTCAAGAATGGTCTTTTATCTTCCAATTATATAGTGAAATAATGTGAGTGACGTTGCTTACTAGTTAACTTTTTTGGAACATCTCATGTCGATATAAATGGTCAATGTGGCGATTGACCAACTTTTGGACAGGCTGCAAGGCTGACAGGTTGTCTGCCACCACACGCATGACCAAGATGGTCATCCTCTGTTTGATGGCACTGTAATCCTACAAGCAACAGATTATTAGCAGACCCAAATTCACGTGAATTGTTAACAATAGAATGATTAAGATTTATATTTAACATATCTGCCAAGATAAAATATATGACTTATTCCAGGGACCTACCTCCTTCGATGGTAAGATGTGGTAGGGGGACACTTCCATTGCCTTCATTCCAGATCCAGTTAACTGGCTGAAAGACACCTTGTTCAGGTGGGCAAATGAAAGCGCCCATAGGAGGACCTTATTGCCTGGGCTGTCCCTTCTGTGGTGCTTTTCTTGCACATATATCTGCAATGAATTATCATATTATTCTTGTAATTTCTTGATGGATAATTATATTGTCTTATTATGCAGCACTTAGTTAAGCTATATGTCTGAACAATGAATTGGAAGCATAACTGTAACATTCACCTGAACATTGTCCCAAGTCAGGGAAAATGACAGCACTTTCTCAGCTGAAGGATCTTGTGTCTGAAAGTGGAAAAATAGTTCCAATCCTGAACACACATATACTGTGTGTGTGTGTGTGTGTGTGTGTGTGTGTGTGTGTGTGTGTGTGTGTGTGTGTGTGTGTGTGTGTGTGTGTGTGTGTGTGTGTGTGTGTGTGTGTGTGTGTGTGTGTGTGTATATATATATATATATATATTCGCAGATCATCGATGAGGCGCCTAGATGCTGGTTTGGACTGGCAGACACCCAGGGAGTTGAGGGTTTGAAATACTTTCCCTGGGCACCCCTGTTTCCACATCGATAATGCTATGCAGCCCTGAACAAAGACAACCTTTGGAACAAAAGTGTTTATTTGCTTTTATGCATCAATGAAAACGTACAAACATCTTGTCGGCAAATAAACGAAAGTGAACCTTTGACATGCATGCTGTGTTTTGCATGATTGCAAGTGCCATGCCTTTCCTCTTGTTCACAAAGGCCTCAGCTTCCTCCTCTGTTTGAATACTGAAACAATAGAAATGTCTGGAATTAAGGGATGCTTCATATTTTGATTCACCCTGGGTGCATTTTCTACTTATCAACCAACGATGGAAGGGTTGGAAATAGCACAAGGGTTCCACATATTGTAACTATATTTTATGGTAGTAATTATATTGTGAATGAAATGATTCTGTTGCTACATGTATATGTTGTATCATACCGTCTACATCTAAGGCGTCCAACAGATCTGTGGGACCTGATGCTTTCAGGGGAAGGAAACATGCAATTAACCCTGCAAGGCCCAGCGTTGCTTTTTGGCAACGTTTTTTAAATCATTTTTTAAAAAATGTTATAGTTAGTTTTCCTGTTCTTTTTTCACATTAACATCACCATTAAATCCTATTGTTTAGTGTTACAATGCCATTGGCCACGATATTTGCATATAAATACCCCCCACAGAGACTGACATTCACACCTCCCAGAGAAGTTGAAATTCCAGCGTCTGGACGAACAACATCTCACTTTTTAACTGAAGCTATTCCTCACTAAAACATAAGTAAAGTGCCTGTAATATTTTTTTTCGTGATCATTAGAATGTCTAGAACACGTGCATATGTTAATATTCTGAAAAATATCCCCAAAATGCTAATTAGAGCATGATTTATGATTTATGATTTATCGCTATAAAACCTTACAAAAACATTATTAATTTTTTAACATTACATTTTCCTGTGATTAGGCCTGCTACAACACCATCTGATTTTTTTATTTTTTTTTGACCGGTAGAAATTAATTCGGGCCTTGCAGGGTTAAGGCACGTGTTTGTAACAGGGGCCTTTATGGAAAGCCCCCCCATTGTGTCCTCCCAGGAGAACGTTTCACCCCATTGTGTCCTCCCAGGAGAACGTTTCACCCCATTGTGTCCTCCCAGGAGAACGTTTCACCACATTGTGTCCTCCCAGGAGAACGTTTCACCCCATTGTGTCCTCCCAGGAGAACGTTTCACCCCATTGTGTCCTCCCAGGAGAACGTTTCACCCCATTGTGTCCTCCCAGGAGAACGTTTCACCCCATTGTGTCCTCCCAGGAGAACGTTTCACCCCATTGTGTCCTCCCAGGAGAACGTTTCACCCCATTGTGTCCTCCCAGGAGAACGTTTCACCCCATTGTGTCCTCCCAGGAGAACGTTTCACCCCATTGTGTCCTCCCAGGAGAACGTTTCACCACATTGTGTCCTCCCAGGAGAACGTTTTGGTTTTCTCTGAAAACCAAACAAGATTGAAAATAAGATAATATCACAGATAGAAATGTATTTGCTTCAGACATTTTAGTAGAGCTCTTTGTGAATAAATATGAACGACATAGATAATGTGACCCAAAACAGATCAATTGGTAAAAGTAAATAGGATTAATTACCTCTTGGCTAAGTGCCTTGCAAACCACCTGCAGCATGGACTTTCTGGCCATGGTGGTAAAGAAAGCCTTCATTGCTTTTAAGTATTGGCGATGTTTTAAATAGGCAATGGCTTGGCCAACGGTAGTTTCTTTTCCTGTTTTAATAGACACTCTCCGTTGCTTTAGGGGCCGGACAGTAGTAGAGGTGCCAGAAGACCCAGTGTCTGGGTTTGAAGGATGGTTTCTTTTTCTCCCTGGGCCCTTTGGAACAGTGTTCCTCCTTAACTGGCGTTCACATGTATAACATATGAATGTGTGGCTCACTGGATCCAGATCTGGAAAAACTATTCCCACAGTCCTTGGACTGGCAATGGATTCTAAATGTGTCCTTTTGAACCCCTTTCTTTTCTTTAGAACTGTTGTGTTGCAAATGCAACATTCAGCTGCACTCATTTTCACAAATAAGGATTGTACACCTGTATAATACAGGTGTACACCTCTAAAACTGAGGTAGTTAAAAGTAAAAAACAATATAATAATAATAATAATAATGACAAAAAATAAGTATAATATATATAAGTTGTATATACAAATCTACATAGACTTGATTTTTCAATCTCTTAGTTAGCTTTTTAGTTTCTGGATGACCAAACCTTTCTCAGTTCTCAACAGACGCCAAAGTGCGCTTGGGATGCGAGAGAGGTTGCCTGTGAATGGGGTGCTTGTTTTATCAACTCGGCTTACGCAAAACCACCAGTGGCACGTCTCAATTGGTGCCCATGATCAAATGTCAGCGCACCTGTCAATTTGTGATGACGTTTGTGACGATCAGCGGATGTTCCCATATATTCAGTCCAGCAGTCATTCCGGGCCCCTCGCCCGGTCGTGTAAGTCGTCCGTGTTGGCTCGTGATAAGTGGAGATATCTTACGAAGTACACGTTTTCAGCCAGAACTTTCAAATGAATATGACACTACAGGACAATATCTTTCTCCCAGGCTGAGGAATTAATTATTGGGTGAGTACACAAGAAGCGTGCAGCACTTTAGGGCCGCGCAGATTAGTTGCTAACCGCCGCGCTATGGGAGCGTTCTATGGCTCCAGATTTGAGGGATTCACGGAGTGTCAATCGACCGAACATTGGAGACATTCTAGGGCTACAGCTACCTGTGTTCTGTGTCCCTCTTTCAACACCACCACCACAACACAACAACCAGCAGCTACCTGTGGTCTGTGTCCCTCTTTCAACACCACCACCACAACACAACAACCAGCAGCTACCTGTGGTCTGTGACCCTCTTTCAACACCACCACCACAACACAACAACCAGCAGCTACCTGTGGTCTGTGTCCCTCTTTCAACACCACCACCACAACACAACAACCAGCAGCTACCTGTGGTCTGTGACCCTCTTTCAACACCACCACCACAACACAACAACCAGCAGCTACCTGTGGTCTGTGTCCCTCTTTCAACACCACCATCACAACACAACAACCAGCAGCTACCTGTGGTCTGTGTCCCTCTTTCAACACCACCACCACAACACAAGGTACCCGTTACATACAGGGTATAGAAAGCTTGAATTATCCTTTCTATCTGCAAAGTGTTTGTTTAATAAAAATCCGCCGTAGACATGTTATGACTGAGCTACTTTCTGTAAAGAAATTCCCTGTAGGTGATTATGTTTCTTCATATTTTTTTCGAAGTGTTGGAGTTTGGAAGCACTCGTTTTCGATAACACGTCCCGCTGCCTCCTGCATCATATGACATTTAGAACCAACTGCAAATTGCAATCTAGGGTTGCAATACCTCCCATAGGGATAGGATCAATGCATGAAAACGTTTTCTTTTTTCTTTTTTTTTTTTGCTATTTGTATTAAACAATGTCAAACTCAGTGATATTGTGGCTCTATGGAAAGCTTGAATAATCCTCTTTCTATCTGCAAAGTGTTAGTTTCAGAAAAAATCCACCATAGAGAGTTACTTTATGTCAAATCCGAGCAGACTTCGTAAGCGCTCGTCTTCTATAACGCCCTGTCCCTGCCTCCTGCATCATGTGACATTTAGAACCAGGTGGTACACATGCAGGACCGTTGAGTGATTTCCTACGAGCGCTTCCAAACTCCAACACTTAGAAAAATATTCACCTGCATGGAATTTCTTGACAGAAAGAAGCTCATGATCCTCACCACTCTCCTCAGTGCAACCACACTTGAATTAGAATTACACCTTTCTAGTTCCACATTTAACCTAAAGTGTTTTTTACACCCAAAGAACAATGATCACATTAGAAGTCCTGGAAACATAAAGAAAGCATGGCTTCCACTTTTACTAAACACTTAAAGTAGCTCAACTCTACCTTTGAAATGAGCTCAGTGCGGTGCTTCTCAAACTGGGGTCCAGGGACCCCCAGGGTTCCTCCAGTGGGTTCTAAATGGACCCTTACAGTTCCATGTGTTTCCATTTATTCATTCTCCAGAACCAACCGTCTCAGTTCAGTCAGTGTGTTGGTGTTTGCATGACTTTCATCATTGACTGATTATTGTTGTGGTAACTGAAGTGCAGTTACCCAATGTGGCCACAGGGTGGCATCTCAGTGCAGAATCATAATTATAGCAAAAAAGAGTCGGTTAATGTAGAAGAGGTATATTAGGTCTGGGGACCCCAGGGGTCCCCAGGTCCTGTGTGTGTAGTGAATGGGTGAATGTAGTGAATGGGTGAATGTAGTGTGTGTGTGTGTGTGTGTGTGTGTGTGTGTGTGTGTGTGTGTGTGTGTGTGTGTGTGTGTGTGTGTGTGTGTGTGTGTGTGTGTGTGTGTGTGTGTGTGTGTGTGTGTGTGTGTGTGTGTGTGAGAGAGAATGGGTGAATGTTCAAGGTTCAAGGTTGTACTTTATTGTTACGTCTTTTGTACAGGTACATAAGAGTAACATTTGTTTTTGTTTGGCATCCTTCAGACAATGCAGTCGTATAAACAATGTAATAACAACAAACCACATCTAAAAATAATAATCTAAAAAGGTGTAAATTAATAAATTCAGTGTTTAATTCATGGTGACCTCTATGACCTTAGAGCTTCAGTCTTTAATTCATGGTGACCTCTGACCTCTATGACCTTAGAGCTTCAGTCTTTAATTCATGATGACCTCTATGACCTTAGAGCTTCAGTCTTTAATTCATGGTGACCTCTATGACCTTAGAGCTTCAGTCTTTAATTCATGGTGACCTCTATGACCTTAGAGCTTCAGTCTTTAATTCATGATGACCTCTATGACCTTAGAGCTTCAGTCTTTAATTCATGATGACCTCTATGACCTTAGAGCTTCAGTCTTTAATTCATGATGACCTCTATGACCTTAGAGCTTCAGTCTTTAATTCATGGTGACCTCTATGACCTTAGAGCTTCAGTCTTTAATTCATGGTGACCTCTATGACCTTAGAGCTTCAGTCTTTAATTCATGGTGACCTCTATGACCTTAGAGCTTCAGTCTTTAATTCATGGTGACCTCTATGACCTTAGAGCTTCAGTCTTTAATTCATGGTGACCTCTATGACCTTAGAGCTTCAGTCTTTAATTCATGGTGACCTCTATGACAGTTAGAGCTTCAGTATTTAACCCTTTTAGTGCTCCAGACATGAACGGGTTAAATGTCCAGCGTGCCTCTCGCAGGCTCCATACGCAGCCGTTATCTTATTTTGAAGGCCAGAAGTCCATTGCGTAAACACTTCCGGGTTGACGTCATGACGTCATTCAACGGGAGCCATCGTCACCCCATGCCGTTGCTAAAATGGCCGATCGTTGCATTTGTTATTATGTTATTGTAGCGAGAATCTAATGCCATCCTTGGCTTCAAAAGTGTTTTTTGGAGAAAATGGACATTAAAGATGAGATCGGCCGTCGGCCTCCATGTTATGGGATTACTATTTTGTGCACGTGAATCCGTGATGATGATGAATCGGCGAGGCCGATCGTGCCAGGACTTTCCAACGGACAGTAGGGTAGGAGAACCGGCGTTACTCTATATACAGTATTTTACGCGAGTATACTCGGGATCGGCACTCTAAATACTTGAGTATTTTTCACGAGTATACTCGGGATCGGCTACAAATGAGTTAATTCATGATGACATCACAGTGACAGTAGCAGGGCTTGGAATGGAACCCTGAACCTTCTGCTTTGCACGTGGGCTCTCTGTTTCTACCCATCTAAATATCAGAGAGGAGAGGCGAGGAGAGGAGAGGAGAGACGAGGCGAGGCGAGGCGAGGAGAGGAGACTGCAGGTGAGAACAAGCATGGTGTCTTATCTTACCATGAGTCACACAATATGGTTACACATTAACCTTGTGTGTGTGTGTGTGTGTGTGTGTGTGTGTGTGTGTGTGTGTGTGTGTGTGTGTGTGTGTGTGTGTGTGTGTGTGTGTGTGTGTTATGGTGCAGGTCAATGTACCACAGTGTTTCATAATGGGGTGGGGCAGTCCGTCCTCTATAGGATTGAGAACAACACGTCAGTGAGTCGTTTCACCTTCAACTGAAGAGTCTGGACTCCATTTAGTTTGTTTCACCTTCAACTGAAGAGTCTGGACTCCATTTTGCGTCGCCTCGTCAAACGGATCAACGCGTAAAGATTAATGCAGGGTAAGTGACTTTAAACACTGTCTGGTGTTAAGGTGTTGCACACTGCTGCGTTTTTCGTTGCGAAATGCGTTTTTCAGGGCAAGGACAGAGAGAGAGATAGAGAGAGCAAGGGACCGAGTGGTGCGCGAAACGGGCGGCAGTGTGCAAACGTGACTGACATAACGTGAGGTAGATTTTTTATTTGCGGGCTCCGAAATTCACTCCGATATTCGGCCCAAAAAACGCAGCAGTGTGCAACCAGCTTTAAAGGGGTTTTTCACCACTAAATGTACATTGTTCCTATCGATTACTCACCCTATGGAGACTTGAATTCCTGGATTGTGTGTGTGTGCGTGTGCGTGCGTGCGTGCGTGCGTGCGTGCGTGCGCGCATGCGTGCGCGCGCGTGTGTGTGTGTGTGTGTGCACCAGGACGACAAAGTCAAGGCCCGCCCAGCTCTGTCTCAGATTGGCTTACCATGATATCTGACCCTACTGTAGACCTTAACCAATCATCAATCCTCTTGTCTACACCTAAACCAATCAGAGGTATCATGTCTCTGCTACTTTAAAGGCTTGCTGTGCTGAGGTTTGAGTGACGGGACAACCTCTTTCCCAGGTGTTTCACCCAGGTGGGTGTGGTTAAACCTAACCCTAACCTCAAAACCACACCCACCTGGATGAAACACCTGGGACAGAGGGATTCTCTCAGAGTGACAGTAGATCACTGGATGATTGTGGCAATTCACCCTTTGTCAAGTCCCGCCCGTTGTCCCGCCCCTCTTCACAACCATTGGTTGCTGTGTCTTGGTGGGACATTCGGTGGGACACTCCATCCACTACCATTGTAATTCAGTTGCTTCGAATTGTTATTCTGTGTATTCAATTCTCATTTCAAACTTGGTTTCAGTGAAATGGAGCTGCTCAGTGGCAGTATAGTGACTCAGCATGTTTTAAATGTTTTTATTTCTCCAAAAATTATGTCCAGTTGTGTAATAGGCTCTATGCATACGCCATTTTGTTCTACTTCCGGGTGTCTTTTGACTTCCTTCACGTTACTGATGATACTAATGAAGGGTCTGTTTGATTTATTGTACAGTGGTTCTTTAATTTCAAGGACCCCCATAACTCTGTACAAATGGAATCAACAAATGGAATCAAATAGGTCAAATAGGTCAGGTCCATTTGCTTCCATTTGTACACTGTCAGAGTTACACACCTGTATGGGGACATTTGGAACCCACTCAAGAACACTTTGAGACCCACTGGTGTAGCAGAGTGTTTCCAGTGAGCCAACATGCACAACAGCAGCACCCTGACTCTGTTTGAGCAGAATGGAACAGAGCCTTCATTAGTATCATCGGTAACACTGACTCTGTTTGACCAGAATGGAACAGAGCCTTCATTAGTATCATCAGTAACACTGACTCTGTTTGAGCAGAATGGAACAGAGCCTTCATTAGTATCATCGGTAACACTGACTCTGTTTGAGCAGAATGGAACAGAGCCTTCATTAGTATCATTGGTAACACTGACACTGTTTGAGCAGAATGGAACAGAGCCTTCATTAGTATCATTGGTAACACTGACTATGTTTGAGCAGAATGGAACAGAGCCTTCATCAGTATCATTGGTAACACTGGCTCTGTTTGAGCAGAATGGAACAGAGCCTTCATCAGTATCATTGGTAACGCTGACTCTGTTTGAGCAGAATGGAACAGAGCCTTCATCAGTATCATTGGTAACGCTGACTCTGTTTGAGCAGAATGGAACAGAGCCTTCATTAGTATCATCAGTAACACCTGTGAAGGAAGTCTAAAGACACCCGGAAGTAGAACAAAATGGCGTATATGCATAGAGCCTATTCACCTTGCCACTGACATACCTTTAAGAGTCTTAAGTGTTGCTGGTGTTTCCCCATCATTTTAAACTGTAGAATTATTTCACAGCACGGGTTAAAGTCACTATTAACCCTGCAAGACCCGAATTAATTTCTACTGGCCAATTTTTTTTTAATCAGAGGGTAAGTCCTAATCACAGGAAAATGTAATTTAAAAAATATATATAATGTTTTTGTAAGGTTTTACAGCCATACATCATAAATCATAAAGCATGCTCTAATTTGCATTTTGGGGATATTTTTCACTTTTAGTGCCACCCGTGGCTTTTAGTGCCACCCGTTCACCACTAGAGGGTGCCCCAGGTGCCAGAGATAATCCCATAGAGATATGCTGGTATATGCAGAAGCCCTGCAGCCATGACTTGCCTGGACACTTTCCTTTGTGCATGTACAGGAAGAGGATGAAGTTAGCTTGAAGTTAGCTATTGGCTACCAAGCATTTTAGAAGCCTTATTTTCGTCAACTTAGCCATGATTAACCCTTGCACACCTCATGCATGGGAAAAAAACAGAGAAGAATGAGCTCTAAAAAATCCAATGCAATCCTGGATTGCATTGGGGTGGATTTGTGCAGTTTGTTCACAGCTTTCAAACAAAAAAAACGATTGGAAATCCGTTCAGGCATTCTTGAGAATGCCTGAACGGAAACATTTTTTTTTTTTTTTTTTTTTTTTTTTAAACCGAATTTATTCGGTTTTGGCATTCCTTAATACGTTTTAAAAAACCGAACTTTTTCGGTTTTGGCACTTAATGAGTTAACATATGCACGTGTTCTAGACACTCTAATGATCACAAAAAAAATATTACAGGCATTTTACTTATGTTTTAGTGAGGAATAGCTTCAGTTAAAAAGTGAGATGTTGTTCGTCCAGACTCTGAAATTTCAACTTCTCTGGGGCTGGACTCACACATTTCCGTGAAACATCGTCTGAGAATGGCCACTGGGGGCGCTGTACTAATGCATTGTCAATGCAAGGTTGGTTTTTTGTCGTTAGCTCAACCACAGCCTGTCTTTTGGCCAAGAGACACTGCAACGACAAAACACCAAACAACCTTCCATTGACAATGCATTAGTACGGCGCCCCCCAGTGGCCATTCTCAGACGATAAGGAGAAGATGTTCACGCATATGTCTGTGGCGGTGTGAATGTCAGTCTCTATTTATATACAAATATTGTGGCCAATGGCATTGTAATACTAAACAATAGGATGTTAATGTGAAAAAAGAACAGGAAAACTAATTATAACATTTAAAAAAAAATGATTTAAAAAATGTTGCCAAAAAGCAACGCTGGGCCTTGCAGGGTTAAGTTGCAGAGTTTGTTTGTTTGTATTGATATTGTTGCATTGATTATATTGACTCCATTGTAGGGAGTGTTCATGCACACCTGTGCTCAACTAGACCTGACCTGATTACCTGAAAGCTAACCATACTGTGGGTTTGGTTAACGTGGGGAAACTGGGTCCTCTAACTCATATAGTAGAATAACGGCAGATATATTACAGAGTACAATGGCGGAAGGTCCGGAGCCGAAATCCGTCGCTGATTTCTCATCATCACGGCTCCACGAGCACAAAATAGTCATCCCATAACATTGAGGTGGACGGGGGATCTCATCTTTAATGTCCATTATCTCAAAACTACACTTTAGAAGCGAAGATGGAGGCAGATGCTCGCTTATAAAGCACATGGAGAAAAGCTCCGAGCCGATCCGCCATGACTCCACGTAAACAACGATCGGTTCCGGCGCAGGACGCGATGACGTCAGACCGGAAGTGTTTACGCTGTGGACTTCTGGCCTTCAAAATAAGATAACGGGAGTGAATGCAGCCTGAAGGTGGCTTCGTGGACTTTATAATCCGTTAATTTCAGGAGCACTAAATGAGCTAATAGGATATGAGTAAGTATTTGAGATGTGGTGAATTTGACAAGAGCATGATGAGTATTCAAATGTGTTTATGAATTGTATTGTCTCTGGACATGGAGAGACTCTAGTAGATATCCTGGAATCGATTTCAGAATTGGTACGGTCCAGTGGGAGGGGCTTAGCCTTTAACACTCAGGACGCCACCATTCACTTACGCTTTATTTTGAAGAGCCCCGGAAGCTCCGTGCGTGTGCACGTGGGTGTACACTGACGATCCAAGATGGACGTCTGTTTGTTTACAAACGGTCGCGAAAACTAAAATCCTAACCGGGGCCGACCATCACGGCATAGTGTCGCCGTGAAGACAAGCTGATCTCGGCCTCCTCGGCGTTATTTGCACCTTATTTCGAGATAAAGCCGTTTTTATGTTTCAGTATAGAATAGGAGTCAATGGATAATGGCCGCTCTCGGTTGCTTCTGGCTGCGTTGCGTCATGACGTATGCAGTTTTTTCTTTCACCAGCACCCGTAGCAAGCGTCTGAGATGCGGGTTACCATGGAAACCTTATCTTGTCTGTGAACGTGTTTGGCTACCGAGAGCAGCCAAACTGTTAAGAGGGAGACCTGCCATTTTCTCAGCCGTCAGTAGCCCCGTTTATATGGACACTTCTAATCGTATTAAAACAAGACTTTAGATAAACCTGATCTAATTCTCCATGTATACACAATACACCTAAATAAACCCCATCAAAACCAACCCGATTTTAATTCTGATCGGATGCAGAGGGGTTGTCTAGACCTTTTTACGACCCGATCAAAAGGAAAATCCTTCCATGTATACACCTAACCCAATTAGAATCGCGATCGGGGACGGAAGAACGCTGCTCTGTTTGGTTCCATGATTGGTCGCGATCAAGGAATCAACGCTCGACCGCATGGGCTTTTCAAGGGATACGTGAAGGAGCTTTTAGCCAGCTTCAATTATCCTGGCTCACTAAAGCTGCTGCTTCTCAGCCTGGCTTGGCGTTAGTGGAACGGAATAAACCAGGATAAACGGAGGAGGCTTTGGCAAACCTGGATTAGGCTTAGATCCTGGATTAACTAAACCTCTGTTAGTGAAACAGGCCCCTGGCCACTAACTAATTGTCTTCTTCTTGCGATCATAAATAGGCTAAGAAACCACCAGCAAAATATCCTATAGTCCTATCCTTCATCAGATAAATAATATTTAAAGGGGACTGGGGTAAGGGGCATAGGTAAGGGGATATAAGAAAGAGTCCATTTAGAAGTATTTAACTATACAGACGTTTTGTTATTATCGTGAATGCCCACGAATGTCCAGGAAGCCTGTTATGTTCTATGGGCCGTCGGGCGCAAATATGGATTGTTTAGCCTATAAGTGATTCATGTGATGATTATAAAAATGATAATATAGGCGTAATACATGTAAACAGAACAACGCACATCCCCAATAATCTAATTGGGGATGTGCAGCTTATTTTTTCACTTTGGTGGGGCTGTGCATTTGCATTAGGCTCCATTATTATTGTTATTATTATTAATGGATACAGGGAAATGCGATCTATTTAATCATTTGCGTCACAATCCGATTTAAAAGTGGGCACATGTAAACACCAGATCGGATTGATCTCACCCCATGTAAACACTTGATCCAATACCTTCAATCGGGTTTATTTTGATCAGATTCAGATTGGAATGAAGCTGTCCATTACCTGAACACCAAGGTGAATAAATCACATGTTTTTTTATTTATTTTTATTTTTTTGGAACAAAGACTCTGCCTCTCTACTTCAATATTTTGCTATTTGAGCTGATTTTGAGTATTGTTGAGGTTCAAATCAAGTGCCTTTCGGCCTACGCTATCTTCACTCTATGCAGAGTGTGACAGTGATCATCATTATAATCCTCTGAGGCCTGCTTCAACCTGAGTAATTAATTGTAACAGCTGTTGTTGAGTTGCACCAGTAATTAGTTACAGTAGTAATTAATTGTAACAGCTGTTGTTGAGTTGCACCAGTAATTAGTTACAGTAGTTACCATAAAGGTTCAAGGGGCCTCCACCTTTGGCCCCAGGGAGGTGAAGGGAGAGGAGAGTCAGCATGGTGTCTGTCACATCTAACCAGTCACACAATGTGCTTAAACATTGACCTGCTGTGTGTGTGTGTGTGTGTGTGTGTGTGTGTGTGTGTGTGTGTGTGTGTGTGTGTGTGTGTGTGTGTGTGTGTGTGTGTGTGTGTGTGTGTGTGTGTGTGTGTGTGTGTGTGTGTGTGTGTGTGTGTGTGTGATATAGCCTGCACCTTTGACCCTCGGAGGCCTTTATGATCAAGGTAATTAAATACCAACCTCTGCTACACACCATCTCAGAGCTGGGTTAGAGGAGCAGGGAGTGTGTTGCTGTTACTACATGTCATCTTTTAGACACCCGACTCTAACCCTCACCCTAACCTTAACCTCTAACCCTCACCCTAACCTTAACCTCCATGGAGTGAGTCTCTAACCCTCACCCTAACCTTAACCTCCATGGAGTGAGTCTCTAACCCTCACCCTAACCTTAACCTCCGTGGAGTGAGTCTCTAACCCTCACCCTAACCTTAACCTCCATGGAGTGAGTCTCTAACCCTCACCCTAACCTTAACCTCCGTGGAGTGAGTCTCTAACCCTCACCCTAACCTTAACCTCCATGGAGTGAGTCTCTAACCCTCACCCTAACCTTAACCTCCATGGAGTGAGTCGCTAACCCTCCGGTCGAAATGATGGGCGTTCGCAAAAGCGAGATTTCCCCAGAGGTGCAGACTATTACATTTATATTTGCAGCCTTGGACATTATACCACACATGACGGACTGGGTGTGTGCGAGATCATGAAGCCTTGTAAACGGAGCCTTGTAAAAGAATGTGATAAGGATGAATGATAAGTTGTGACCCTGACATTTATCTCAGTGTGAGTCACTCAGTCTCCACAGCAGTTTACTGTAAACCATGTGAACCACAGCACAGGAAGTTGGTTGTTTGCTGCTTTAAGTTCCTCTCTCAAAGCCGGTAAGATGTCCGCCAGTGGCGTAGACAGAATTGAACCACCGACTAGGCCTGCGCCCATCTGGGTGGGCACAGGTGTGCATGTTTTTTGGGTCGGGTTTCTTTGCATGATTAAATAATGAATTATTGATTGTTTTTGCCTTCAATTTCATTACAAATACAATTAAACCAATCACTCATTCAGTTAATAATACCTACTATGAACAGAAAGAATGGATAGTGTCAGTTCCTTGCGTTAATTCTGCTGAATTGTCTATTCAAAGAAATGATTTGCAATGTGTGGCATGCCATTTGATCAGTTCCATTCATTACACAGAGAATACAGACTTGATTAGGGTACAATTACAAATTCTCTCTATAATAAGTAACTGTAGATGATAGTTATATCCATCAAGGCTTTATAAAGCCAATCAAAGCTCAGAGCTTCCTTTGAGAATCAAATGTCGGGAAATAGACATGCAGATCTATGATTGAATCCAATTTTAATGCAGACATTGCGTCCACATGATGATGTTATGTTATTTTAGTTGTTGTAAGGATGCGACTATTATCAAAATGACTTAATATAATATAAAATATGTATATATAATCTTTTTTTTTTCTTTGATTTCTTTTTTTTGGTGGGCACACAAACAAAATGGGTGAGCCTAACCCTAGTCAGGCCTACCCGTGGCTCCGCCCCTGATGTCCGCCTTGTGAAGATGGTTTCTGGGAGAGTATTTGTTGCAGGTCGTTCAGTCCAAGTGTATAAAAAAAGCAGCTGGGTTTAGCACCGTTGGTCCCACCAGTTTAACATTCACCAGGTTAGCATTCACCAGCGTTAGTTTTACCGAGGTTAGGTTAAGGGTTAAGGTTAGGTTTAGGTGTATCTCCGTCCCCCAGACTTTCGTCACTCCGCGCAGCCAATCACAAGCTTCCGCTGCCTTAACCCAGTTGCTTTTTTGATACAGTCGGACTGAAAGACCTGCAAAAAACACTCTCCTTGTGGTCTCTGCGACCGCGTTTTTCCCGGTGAACCTGAGCGCAACGGTGGGGGCGTGGGAGTGTGGGGAACACACACCACTGACGATTGCCGATGATGGAGTATAATATAGATTTAAGTATTGAGAGGCACTCTTGCCGATTTCGAAGAGAAGAGACTCGTCGCCAATTGCAAGATATTTAAAAGTTATTTGGGGCCATGATGATAACCCCTTCTTCCCATTATTAGACTAAGGATTTATATTGTCTGTGTTATTGTTTACAACCACAATTATGCACGTGTGGCAAGATTGCTGTTACACTAGTTTTACTAGTAGCCTATGTAGGCCTAGAAGCCCTTTCAGAAGTTAATTTAATGTTTTCCATTTAATGATTTCCTTTATCCTCATCAAATCTTGCGCTAATGCACACAACTGTTTTCACCAGGTTTTCAGGCCTAGTTGGCTTTTCAGAAGTTAATTTAATGTTTTCCTTTTAATGATTTCCTTTATCGTCATTGTGCACCAATGCACGCAACTGTTTTCGCCATGTTTAAGGTCTTATTTTAGTTGTTTCTCATAAGCCCATCCTTGCCCATCGGCCCCCACCGTTGTGCTTAGGTTCACCGGGAAAACCGCGGTCACACCAATAAACTGCAGCGGTGGAGGAGGAATCTAGCTTTTTATATCTGTGACTTCAACCCCATTAGAGACCCTGTTCTGGAGGGGAGACGTGAGGCGTTGTGACACATTGTGAGCTTGTAGATCAACCCCATTAGAGACCCTGTTCTGGAGGGGAGACGTGAGGCGTTGTGACACATTGTGAGCTTGTAGATCGGCTATTTTTGGGCACAGCGATTTGAGGGGAAAGAAGCGGTCCAAGTACAGAGCCTGTGTGTGTGTGTGTGTGTGTGTGTGTGTGTGTGTGTGTGTGTGTGTGTGTGTCTGTGTCTGTGTCTGTGTCTGTGTCTGTGTCTGTGTCTGGGTGTGGGTGTGGGGGTGTGGTTGTGGGTGTGTTGTCTTTATTGATAGATCAGTGAAGACAGACAGGACAGTGGGAGAGTGAGACAGGGAGGGACACACAGCAAAGGTGGTCAGGAATGGGACTCGAACCTGTGGCGTGCTGTCAGGCAACCAGGCAACACCGTTAGGCCAACGATCCGGGCCGAGCCAGGTGTGTTTTACTAGGGCGCCCTACTAGTAAGGTAAAGTTAGACGAAAGTTAAACCAATCTCGGAACTAAATCTAAATCAATATCTTTCTTCACAAATGTGTTCATAAAGGTGTCAACTATCACCTCTGAACTTTCTCAATCACAACTCCCTTGGGGGACTTTGTGGGAGCCAATCAAAGTTGGGGGTATCCCGTGGGCCTGGGATTAAAGGGGGAACAAATAAAAATAATTGCCAATATGAGCGTATGAGGTGTGTAATTAGGGTATTTTGGGGCTGCTGAATCCATTCTGGCCATTAGTTATCAGTAAAAGTGACTCCTTGGCCATAAAATAGGCCTCAACAAACTACCTTTTTGTGTCCACGAGACATAATATTGGCAATAAAAAAAATGGTTGGAGTAGGGTTTGAATTCATGAAAACTATTCAAGATCAGGTGGGTAAGCGCACATGACACACATGATAACATGATACAATCTGACAAGGAACACTCAAGGAACACTCAAAAGGGTTTAAGCATAGGGACTAACAGGACACAGGATGACATGATTGGCTAAGCCTTAGCCAATTAGGCCTATTTTATGGCCAAGGAGTCATTTAAACTGAAAACTAATGGTTGGAATGGATTCAGCAGCCCAAAAATACCCTAGTTACACACCCCATATGCTCATATCGGCATTTATTTCATTTTATCCCCTTTAGGACAACTTTAGTTTTTTACAACAAGGGTTCATATTTTAGATTGTAATTAAAGAATATAAAAGATGAGTGTTAAATTGATTTCATTTACTTCTTTCTATTGTTTTAGAGATTCTTATTTCAGTGGTTGGGGGCATGTGTACAAGTGGCTAAATATGTAATTTTACACAAAATAAGCCCTATCCCAAGATACAACTCAACCTTTCATGGTTGGATGTGACTTGTGGGGGCTAGAAGTGTTACTGTAAATAGCAATAAAGAAACTGCTGGCTTATTGTGTCTAAAAAGACATATTTAGCCACTTGTACGCATGCCCCCATGCGTACGCATGCCCCACATTTCAGCACGGTAAACGTGATAAAACAATAGAATGAAGCAAATGAAAACATTTTAACACTCACTTTTTCTTTTCTCTAATTACAATCTAAAATATGAACCCTTGTTGTAAAAAAACTAAGTTGTCCTTTAATCCCAGGCCCAGGTATCCCGATACCCCCAACTTTGATTGGTTCCCACAAAGTTCCCCAAGGGAGTTGTGATTGAGAAAGTTCAGAGTTGATAGTAGACACCTTTATGAACACATTTGTGAAGAAAGATATTGATTTAGATTTAGTTCCCAGATTGGTTTAACTTTCGGCTAACTTTACCTTACTATACACACAGTTGCGACAGCTATCGTGTCCGTGTAGTCTGAGATTGAGGGGGGAGGGTCAGATCCAATGCATTGTCAATGGAAGGTTGTTTGTTTTTTTGTCGTTGCCGTGTGTCTTGGCCAAAAGACAGCCTGTGGTTGAGCTAGAGACACGGCAACGACAAAAAACCAAACAACCTTCCATTGACAATGCATTGGACCTCCCCTTCATTCTCAGACGATACGGAGAAGATGATTCACGCATATGTGTGAGTCCGGCCTAAGTATAGAGAGGGTGTGAAGGGGTTAATGGTGTTGAAGTGTTTTATATCATATTATACTATTAGAACCACTTGTTGTTTAATATCTAAATGTTTGTCTGAATCTGAACGTAAAAGTATTCTAAACTCAACCCACTGTACTGTTGTTATAGGAAGCATGTCTGTTTATATTAGTTCTGTTGTTATAGAAGCATGTCTGTTTATATTAGTTCTGTTGTTATAGAAGCATATCTGTTTATATTAGTTCTGTTGTTATAGAAGCATGTCTGTTTATATTAGTTCTGTTGTTAGGCCGGACTCACACATATGCGTGAAACATCGTCTGAGAATGAGGGGAGGGGGGAGGGGGAGGTCCAATGCATTGTCAATGGAAGGTTGCTTGTTTTTTTTGTCGTTGCCGTGTCTCTTGGCCAAAAGACAGCCTTCGGTTGAACAAGAGACACGGCAAAGACAAAAAAAAAAAAAAATACCTTCCATTGACAATGCATTGGACCTACCCCTCCCCCTCATTCTCAGACGATACGGAGAAGATGTTTCACGCATATGTGTGAGTACGGCTTATAGAAGCATGTCTTCAATCATTGTTATATTAGTTCTGCCTGGAATATAGACGTTGATGGAAAGCTATGTTTGAACTCTTCAGTGTGCGTGTGTGAAATACCAACCACTACTTGAGGCCATCACCTGCCTTGGTTAAACTTGTAGATATGGTGTACTGATATTCAGAAGCCTTGGAGATGTACATAAATGCACCATGAGAGGCCTGCAGATTGCTGGCTTTGCAAAGACAAGAGCCAAACAAGTAGCAAAGTCCTGCTCTGTCTCAGCTGTTATTGGCAGCTTGGCAGTGTGGAGAAGGAAGTGCCATAAGTGCTCAGTATTGATTAACCCTGATATATTAGTATGTTTATGAAATGTTATTTGTGGAACCAAATAAAGTATTTAAAATAATGTGATGTCAGAAAGAGGTCAGCTATATCCATATGGAGTCTGTGAGGTCAGATTGACCAGCTCCTTATATGGAGATTTAGATGGTGATCAAGTCATCTCCATGTATGGATATCCAGGGTTCGATGAGGTCAGTGTTGTGATCTTCATATATGATTATATATTTATTATGATTCATGGTTATAAAACCTTCTTTTTTTTTCTCTCTCCAAAAACATTACACCTTCCTCTCTAAAGTAGGCCTACTCCTACAACTCCTACAACACATCTGAAAGGTAAAAAAAAAAAAAAAAAAATGCAAGTAGAAATTAATTAATAATGCATTAATTTGGGTCTTGCGGGGTTAATATTGATGGGCATAAAAGGGATTCTATTAGTTTGTTTGCCATAACATGGCATCATCTGGGAATCAGATGTAGAGCGTCCATATATGGGCATTGCCAAATAAGGGCTTAATAATATTGATGACATCAGGGATCTCCATGATTGCCAGAACAGGTTGTCTTGGTCATTGAGTCAACAATGTGATGATGTCACAACAATGTGATGTCACAACAGGTCAGCTATAGACAGTGGCGTTTCTGAAAATGGTGGGGCCCCCCTGCGAGGAGGTGGGTGGGGGCCCTTTTGCAAATGATGCGCAGATACTCTACCGACTCGTCGGGTCGAGGGGAGCACATATAAATACACAATTAAGCTTTTAATACCACAACTTTTACACCACCAACAAGCGGAGTATGAACATGATTAGTGCCAACTCTACCAGAGGGAGCTTGACACTAGAAACACAGCTGTAAACACAAAGCAATCTGTTGGACATTGTGTTTGATATGTCCATTCTAAACAACTGTTGCAGTGGGCCGCTAGGCTAGGGGGCTGCCCAGTGGCCGCTAGGCTAGGGGGCTGCCCAGTGGCCCCCCTCTGCTGGGGGCCCCCCCGCCTTGCAGGGGTTGCGGGGGTCTCCCCTACGCCACTGGCTATAGACATCGAGGCGTTACTCACTGACAAACAGACAGGATCTGCTGTGTTTCGTAGTCGCAGTGAATGAAATGCTTATTGTATCATCAAGACAATCAAGACATTAGTGAATGTAACCTTATTGCACCTACAGTATACGTGTGTGTGTGTGTGTGTGTGTGTGTGTGCGTGTGCGTGTGCGTGTGCGTGTGTGTGTGTGCGCGTGCGCAACATAGAGCCTAGTAAAAGAACGTGATAAGGATGAATGATAAGTTCTAACCCTGACATTTATCACAGTGTGAGTCACTCAGTCTCCACAGCAGTTATTACACAATAATTATAGACAGAGCAGAACATAAGAGCAGTGCATTCTGAAAACAATTAGGTCTATCATTTAATGCTATAAGTGACATGTGGATTTGGTATAATTATTGATGACATTTTATGGCAGTTAGTTAAACCTGTGTCAGATTTCCACTCGGCGGTCTTTCTAAACGGCTGAAACCTGCTTGTTTTCCATTGTGAGTTAACAGTGTGATCCGGTCTAGAGCCCGCCTACTGTATCCTGTCGTTTGCACTCACACATGCATACACGCAGTGTTTCCTTTCCAGACCGGATCTGCAACATGCAAAGAGACTTTATTTTACATCCTCTATGGTGGAACTACTTCACCAGTTTACTGTAAACCACGTGGTTTAGAGGAAGATGGCCGTATGAAAGAGAAGCAGTTTTCAGTACTAGGGTTTCAGTGTGGTTTCCTTTGAGAATTCAGTGTTTGTGAATGTAATAAGTACATTTACAATGAACAGTTTTAGGCTACAATGAAAATAATCAGATCATGAAAAAAATGTCTATTGTAATAAATGAACTGCTAAACAAGTTGACATCTCAAAGCTGCAGTCCATAACTTTGTTTAGTGAATAAGACATTAATTTAACCATATGTTAAAATATGTATGTTAATTAATAGTATTATTAACATGATATTCGTATACCCAAGAGAGACCACTGCTGTTAGTTCTGTTGCTGTCTCCCTGCTCCTCTATTATTGAAGTCTAGTACGACACCTGTTGGTTGACAAGAGCTACTGCATGCATCTGCATCTACTGTAGTCTCAGCGTTATGTTGGTGATATTGTTGCCTCATAGCAGGTTCACTGTTAATATTTACAGTTTAGAGTTTACAGTTTAGGCATTTAGCAGACGCTTTTAATCCAAAGCGACTTACAATAAGCAGATAATACAACAAGATAACATGTCAGAACATCAACAACAATATAACAAATGCATATGAATTTCAATCTAAAAACAAAAAATCAGTAAAGACAAAAAGAAAAAACAAAAAGAAAAAATGTTGACTAGCTTCATGTATGGTCATTGAGTGTTTCAGTAGTGCTATGGGTCAAGGTGGAGTCTGAAAAGGTGAGTCTTCAGTCCACGGCGAATGTATTTGAATGTAATCACCTATATTACACAAATAGGCCTATTGATAATACAGAATGAGGTAATATAACTGACACTGTTCTAGAAACATGTTTTCTGCAATAAATGAATATTTTGTATTTTCCTAACTGAACTGTGTGTGTGTGTGCGCGTGTGTGCATGCGTGCGTGCGTGCGAAAAGGCACTGCCTGAAAAGCTAAAGGATGCTGATGGTTAATGCCATGCATGTTGTTGCGTTTTCTGATGTATTTATTGACTGTAACCTTGACAGGTTTAATAAAGAGCAACATGGAGAGCAAGAAGGAGGAAGATGACAAACATCACATCCACAGAGCAGAGTCTCCAACACCCAGCTGTGTGTCTGTGAAGAGTGACAAGTCTATGGGAGAACCTCCTTTCTTCAGTGATCAACCTGGACTTCTACACACACAGTATGTCAATCCTCCTATACAATATATAACACTATAACATGACAAAGTGATCTCATGCATGTGTAAACTATGTAAGGGTTAATGTCTGGCTGCGGTCATTAGCCAGAAATAAAGGTCCCGACAGGCTGATAACCCCCGAGGCAAAGTGGTTCAACTGATCCTGATGGTAAACCCTGCACAAAAAGAAAGGAGACTTGACTTCAGTCCATTATATCTCCCCTTTAATTATACCAATTGGTATTGTGTTTTATATCATTCTTACCGTTGATTAGTCACCTTTCCAACAAGGTACAGCTTGTAAGCATCGGGCATTCGTGGAATGAGCAACACAGCCAAAACGTGTGGGTAGCGCCAAAGCAAGTTTTGCCAGAATGGCCCGTAATGGGGGGCCGCTCTCCATTCCGACATTGACCTCTAATTGTCTGAGTGCAGTGTTCGAGTCCCAGAACTATGGGGGCCCTACATGGGGGGGGGGGGGGGGGGGTGCGCGCGCGCGAAAATTGGCGGTTTTTCGCGGTTTTTATCGCGTTTTTATCGCATTTTATTCGGGTTTCCGCGGGGTTTTTTTTGCTAAACAATCGGGAACGGCACACTACACGTTCCCTTTGCCCCTTTCCACATGCACCAGCCAGCAAGATAGTCTATATAGTTATAGTAGCCTAGATGGAATTCTTGGTACCAACACTCCAACAGACAGACAACACCAGTATCATATAATCATTCAGTTCCAAAAGCTTTTCAGTTATCTACTTAATTTTACACCACTGTTCTACTACAGCTCACAAGGAGTCGCTTCGCGCTGCGTTGTGAACTTCTAGATCTGCTATTTTCAGGACCCATACAATGTGTCCACAACGCTAGCCAAAACAGTGTTAGCTAGCAGCATAGCATCCATCATTACTCCAACTCTATTTAGCCACGACTCACTCACCAATTGTTGACAGCGTGACGATGAGACGAGCAGGACGATGTTTAATGCCTTTATAGCCTACATGGTCTTGTCTTGGTGTTCTGTTATATTCCTTGGCTTTATGCCTGTGTTGTTAATTTCACCACGAGTCCATCAGGGCGGAAGATACGCACTGACGACAGAGCGTTAAAGGCTCGTCCTATGAAAGCCATTTCCTCTCTGCACAGAAGCGCATTTCAAAACAAGAGTCTTTATTTTATTTTTTTCATCTATACAATCGATCATTCAACATGTTTATTTTGAAATTGTCCTGGAAAATAGTAGCCAAATAGCACCTACATGCCACTGAGAGGTTACGTTTGTGTTGATGAGAGCCAGAGAGCGCAGGGGAGAAAAAAAAAAAAAAAAAACACTTGGGAAAAAAAGAGACCCCATAGGGGTTTTTGACTATGGGGTCCCAGACCTTATCTATGGGGGCTAAGCCCCCATTGGCCCCCACATAACTCGAACCCTGTCTGAGTGGCAGCACTTCCATAGAGTTTAGTTAGGTATAGGGTTCGTGTCGGAATGGGGGGATGTCGGAATGGCAGCATGTCTGAATGGGGGGATGCACCCCCTGTAATGTTATTGGTATTCACCTTTTTGCTTGGAGCATTGAAGAGTGCACTCTCCCACGGTAATAAGAACAAGAAAATAAAAATAAACAAAATACCAATTGGTATTATTAAAGGGGAGATATAATGGTACTAAATCAAGTCTCCTTACTTTTTGTGCACAGTTTATATTACACACTTTTGCTTGGGACCCCCTGGAACCCCCTCAAGGACCCCTGGGTGACCCCAACCCCCAGTTTAAGAACCACTGATCTATGTATCAAACGATCTAATATCTAAATGTTAAGGGAATGATATCTATCTATGCAACCAACTTTGGAATATCGATCTATCTATCTATACAACAACATCTTTCTTCTCCTTTTTTATTAGTGATTCTATTGCTATATATATATACCCCCCCCCCCTGTTCAACATTGAAGAGCCAAAACAATTCTACTCTCTCATACTACTTACAAATAAAATGCCATTTTCATTCACATGATAAATGTATAAACATTTGTATGATTCCAGAAGTCACAGAGCAGAGTCTCCAACACCCAGCTGTGTGTCCTTGAAGAGTGATCGGTCTAAAGGAGAACCTCTTAACTTCAGTGAACCTGGACCTCCACACACACAGTATGTCAATCCTCCTATATAATATATAACACTATACAATAACACTATAACACTATAAAATATCAACACTATAGACCCGTTTCTTGTTTACAAACATTGAGACTAAATGCGCAGGTGACTGTATCATGTAATCAATTCCCACCAATCCCCAAATCTGTTGTTTTGGGGAGCGCTGGTTTCATTGGCTAATTTTGGTACCGACCTGCACGCGCATCAGTGTAACGTGGACCAGACATGCGTCTAAAGAATAAAATAGTTATGCAATCATTTGGCCAACGTCATTATATTATTAATTAATGGTTATTAAGGCTGAGATATTGCTATGACCCACACATCCATTCTAAAATGGAAAATAAAAAGAAAAGAAAAGAAAAGAAAAGAAAAGAAAAGAAAAGAAAAGAAAAGAAGAGAAAAGAAAGTGAATAATGGTCATCCTCTGTCTGCAACAGTGTTGGGAGTAACAAGTTACAAGTAACGCTGTTAATGTAATCACTTGTTTAGTAACAGAGTAACATGACATGTTAGTTTTGCGATAGAGTAATTGAATACTAAGTTAACTAACCTAACCCTTTTTACTTTACATTCCTAGTTACATTGAACACCTACAGTATATTTCCATGTTCCTTCTGTTGCCACAAGGGAAAAGGAAAACAGAACAATTGGCTTTTTCATTCTCATGATAAGTGGAAACTATTTTTTTGTGTGATTCCAGAAGTCTTCACCACAGAGCAGAGTCTCCAACACCCAGCTGTGTGTCTATGAAGAGTGATCGGTCTAAAGGAATGCCTCCTGCCTTCAGTGAACCTGGACCTCCACACACACAGTATGTCAATCCTTTTATTTACAGTAAGGATTGCAGATCGGATCGGGTGATCGGGTATCGGATGGGGGTGAAAAAGATCGGCAACATTAGTAGAATAAAATAGAATTAAATTCAATCATTTGGCTAAGCTAGTTTTTTGGTTAATTAATGGCTGAGATATTGCTATCACCCACACATCTAACGGAAAACGGAAAACAAAACTAAATAAAAGTCTATCTCTCTAAATCTATCCTATTATTAATATTATTAATATTATAAACTGCCCTAGAGCAGGGATTCCCAAACCTTTTTGGCTCGGGGCATCCCCATGAATATTTTTTTTAATCCGAGGCACCCCTATATTTTTATATTCCTAATTTTCACTCCCATCTTATATTTATAGCATATATTAGTGATTATGTTGCGAGGAAAACGAGATAATAGCCATTTTGGTTAGAAAATAACTTTGTTGAGTTTAAAATGATACTATACGTATTTTTAAGCGTCCAAATAAATTCCAAATATTATCAAATTATCTCGCGGCACCCCTGAATGCCGTCACGGCACCCCAGGGTGCCCCGTCACCCACTTTGATAACCCCTGCCCTAGAGTGCCCACTTCCTTCTGGCCTGCCAAAGAAAAGACAGATGACAACTTGTTCAGAATGAAAACAACTGACAGATTACAACTTGTTCAGAATGAAAACAACTGACAGATTACAACTTGTTCAACATGCAGCAGCCAGAGTTTGAACTAAAACTAAGACGAGAGAACATAATTACTACTACTATTAATAATTATTACAATTCAACTTCACTGCACTGACTCCTGGTTGTTTTTTAGGATTGATTTAAAACATCTTTTACTTGTTTATAAAGCTCTCAAATGTTTGGCACCTCGTGATGCCTGACTAGATATGTTCCAAACCACCCCTCAGGTCTTCTAGTGCTGACCTGAACTTTTTCATTCACATGATAAATAACCTTTGTATGATTCCAGAAGTCACAGAGCAGAGTCTCCAACACCCAGCTGTGTGTCTATGAAGAGTGACTGGTCTAAAGGAGAATCTATAGTATTATTAACATGATCCAATGTCTGCCTCAGACCAGCTGTTTGCTCTGTTGTTGCAACAGTGGCATCTCCCTACTCTTCTATTGGGATATTTCTGTGGTCTAGTAGGACCCCTGTTGGTTGACAAGAGCTACTGCATGCATCTGCATCTACTGTAGTCTCAGCATTATGTTGGTGATATTGTTGTTCATCTACTGTAGTCTCAGCATTATGTTGGTGATATTGTTGCCTCATAGCAGGTTCACTGTTAATATTTGAAGTTAATCACCCTATGTCAATGGCATGTTGATGATAGAAAACCAGTCTGGTTCTGTAAACATTATGGACACAAGACATTAACTATCAGTCTGGTTCTGTACAACATTATGGACACAACACAAGACATTAACTATCAGTCTGGTTCTGTACAACATTATGGACACAAGACATTAACTATCAGTCTGGTTCTGTACAACATTATGGACACAAGACATTAACTATCAGTCTGGTTCTGTACAACATTATGGACACAAGACATTAACTATCAGTCTGGTTCTGTACAAACATTATGGACACAAGACATTAACTATCAGTCTGGTTCTGTACTAACATTATGGACACAAGACATTAACTATCAGTCTGGTTCTGTACAACATTATGGACACAAGACATTAACTATCAGTCTAGTTCTGTACTAACATTATGGACACAAGACATTAACTATCAGTCTAGTTCTGTACTAACATTATGGACACAAGACATTAACTATCAGTCTGGTTCTGTACTAACATTATGGACACAAGACATTAACTATCAGTCTGGTTCTGTACTAACATTATGGACACAAGACATTAACTATCAGTCTGGTTCTGTACAACATTATGGACACAAGACATTAACTATCAGTCTGGTTCTGTACAACATTATGGACACAAGACATTAACTATCAGTCTGGTTCTGTACAACATTATGGACACAAGACATTAACTATCAGTCTAGTTCTGTACAACATTATGGACACAAGACATTAACTATCAGTCTAGTTCTGTACAAACATTATGGACACAAGACATTAACTATCAGTCTGGTTCTGTACAACATTATGGACACAAGACATTAACTATCAGTCTAGTTCTGTACAACATTATGGACACAAGACATTAACTATCAGTCTAGTTCTGTACAACATTATGGACACAAGACATTAACTATCAGTCTAGTTCTGTACAACATTATGGACACAAGACATTAACTATCAGTCTGGTTCTGTACAACATTATGGACACAAGACATTAACTATCAGTCTGGTTCTGTACAACATTATGGACACAATACATTAACTATCAGTCTGTTTCTGTACAACATTATGGACACAAGACATTAACTATCAGTCTAGTTCTGTACAACATTATGGACACAAGACATTAACTATCAGTCTGGTTCTGTACAACATTATGGACACAAGACATTAACTATCAGTCTAGTTCTGTACAAACATTATGGACACAAAACATTAACTATCAGTCTGGTTCTGTACAACATTATGGACACAAGACATTAACTATCAGTCTGGTTCTGTACAAACATTATGGACACAAGACATTATCAGTCTGGTTCTGTACAACATTATGGACACAAGACATTAACTATCAGTCTAGTTCTGTACAAACATTATGGACACAAGACATTAACTATCAGTCTAGTTCTGTACAACATTATGGACACAAGACATTAACTATCAGTCTGGTTCTGTACAACATTATGGACACAAGACATTAACTATCAGTCTAGTTCTGTACAACATTATGGACACAAGACATTAACTATCAGTCTGGTTCTGTACAAACATTATGGACACAAGACATTAACTATCAGTCTGGTTCTGTACAACATTATGGACACAAGACATTAACTATCAGTCTAGTTCTGTACAACATTATGGACACAAGACATTAACTATCAGTCTAGTTCTGTACAACATTATGGACACAAGACATTAACTATCAGTCTAGTTCTGTACAACATTATGGACACAAGACATTAACTATCAGTCTGGTTCTGTACAACATTATGGACACAAGACATTAACTATCAGTCTGGTTCTGTACAACATTATGGACACAATACATTAACTATCAGTCTGTTTCTGTACAACATTATGGACACAAGACATTAACTATCAGTCTAGTTCTGTACAACATTATGGACACAAGACATTAACTATCAGTCTGGTTCTGTACAACATTATGGACACAAGACATTAACTATCAGTCTAGTTCTGTACAAACATTATGGACACAAAACATTAACTATCAGTCTGGTTCTGTACAACATTATGGACACAAGACATTAACTATCAGTCTGGTTCTGTACAAACATTATGGACACAAGACATTATCAGTCTGGTTCTGTACAACATTATGGACACAAGACATTAACTATCAGTCTAGTTCTGTACAAACATTATGGACACAAGACATTAACTATCAATCTAGTTCTGTACAACATTATGGACACAAGACATTAACTATCAGTCTGGTTCTGTACAACATTATGGACACAAGACATTAACTATCAGCATCCTTTATTGGAAACATTTGATCTCATTTCTCTCTCTCTCACACACACACACACACACACACACACACACACACACACACACACACACACACACACACACACACACACACACACACACACACACACACACACAGGTTTGCAATTGCTACTTTGTGGGGACATTACATATAGTCTACTATCTTTGTGGGGACATTCCATTCATTTTAACCCTAACCCTAACCGTAACCTAACCCCTAAAGACCTTGTGGGGACGTATTAATTTGTCCCCACATGTTTTTTTCCCTGGATTGTACTATCTTTGTGGGGACATGATGTCCCCACAAAGATAGCTTTGCAAGCCCACACACACACACACACACACACACACACACACACACACACACACACACACACACACACACACACACACACACACACACACACACACACAAACACACAGCAACTATAGACAAACATTAGAGGAAATAGCCTACCTCCAAGACATTGAAAAGAGCCACGAATAGGCTCAAAGGGTGAGAATGACCATAGCTGTTTGTCCAGTCACACTTACATAAAATGTGCTTGTTCATTCTTACCTAGCCTTAAAGTGATAGTTCACCTATTTTTGACATAAAGCTGTGTGAAATACTTGCCATTAAAACAGTGGTTAAAAATGTATTAATTGATTACCAGAGTCCCGTGGTCAGAGTTCTGGTCAGTTTCTAATGAATATTAAGTAGTTCCAATGGGGTGGGGGCCATTTGGCATGGCCCAATCATTGAAAATAGATGAATCCACAAAACTAGCGTCATTTGTATTGTTGGCCTATTTACTCAAAAATTTAGAAAAAAAAAAAAAAAAACCCTGTGTTCTAATGACGGTTTCTCTACCCCTGAGCCATTGCCGTCTTGTCCCTCTTATGCCCCTATATGGAGATCCCTGATGTCATCAATATTAAGCCCATATATGGACATATTGTGTCAGTCTCATGGGGTCTTTGATGTCAGCCATCTCCATATTTGGAAAGATATTGACACATTTTGGCCACATTTTGTCAACTTGTATTTTTGGTCAAGGTTGACCCCATGCCAAAGTGCCAGCGCTCGCCCAGCAGTCTGCCATCACCCAGGTGGATGAGTGCACCTTAGGGTGAGGTCGCTTCTCGGCCTTAGGGTGTCTTACTAGTATTACGTTCAGGGCCTTGGAGTGATATTGATATGTATTGATAAGTCATTGTCTATATTCATAATAAGTTGTCTATTCATCTCCACAGAGAGAGGAAGAGGAGTGGTTGTGTTGTGACAAAGCAGGCGTCCAAGGGATCCAGAACCACACCTGGACTGAAGACACCCAGTCACACCACACCTGGACAAAGTAAGACTGGATTTAATTTGCACTAATTACATATTCATAGTAATACATTGAATGCTTACATTTCAGAAATCAAAGTCAGACTAAATGTTTAAATTAGTTTTAGTTTCAATATCGAAGTGAAAATAATGAAGCTAAACAACTATCAACTCTGGACAAAAAAAAAAAAAAAAAAAAATGATATTGTGTACTTTTGGCTGTTCTTAACAAATTGCACATTTTCTGGAGAGCATTTAATTAATAATGTGTGCATGTGTGCTGTGAAGATGCAAAATGATATATTAACGTGAATGTAAAAAAGAAAAATCCTTTTCTCTCATTTTAGCTGTCAGTCCGCAGGGTGATTTGAAGGATTACAAGGTCAGTTTGGAGAGTCTTGATGAAGTGAAAGACCACATGACAGAAGAGTCTGGAACCTCCCTCACCAGCACCTACACAGAGCTCTACATCTCACAGGGAGAGAGTGAAGGGGTTAATAGGCAACATGAGGTGATACAGCTTGAGACAGCTTCCAACATGAAGACCTTCCATGACGAACCAATCAACTGCTGTGACATCTTTAAACCCCGCCCTGGCAGAAAGACACCCATCAGAAGAGTTCTGACCAAGGGCATCGCTGGCATTGGAAAAACATTCTCTGTGCGCAAGTTCATTCTGGACTGGGCAAGGGGTTTGGAAAATCAAGATATAGATCTCCTGATTCCCTTCTCATTCCGGGAGCTGAACTTGGTCAGAGATGAGCAGTACAGTCTTCTCTCACTGATCCATCATTTCCACCCAACATTAAAGAAGGTCACAGCAGAGCAGCTCGCTGCCTGGAAAGTTGGCTTCATCTTTGATGGTCTGGATGAAAGCAGGTCTTCATTCCACTTCCAAAATAACAACAGTGTTTCTGATGTCACAGTGACATCATCAGTGGATGCTCTGTTGACAAACCTCATCGAGGGGAATCTGCTCCCCTCAGCCCTCCTCTGGATAACTACCAGACCTGCAGCAGCCAATCAGATCCCTCCTGAATATGTTGACTTGGTGACAGAAGTACGAGGGTTCACAGACCCCCAGAAGGAGATGTACTTTAGGAACAGATTCAGTGATGAGGAACAGACCAGCCCAGACCCCCAGAAGGAGGAGTCTTTAAAGAAAAGTGAAGAGAAGCTGGCCGACAAAATCCTCTCACACTTGAAGACATCAAGGACCCTCTACATCATGTGTCACATCCCACTCTTCTGTTGGATCATTGCTACCATTCTGCTGGACATGTTGATGACACACACGATAGGACAGCTGCCCAAGACCCTGACTGAGATGTGCTGCCACTTCCTGTTGGTTCAGACAAAGAGGAAGAAGCAGAAGTATGAGATTCATGATGTGAAAAAGAAAGAAAAAGAAAAGGGGACTCAACAGCAGCTCACAAAGACTGACAGGGAGGTTCTTCTGAAGCTGGGAAGGCTGGCATTTGAACATCTGGAGAAAGGTAGCATCATGTTCTACCAAGAAGACCTGGAAGAGTGTGGTCTTGATGTGAAAGACGCCTCGCTGTACTCAGGAGTGTGCACTAAGATCTTCAAAAGAGAGAGTGTGCTGTTCCAAAAAACGGTCTACAGCTTTGTTCATCTGACCATCCAGGAGTTTCTGGCTGCAGTCTACCTGTTCCACTGCTTCACAGAGCAGTGGAAGATGAAAGTGCTGAATACATTTATCGATGGTGCACATGACGTCACTCCCCTAGATGTCTTCCTTTACAAAGCCACCACTAAATCCATGCAGAGTAAAAATGGCCACTTGGACCTCTTTGTTCGCTTCCTTCATGGCCTCTCTGTGGAGTCCAACCGGAATATGTTAGGAGGTCTATTGGGTCAGACAAAGTACAGTCCAGAGAGCATCCAGAGAGCCATCAACAACCTGAAGGAGTTGCTAAAAGATGCCTCTCCTGACAGATGTATCAACATCTTCCACTGTTTGATGGAGATGAACGACCACTCATTACATCAGGAGATCCAACAGTACCTGAAGTCAGAAAACAGAACAGAGGAACTGTCTGAGACCCAGTGTTCAGCTCTGGCCGTCATGCTGCAGACATCAGAGGATGTTCTGGATGGGTTTGACCTGGGCAAATACAACACATCTAAGGGGGGGAGAAGGAGACTGATCCCAGCTGTGAGGAACTGCAGGAAGGCTCGGTTAGTAGTCAAGTGAATAGAAACATCCTAAAGTCAATCTGCCATTACAGTTAACACTATAATTAGAAATTAAGCTTGACATAAAAGTCCAATAATACTGTCTGTGTCTCAAATAGTGGCTGGTGGTATTGTTTGTTTGTGTGTGTGTGTGTGTGTGTGTGTGTGTGTGTGTGTGTGTGTGTGTGTGTGTGTGTGTGTGTGTGTGTGTGTGTGTGTGTGTGTGTGTGTGTGTGTGTGTGTGTTTGTGTCGCGTGCGTGGGTGCGTGCGTGCGTGGATTGGTTATTTTCTGTCACAACCACACTTGTTGGAGCCACCTCCATATTGTAGCTTATGAAATGTTATAATATTGGGGGAAATGCAAACTAACGTTGTGTCTGTGCTCCGCCTCGAAGTGAGATCAAAGCCTGCAGCTGTGGCCCAGCTTGAGGAGACAGGGATGAGAAATAGAGAGACTGAATGCTGGTCTCTAGCAGCTTGTTTGTAAAGCTTTTACACAGTTTAGGCAGTAAATATGCAATGTAGTTCAGGCTTCATTTAACACCTTTAAAGGTGATACACCATGCATTTAAAAAGTATTTATGTCATATTGTTTATGTCCCAAAAACGTTTTTCAAAAGGTTTGAGGCTAAATTACCACTCCTGAATAGTTACCATAAATTACCATAGAGCCTCTCTCATTTTTGAATGGCTCTCAGAGCATTTTCAGCTGCAGTACCACCTTTGGCCTGAACTGCGCCACCCCCCGCTGTTCTGCCCGTTGTGTGTGCAGATATGCACCCCAACCAAACACTACACGAAAAGTCTTAAAAATAATAAGGGTAATAATAATAAAATAAAAATAAAAACATTTTTTAATATTTATTTCATTTCGATAATAGTTAAAGTTTTCTTTTTAACATATTGCAACCATTATAAACGGAATATTATTATCCAGCCATCTAGCTACACTGCATCTAGAGAGCAGCTCCATGGGTTTAAAGGGGGAGTTCAGTCAAATAAAGATGATAACAAGGGTATTCCCAGTTTGTCAACAGAGTAATGTATTATTAACCAACAGACAAAATTTGAATGATGAAAAAAATCAAAAAGTTTTAAAAATTACGTTTCAAAATTTGTCAAATCCAATACATATTTTTCTGTCCTTTCTGCCTAGGGCTGTAGGGGCGTGGCCTATGTACAGTATGAAGCCACGCCCATTCACAGAGGTTTCTGCTTTGGTTTTCAGTGATGTTAAAAAGGCACTAAAGTACATTTACTCAAAAAGAAAGTAACTAAGTACATTTACTCAAGTACTTTGTACTCAGGTACTTTGTCTTTACTTGAGTATTATTATTATTATTATTTTCAAATTAAAAAAGAAAAGTAAAAAGCTCACAATGTGTCAAGCTTGTAGATCTGCTATTTTCAAAATACTTGATACATTTGAAAACGTTTGCAGTAGTAGTGATACTTTTACTCAAGTAAAATATTTGAGTACTTTTTCCACTGCAGCAACAACAACAACAGTGTGAACGTTAGCGTTTAGCGTCCAGGCTAGCAGGAAGAAGGGAAGTTGCCTAGTAACTGATCTCATAGGCTATTCAGTAGCCTATCAAAAGTAATTAATTAATAACTATCACCGTGATGCGCACCACGGTGACAAGCATTAAAATATGACACCCCTGCAGTTATGATTAAAAAACGTAAAGCAGTCTTATTCCACAATGCTTTAATATAAAGTTCCAATTTTTTTAACAGAGGTCCAGAAACGACTATTCTACATGTTTAATATATCTATAAACAAATAGCTTAATTCACTGAACTGCCACTTTAAGGGTTAATCTCAGGGTTCACGCAAAGAGCTCATTCATGAGATAGCAGCCATTATGTTTTCTTCAAAAGTAAACAAACATGGCTGCCATGTTTGGAAGATGGGGTTGGTCTGGGGGTTAAACATGCAATTCTGCGATCGCGATCATGCCCAGACACTATTTTGGGGTATTTTTTTTTTTATGTATTTTTTTTTTTTGGAAAAAAAAAATATTTTTTTGAAAAAAAAAAAAGCAAATTCTGCAGCCTGTTCTGAGAACCTGTGGAAAGCTTTTAACCTCAGCCTTCCCAAAAACAGAGAAAGACACAATGGTCAGAAATGGGACTTTGTGAGGATAGAAAGTGTTAGTAGGACCCCCAAAAAAGGTTTTAAAATAGGAAAAGTGAAAATTCATGGTGTATCACCTTTAACTGCTGGTTGAAATCTTTGATATTAATATTGCTATCTTCCTCCGTAGGGAGAGAGCGGGGTAAACTGAGACACCGGGTAAACTGAGACGCTCCATTTATCTTGGCAATGGAACACATTTGTGGTCATGTGACCATTATATTTTCAAGCCCCTTGAATTTCCCACTTGTCATGAAAAGAGAGACCTGATAGTGCTGTAGAAAACATGCTTTTTTCACAAAAATGTGTTTTTTGCATGTAAAAGTAAAATATCTTGCTGTCAACATAATCAGCTGTTGTGTCAAAGCAAATTGATGCAGGGAGAACATTTTATATCATACATGTTGATGAACTACCAACTTATACATCCATGTGATAGATGCTAGCTGAAGATTACCCTGAATTGATAAAAATATCCCTTTTCCCAAAATGTGGCTGTGGGGTAAAGTGAGACAATTGCTTCGGGGTAAAGTGAGACACTATCTCACATTATCCCAACATGATAGACAGGGAGAAAGCTGTAAAAACCTGATTAAAGGGTGTACCAAACTAGTCTCAGTTGATTCTGATGTATTTTCCCCTGTAGAATCCATTTTTGATATATATTTCTTTGAATTGTGCATAATTAATGAGATAATTAGCATATTTGACTACATATGCTAATTATTTCATTAGTTATGCACAATACAACAGTATACTTTGCAGAAATAGGTTCTACAGGAAAAAATACATAAGGATCAACTGAGGAAAGTTTGGTAAACCCTTCTATCAATTTTTTATAGGGTTTTTAGTTTTTTCCTTCTGCCCATGTGTCACATTATTTGACACATGGGTGGAAATGACAGGACAAAGCCTATTAAAAGAATGTCTGCTATGTACATTTTTGTATTGTGCATATTTAACCCGGTTAACCGGGTTTTTATGTTTTTATAGTTTTAAAGTGAAAAAAGTGAGTGGATCACTTTACCCCGTTGATTTCTCTGGTCTGTCTCAGTTTACCCCGGTCCTGGGGTAAACTGAGACACAAGACCACTTTTTTTAAAACAATCATATTTTCTCTGCCTTTTGTCTTGAATATGTTCTGATAACTTCCATTGATAGGAAACATCCCAAATTACTGGGAAATGTGTACATTTTTACTGATATATCTTTTAGTTCGCCTAGAGGGGAGCAAATGTAAAAAGTGTCTCAGTTTACCCCGCTCTCCCCCTACTGTAATTTTGTGCTGTCAAGTGATGTTGTCTATTCCACGCTCAGCTGCGCTAAATACTGTTTATGTCTGGATAAAAAGATAGGAGATCTTTTATTTAACTCCCTTGACAGTGAACTATGTATAATTTGTTTTGATAATCTCTTATTTAATCTGCATTTACAGACTTGTTGGCTGTAACCTCAGACAGACAGAGGTTGAAGTTGTGGCTTCAGCTCTCAGCTCCAATCCTTCCCATTTGAGAGAATTGGACCTCAGTAAAAACAACCTGAACGGCTCAGGACTAGTGGAGCTGCTCTGTGAAGGACTGAAGAGTCTGCACTGTAGACTGGAGATTCTACGGTAAAATACATTTACCTGATTTATTTAATTATTTCTGTTTTATTATGTACTGTATTATGAGAATATAATATGAATGGGTGAGAGGTATTAATAAGCTTGATAGCATGGTAACCCAAGTCTATGTGCCTGATTAGAATAGCTGATCTACAAGCTCACAACTCATTGAGGACGCAACACTTGTGAGCTTGTAGATCGGCTATTTTCGACTTGTTATACAGATGTGCCATTTCAACACTTCACACATCCTGCCAAGACAGTCGATTTTCAGGTGATTTTCAGAAATGTTAGATTGTAGATCAGATATTTTAGATTGTAGATCAGATATTTTAGCTTGTAGATCAACTTTTTTTGCTAGTTTCTGAAAATAATAAGCTTTGTTCTCCAAACCGGTGAAAAAAATGCATTTTCAGGAATCTTTCAGGAAAATATCAGTAAATACTGAATAGTTGAAACAGCATTTCTGTAGCTGTAGTTATCAAGCTTTACCGAGGTACGCAACAGATCAATGCATAATCAATAGCTTGCATCTAACTACTGTACCAATCAATTATCTTTCTATTAGCCTAGGCATGAGGTTTCCAAACTCTGGATCCCCAAGGGGGCCCCAAAATTATTTTGGGGGTCTCCAGGTGATTAGCTTAATATGTAACGTTGTTTTCTCACTCAACAGTAATCAAGCCAACAAACAGTATAAGTGTTTACAAGGCACATTTCTAAAGGAACAATTTAAATGACCTTTAGGACCTTTTTAAAAACAAATTAGCCAAATTGTCAAATCTTACAGAAGGAAGAGGCAAACGTGATAATAGCCGATCCACAAGCTCACTGCAAGATGTTGTGAGCTTGTAGTTTTCACAATATGTATCTGTGGAGTCAAACTAAAAACAACATACAGTATCTGTGTCCAAGCTCCAGATCCAATCATTTTATTGCAGATGGGTTTGACAAAAAAACAAAAAAAACAAAAACAAACAATTAGCACCTCATTGGATATTTGCTATCTCTGTACCTTTGGTCTAATATTCCGTAGTCAGACTATATTTAATATTCCCACCACTTATGGATGAGGAGTGGTTTCATCATTCTTATAACTCAACTGTCCAGCTGGTGGGAGCATCACTTGCATTTCCTGGTTCTGTCTCTTGTCTCTTCACATAACCTCCATATTGTAGCTTATGAAATGTTATAATATTGGGGGAAATTCAAACTAACGTTGTGTCGGTGCTCCGCCTCGAAGCCAGATCAAAGCCTGCAGCTGTGGCCCAGCTTGAGGAGACAGGGATGAGAAATAGAGAGACTGAATGCTGGTCTCTAGCAGCTTGTTTGTAAAGCTTTTACACAGTTTAGGCAGTAAATATACAATGTAGTTCAGTCTTCATTTCACACCTTTAACTGCTGGTTGTAATCTTTGATATTAAAATGTATATATTTTTCCGTAAAGTCATTCTGTGCTGTCAAGAGGTGTCGTCTATTCCAGGGGTTCCCAAACTTTTTTTGTCTCAGGGCACCCTGACACAAAGCTCATGTGAGCTTGTAGATTTGCTATTTTCAACGTGTGACCCCAAGAGGGTCCCAAAACTATTTTTGGGCGTCCCCAGCTTAATGTGCAACACACAGTTTAAGTGTATAGAATATCTGCACATTTATAAAGGTACAATTTATTGATTTTAAAACCAAATTGACCAAATTGTCAAATATTCTGGAAGGAAGAGGCAAACATTCTGAAATAGCTGATCTACAAGCTCACTGCGAGGCATTGTTCCAATTGCTTGTCAGGGTGGGGGTCCTCAGTTCAAATATGATTATCAATCAATCAATCATGTGTTTCATTCTTCATTCAGACTGGCTCACTGCAACTTGTCAGAGAGATGCTGTGAACTTCTGGTCTCGGCTGTAAGCTCTCATCCCACCCTAAGAGAGCTGGACCTGAGCTCCAACGTGATGGTGAATGTTCCAGTCCTGGAGAATTGCAAGTGAGTAGACTTGAGCTGTGTCCAATCCATGTTAGTGCACTGAATGTGCAATGTGTCTCTGAACAGAGTATTCACTCTGACACAAAGTAAAAAATAGATGTGTACGTATTTGTGTATTTAGTAGGGCTGTCAAAGTTAACTTGATGATAACGAGTTAGCGCCCACGAGTTAGCGCCCATTCCTTTTAACGTGTGATTAGCGCACTGTGGTGTTTGAAACGTGGGCCACTCCAAGCGCCGTGGTCCACTCCAAACGTGTTTGGTTAAACATAACATAAGGTAAACGTGTTGTAATTTGATTAAAAATAACATGCCACGAAAACAAACTCGTAGCTTATTATCTCCAAAGTAAAGCCTGACTAAAGGGCTGTCCATGCTGTCTACGACCACCAAACCTTTGCAGCTTTCCCAACTCAGTCGGTGACGTGTTGTATGCCAAAACTAGCTGATCTGCAAGCATGCAAGGTGTGATTTTGCAGATTGGATATTTCCACTTGCGGAAACTTGGAGGATGTGAGACGTTCAGAAACAGTTGCCTTCACAATAAAAGCCCAATTGTTAGTAATCATTACTGCAATGTTAAAGTTAGTAAATCAATATGTCCATCTCTTGGGCTTGAGCTCTGGTCCTTAGTGTGAGAAGGAGTTCTCCTTAACTCACTAAGGAAAGTAGGCTTTCAACCTCAGATCTGTCTTTGTTTTTTGTGAGTAGCTAAAGTCTTTTTTTTAAGACATATGAGAGGCTGAGCAGGCTGGGCTACCGTGGCTGAGTGCAAGGGCTCATCGGTGACATAGCGTTAAGGATAACACCTTCTAACGCTATGGACCAGAGTTAGAGAATGTAGAAATGTGTCCCTGCCATTATTTACACCCTGCAAAGTGTAAATAATAACTTAACTAGACTGCAGAGAGAATAGTTTAGTGCCTCAAAGAAACTAGTACTTGTGGTTGAGAAATAACAAGACATATCCTATCCAAGATAAATCTGCATAGTAAAGTTGCATCAAGAAGGGATAAAAGGAGAGTGGAGTTCTCTAGAGGTTAAGGTGGAGTCTGAGGAGGAGATGAGATCCAAACTGGGCAGCAGTGAGTACTGTATGTCTGGATGGGCTGCAGGACCAAGATAATGATAGGAGAAACACTGTAGTGTCAGCTAGTGGAGACATTGTGTTAGACACTGAGACATTGATGCATTGTTGTTCTACTTCCTGCAGAGTGAAACATGGAGGAGAAGACTGGCTTAATCCTCAACTCATTACCAGATGTGAGTATCTGTCACACCCACCAGTTCACCGGGTTTTCACCTTAGCACCACCCACCTGAACCAGTCCCTCCGCCTCCTACAACAAGACCTGTCCTAATCCCTCCTCATTCTCATGACAGTACTGCCCATGGTTCTTCCCAGTTGTTTACTAGATGTTCTAGAACAGTGATTGTCAACCTGGGGTCTGGGGACCCCCAGGGATCCTTGAGGGATTTCCAAAGGGTCCACAGCAAAATTAGTTCAGTGTCAAAGTCAGTGTAACCAGTTGAAACCTATATACAGATTGGCTATTTGAAAATAGCAGATCTACAAGCTCATGTGACACGATTGTAGATCTGCTGTTTTCAAATGCATAATTGGATTAATCTGGTTACATTGATTTAGCTATTCACTGTTTTCAATTAATCTTGGGGATTCTTACCCCTTTTCCTTACAACTCTACATTTTAATTTGGTTTTAGTTTACATGAAAAGGTTTAAGAACAAGGTTTGATGTACTGTATGGCACTCAATCAACACCTACAACTTGTAGCCTATGGGATATAGGCTTTAAAAACTGTGCTCTCATTTTGTACATTCATTGGAGCCATCTCCACCATTCTATTTCCTCAAAATTATATTTATTTTCACCTAGGAGTACTTCATGTCCATAGCTGATAAGTGTTGCGTGTATAGGCAATTCAAAAACACGTCAACTGGCTCTAGCCTCTATCTATGCCCAAACAGTGTAACTCGAGTGGGTCCCGTCGGGTCGGCAATGTCCAATTTTCTTATTCTTATGAAAAATGTAGCAAATCCCAAGTTTACTTGTGTTGGGCTAAGATAGTGAAGCAGTGATCATCGAACACACGAAGGGGGAAAGGGCTGAGGGAATCAACCTGTCTTTATAAACACAATTCAACCATTGATCTCATTTGTCAGTGTCAACTGGTAAAGTGTGAAATGTTTGATAGCTGTCAGCAGCATCTGGGCACAGAGCATAGAGCAACCTGGCGTTTCTCTGCCCACAAAGGTACTGTCAACCTCCTAGTCACATGAAAACCAGAAAAAGTAGAAAACTATGGCAACGCCTCTTTAACATTTCATGAACTATTGCAGGCAACATTTTCAGGCCAATGAACCCTTAGTTGAGAGAGAGACGAAGCAGGGACCCCCACAACCTTGTCATAGATTCCATATAGTTTCCATAAGTGTATTTTGGATTTGTGTAAATTTGAGTTTTCAGATATTTAATCACTTGAACTGTCAATACTTAATAAACTTGACCTTTGACCTGCTTAGTGTGTGTGTGTGTGTGTGTGTGTGTGTGTGTGTGTGTGTGTGTGTGTGTGTGTGTGTGTGTGTGTGTGTGTGTGTGTGTGTGTGTGCGTGCGTGCGTGCGTGCGTGCGTGCGTGCGTGCGTGCGTGCGTGCGTGCGTGCGTGCGTGCGTGCGTGCGTGCGTGCGTGCGTGCGTGCGTGCGTGCGTGCGTGCGTGCGTGCGTGCGTGCGTGCGTGTGTGTGTGTGTTGTTTTCTCATCAGATTTCCAGCGTTTAACAGGGAGGAACATGAAGGTCCTGGAGACATTCCTGGGAGATAGGCCTACTATAAATTCCCTCTCTGACTTCCCAAAAGCTGCTATGAAGAAATCCATGGAGAGTAAAAATGTCCACTTGGACCTCTTTGTCCGCTTCCTTCATGGCCTCTCTGGGGAGTCAACCCGGAATCTGTTGAGAAGCCTATTGGAACAGACAAAGAGCAGTCCATGGGAGATCCAGAAAGCCACCAGCAACCTGAGGGAGTTGTTAAAAGATGCCTCTGCTGACAGATGTGTCAACATCTTCCACATCCTCCAGTGTTTGATGGAGATAAACGACCACTCATTACATCAGGAGATCCAACAGTACCTGAAGTCAGAGAACAGAACAGACAAACTGTCTGAGACCCTGTGTTCAGCTCTGGCCGTCATTCTGCAGACATCAGAGGAGGTTCTGGATGAGTTGGACCTGAACAAATACAACACATCAGAGGAGGGGCGAAGGAGACTGATCCCAGCTGTGAGGAACTGCAGGAAGGCTCGGTTAGTAGTACTCAAGTAGTCAAGTGTGGCCGGACTATTGGCTCCCTTCATACAGTATGGGGCGAAGGAGGTCTTTGGATGAGTACCGGTTAAAGCGGAAGTGAAGCCTCCTCCCCACTTCTGTTTAGTTTTCACACACATTTATCCTAATTTAAATAAAAATCATCTAAGCATATTTAGCTTGCTGCTTAGCAGAAATTACATTTTAGGTTATATTTTCAGGAACGGAAATGCCAGGTTCCATTACTCGCCGTTCAGCAGCTGTAGTTCCAGACTTTATAGCAGGAGTCCTCAAATACAAATCTTGAAGGTCCACAAATATTCTTTTGAAACAGGTCCAGGTCCGGAGAAAAATAAATACAACAAAATATATATATATATTTTTTTTTTAAACATATATGTATATATTATATATGCTTATTTGTATTATGTCGGTCATTGGTCAATCTTATATAGTAGGCAAAGATACAAAAAAGTACCAACCAGGGGTTGACACAGTCTGGCAAGTACTGGTCATGTTCTACTTGCCCTCAGGTCATGGCCACTTGCCCTCATAATCATACATCTTACATAATTAGGGATCCCTTTCTTAATTGTTTTTACATTGGCTAATGTTTTTTTTTGTAGTAGTAGTAGTTTTTTGATACAGTAATGGTCTTTTTCCGTTTTAAAAGGGTCTTGGGTCCTTAAATTATGACTTTATGATTATGACTTATGACTGTCATCTGACCTCATTTGGGGACCTTACTTGACAGAAGAGCAACAACCGATTGAAGGGAGAACAGAATGTTGTAAATCAAAGTGGAGCAGAGATATTTTGCGCTAGTGTTTGTTGCTCTGGTTTCAATTAACAAACTGGGATAATCTTCAAATACTTTATGATTGTGTCGCAAGTCGCAACGTGAATATCGACCTGAAAACAAGGTGTTGCGCGTCGGAGACGAAGCGGCTCGGCTGTACCGAGTACTGCATGCGGCTCGTAGCTAGCTTCGCTGCATGGCTCACTGCATATCCATGCAGAAAGAGAGAGGTGGCCATCACAGGCCGTGACACGTCGCGACAAACTCTGGAGAGAAGATTACAATCCTGCAAACATATTCACGTCGATGTTGTTGTGCGTGAATGAAAACTACTTCTTTATAACTAGTTGCACTGCTGCAGGCTCTGGCTGCTGCTGCCTGCTGCTCCGAAAGCTTTCGGTAACAGCCTATCAGCGCGTCGTTGTCATAGAGATGACAAACCATAATACTCTGTTGCCCGGCATCAGCCAATCAGCGTGTCGTTGTCTCTCTCTCACACACACACACACACACACGCACACACACACACACACACACACACACACACACACACACACACACACACACACACACACACACACACACACACACAGACTTAGAGCGCATGCAATGAAGTGAATGAATACAAAGAGAAGTGGAAACGAAACGTGGAGATATTTTTCCAAGTTTTTCTTTTTTTTTTTTTACTATAATTCGTCCTGGGTCCGGTCGGCGGTGCCTCACAGTCCGGACATGGACCGTGGTCCGCCTATTGAGGACTCCTGCTTTATAGTATTCAGCGATTGTGGAATAGTTTTCTGGCTATGCGAGACTAGTAGTCATTACAGTTAACACTATAATTAGAAATTAAGTTTGACGTAAAAGATCCAATAATATTTGTGCGTGCGTGCGTGCGTGCGTGCGTGCGTGCGTGCGTATAAAGGCCAGTCCACAATAAAGCAGTGTAAAATGAAGCAATAAGGGGCGCCCGCTGGCCTGGTGGTCAAGGCGCATACCACATGCTAGGCTATGATGCCTGCTGGCGTCGCCGGTTCGATTCCCGATCCGGACGACCTTTGCCGCATGTCATTCCCCATCTGTCTCCCCATTTCCTGTCAGTCTACTATCCTATCAAATAAAGGCATAAAAAAGCCCAAAAACAAATCTTAAAAAAAAAAAATGAAGCAATAAGCCACAAGAGGCATGTGGTTACCTGGTATTTTATAACGGCCAAGAGGTGTGGTGAGGGTCACTCCAACCCTCTCAGCCGTTAAAATACAGGTAACCACAAGCCTTGCGTGGCTTATTGCTTTTCTAAAACAGTTACAATATGGCAACATGAAAAATCATAGACATGTACCAATTAAAACTGTTAAAACTGTTCTATTTCACTAATATTTCACTGCAAGGTCTGCAAGAACCAGCTACAAGAATTAGTTCCCAGCTTTTTTGCCAACAACAAAGGTGCAGATAATTGGTGCCCTGTGGACCACTGTGGAAAGAAATAACACACCTGGGTTTGATATAAACTGATTCAAGGTGTGGGTTATAGTCTCATATACCACAGCAATTAAGGGGGAACAGCCAGTCAGAATCAAGGAATGTAACTAGCCATTTTAGAAACACTAAAGGTAAAAACTAAAGGTCTTTGAACACTGCTGCCTTTGTTTCTTCTTTTAAAGAAGTAAATTTAAATAAATCAACCTCATGTTATGTCAGTTAGGTTTGCAAACTGCCGCCCGTTTCATATTTATTTTCGGACCAGGGTAGATTTTTTCCGATTTTTGCAACTGTCGCCACTGGGTCCCTTTCTCTCTTTCTCTCTCCTCTCTCTGTCCATTTTTTGTGTATTTCAGATTTCTAAAACACAGCAGTGAGCAACCATTTTAAGAGACTAAATCCCTACTGGTTCCCCCACCAGACCAGTGGTTTGAACCCAGTGACATTGACCTCCTCTCATTCACAGCTCTTCACATTTCTGTTTTGTTTTAATGTAGGTTTACATCAGTGTTGATATGACAGCAAATTCTGATTTAGTTTTAGTATGAAAACCTGCAGATTATAAGTAGTAGTCATATTTTACTCATCTGAAATATTTTACCTTTAGTCTAGTTTTAGTTGACTAAATACCATAAAACTTTAGTTGATTAAATCTAGAGTTGATTTAGTTGACTAAAATGTATTTTTGCAGGCCGTGATGGTATTGAAATGTCTGATTTATACTACTAAAAAATAGCAGATCTTCAAGATGTCGCAGTGCGGCACATATTTGTAATACATATTTCTGGGGTTGACAAATAATAATTAGAACCTGATTGGATATACAGTATGCTATCTCTGTACCTGTGGCCTGATATTACGTAGACAGACTATATTTAATATTCCCACCACTTATGGATGAGGAGTGGTTTCATCATTCTTATAACTCAACTGTCCAGCTGGTGGGAGCATCACTTGTATTTCCTGGTTCTGTCTCTTGTCTCTTCACATAACCTCCATATTGTAGCTTATGAAATGTTATAATATTGGGGGAAATGCAAACTAACATTGTGTCGGTGCTCCACCTCGAAGCCAGATCAAAGCCTGCAGCTGTGGCCCAGCTTGAGGAGACAGGGATGAGAAATAGAGAGACTGAATGCTGGTCTCTAGCAGCTTGTTTGGAAAGCTTTTACATTGTTTAGGCAGTAAATATGCAACGTAGTTCAGTCTTCATTTCACACCTTTAACTGCTGGTTACATATATGATATCAAAATTGTTATCTTCTTCCGAACATTCTGTGCTGTCAAGTGGTGTTGTCTATTCCACATTCTGCTCTGCTAAATAATGTTTATGTATGTATAACTAAATCTTCTTATCTTTTATTTAACTCCCATGACAGTGAACTGTATATAATTTGTTTTGATAAACTCTTATTCTGCATCTGCATTTACAGACTTGTTGGCTGTAACCTCAGAAAGACAGAGGTTGAAGTTCTGGCTTCAGCTCTCAGCTCTAATCCTTCCCATTTGAGAGAATTGGACCTCAGTGAAAACGACCTGAACGACTCAGGACTTGTGGAGCTGCTCTGTGAAGGACTGAAGAGTCTGCACTGTAGGCTGGAGATTTTACGGTAAGATACATTTACCTGAGTTAAATTGATCACTTCTGTTTTATTATGTACTGTATTATAATATGAATTATAAGGTGGTGTATTAATAAGCTTGATATCATGGTAACCCAAGCCTATGTGCCTTAGTAGACGTTAAAATGACCCCAAACATGTTTGAAAGTGTAATACCCTATAAGGCAAATGTATAGGCTACGTCATGATCATATAACGGGATAGCACATCTAAAATAGCTGATCTACAAGCTCACAGTGCGTTGAGGAAACAACACTTGTGAGCTTGTAGATCAGCTATTTTCGACGTGTGACCCCAAGGGGGTCCCTGAATTATTTTGTGGGGTCCCCAGGTGATTAGCTTAATGTGCAACATACAGTATAAGTCTATACAGGGTATATGCACATTTAAAAAAGGTAACATGTAATGGCTTAAGATCTTGTAAAAAAACAAATGGCCAAATTGTCAAATATTACGGAAGGAAGAGGCAAACATTGTGAAAATAACCGATCTACAAGCTCACTGGAAGGCATTGTTCCAAGTGCTTGTCAGGGTGGGGGTCCCCAGTTCAAATATAATTATCAATCAATCAATCTGGTGTTTCATTCTTCATTCAGACTGGCTCACTGCAACTTGTCAGAGAGATGCTGTGAACTTCTGGTCTCAGCTGTAAGCTCTCATCCCTCCCTAAAAGAGCTGGACCTGAGCTCCAACATGATGGTGAATATTCCAGTCCTGGAGAAGTGCAAGTGAGTAGACTTGAGCTGTGTTCATGTTAGTGCACTGAATGTGCAGTGTTTCCTTCATGTATCTCTGAACAGAGTATTCACTCTGACAAAAAGTCACACATAGATGTATATATTTGTGTATTTAGTAGGGCTGTCAAATTTGTCAAAATAATGCTTTTCATTTGTGAGTGGCGCCATTTTGTAGTTTAGTTGAACCGGACTTTTCCGACGAAAAGTTTGTTGGTCGGAGACAGTATGGACAGGCCTTTAGACTTTGTTGTATGCTGATCTGCAAGCATGCAAGGTGTGATTTTGCAGATTGGCTATTTCCACTTGCGGAAACTTGCAGGATGTGAGACGTTCAGTTCAGAAACGTTTGCCTTCACAATGATAAGCCTAATTGTTAGTAATCATTACTGCGATGTTACAGTTAGTAAATCAATATGTCCATCTGTTGGGCTTGAGCTCTGGTCCTTAGTGTTAGAAGGAGTTCTCCTTAACTCACTAAGGAAAGTAGGCTTTCAACCTCAGATCCGTCTGTATTTTGGAGAGTAGCTAAGTAGTCTACTTTTTATTTAAGACTACAGATGAGAGGCTGAGCAGGCTGGGCTACCGTGGCTGTGAGTGCAAGGGCTCATCGGTGACATAGCGTTAAGGATAACACCTTCTAACGCTATGGACCAGAGTTAGAGAATGTAGAAATGTGTCCCTACCATTATTTACACCCTGCAAAGTGTAAATAATAACTTAACTAGACTGCAGAGAGAACAGTTTAGTGCCTCAAAGAAACTAGTAGTGTATGTGTGGTTGAGAAATAACAAGACAAAAAAATATCAAATGGAAATTGCCTTTGATCACGGCTAACACGACAATGCACAATGTTTAATGTTTCTACATAGAATGAATGTAATGTATTTGTATTTGTTTTAATTATTTTGGGTTGTTGATACTCACCATAATTACTTATTTGTTTTATATTTTGGTTGTAGTTTGACAATTTTTAACTGTTTCTTATATTTTATTGTGAAATGTATTCATTTTTGTAATGTATTTTTATCTGTGGACCCCAGGAAGAGTAGCTGCTGCTAAGGCAGTAGCTAATGGGGATCCAAATAAACAAATAAACAAATAAGACATAGCCTATCCAAGATATATCTGCATAGCATCTTGCATCAAGTGCCAACACGCCAAACTCTTTGATGTCTCTGTGTGCCCATGACGCATTCGACGTGGTGTACACTAAACTGTATTATGGGGGCTAGAAGTGTTACTATAAATAGCAATAAAGAAACTGCTGGCTTATTGTGTCTAAAAAGACATATTTAGCCACTTGTACGCATGCCCCCATGCGTACGCATGCCCCACATTTTAGCACGGTAAACGCGATAAAACAATAGAACGAAGCAAATGAAAACATTTTAACACTCACTTTTTCTTTTCTCTAATTACAATCTAAAATATGAACTCTTGTTGTAAAAAAACAAAGTTGTCCTTTAAATCACGTTCATGTTTAAAACACGGCCTTGTCTACCGGCCGTTACAAAAGCAATGAGGTCCCGCGATTGTCAATATTCTGTCCGGAGTGAAAGAAAATACTATTTTGAAAATAAACAGGACATACTCGGATTACATTTACTCAGATTAATTTTACTCTGAGCCTCCGAATATAGGTAAAATCAATTACATTTTGGGCACTTAGGGATTTTTGTTTCGTCTTTGGCACTCATTGGGTTAAGGTGGAGTCTGAGGAGGAGATGAGATCCAAACTGGGCAGCAGTGAGTACTGTATGTCTGGATGGGCTGCAGGACCAAGATAATGATAGGAGAAACACTGTAGTGTCAGCTAGTGGAGACGTTGTGTTAGACACTGAGACATTGATGCATTGTTGATCTACTTCCTACAGAGTGAAACATGGAGGAGAAGATTGGCTTAAACCTCAACTCATTACCAGATGTGAGTATCTGTCTGTCTGTGTTAATATCACACGTTAAAGATGCAGTGCCGTGATCCCCCCCCCCCCCCCCCCCTACAATATGATAATCATGTATTATAATTATACTTGGAAGATGATTTTTTTTCTCCAAAAAGGTGTACATAAAGTGTTAAATTTAGGTTTTTATGTAGCCACACCCACCAGTTCACAAGTATACCTGGTGTTCACCTTAACACCTCCCACCTGAACCAGTCCCTCCGCCTCCTACAACAAGACCACCCACCTGTCCTAATCTCTCCTCATTCTCATGACAGTACTGTCCATGGCTCTTCCCAGTTGTTTACTAAATGTTCTAGAACAGTGATTGTCAACCTGGGGTCTGGGGACCCCCAGGGGTCCTTGAGGGATTTCCAAAGGGTCCACAGCAAAATTAGTTTAGTGTCAAAGTCAGTGTAACCAGTTGAAACCTATATACAGATTGGCTATTTGAAAATAGCAGATCTACAAGCTCATGTGACACGATTGTAGATCTGCTGTTTTCAAATGCATAATTGGGTTAATCTGTTTACACTGATTTAGCTATTCACTGTTTTCAATTCATCTTGGGGATTCTTACCCCTTTTCCTTACAACTTTTAATTTGGTTTTAGTTTACATGAAAAGGTTTAAGAACAAGGTTTGATATATGGCACTCAATCAACACCTACAACTTGTAGCCTATGGGATATAGGCTTTAAAAACTGTGCTCTCATTTTGTACATTCATTGGAGCCATCTCCACCATTCTATTTCCTCAAAACTATATTTATTTTCACCTACGAGTACTTCATGTCCATAGCTGATAAGTGTTGCGTGTATAGGCAATTCAAAAACACGTCAACTGGCTCTAGCCTCTATCTATGCCCACACAGTGTAACTCGAGTGGGTCCCATCAGGTCAGCAATGTCCAATTTTCTTATTCTTATGAAACAAAAGTAGCAAATCCCAAGTTTACTTGTGTTGGGCTAAGATAGTGAAGCAGTGATCATCGGAAAAAAAATAAAAATAAAATACACACGAAGGGGGAGAGGGCTGAGGGATTCACCCTGTCTTTATAAACACAATTCAACCATTGATCTCATTTATCAGTGTCAACTGGTAAAGTGTGAAATGTTTGATAGCTGTCAGCAGCATCTGGGCACAGAGCAACCTGGCGTTTCTCTGCCCACAAAGGTTGTACTAATATAATGAAATGATGAAGAGGGGAGGTGCGTGGGTGGGTTCGATTATATTGCGTTAGTTAATCGCTCTTTTTGGATTGGCACTTTTTACCCCCAAGGTTTCATCCTCCAGGAAGAAACCCAAATACAAAGGGAATACATAATTGCTCATAGCAACCACACCAGGGGGTCTAATGAAATAATGTCAACCTCCTAGACACATGAAAACCAGAAAAAGTAAAAAACTTTAGCACCTCCTCTTTAACATTTTATAAACTATTGCAGGCGTCTTCAACATTTTCAGGCCAAGGAACCCTTAGTTGAGAAAGAGACGAAGCAGGGACCCCCACAACCTTGTCATAGATTCCATTTTGGATGTGTAAATTTGAGTTTATTCACCTGAACTATCAATACTTAATAAACTTGCCCTTTGACCTACTGTGTGTGTGTGTGTGTGTGTGTGTGTGTGTGTGTGTGTGTGTGTGTGTGTGTGTGTGTGTGTGTGTGTGTGTGTGTGTGTGTGTGTGTGTGTGTGTGTGTGTAGGCCAAACAGCTGTCAAAATATTGCTCTGTTTCAGCAGTTATGGGCAGTTTGTCTGTGTGGAGAAGAAGGTGCTATGTATATCCATGAAGTGTCCATGAAATATCAAGCCTGTTAATATTTGTTTCCCTGTAAATGAATTGTAATTTGTGGATTCAAATAAAGAATTAAAGTGTGTGTGTGTGTGTGTGTGTGTGTGTGTGTGTGTGTGTGTGTGTGTGTGTGTGTGTGTGTGTGTGTGTGTGTGTGTGTGTGTGTGTGTGTGTGTGTGTGTGTGTGTGTGTATGTGTGTGCACGTGTGCGCATGTGTGTTTGTGGGTCTGTGTTGTTTTCTCATCAGATTTCCAGAGTTTAACAGGGAGGAACATGAAGGTCCTGGAGGCATTCCTGGGAGATACTGTATATTCCCTCTCTGACTTCCCAGAAGCTGCTATGAAGAAATCCATGGAGAGAAAAAATGTCCACTTGGACCTCTTTGTCCGCTTCCTTCATGGCCTCTCTGGGGAGTCAGACCGGAGTCTGTTGAGAAGCCTATTGGAACAGACAAAGAGCAGCCCATGGGAGATCCAGAAAGCCACCAACAACCTGAGGGAGTTGTTAAAAGATGCCTCTCCTGACAGATGTATCAACATCTTTAACATCTTCCGCTGTTTGATGGAGATGAACGACCACTCATTACATCAGGAGATCCAACAGTACCTGAAGTCAGAGAACAGAACAGAGAAACTGTCTGAGACCCTGTGTTCAGCTCTGGCCGTCATACTGCAGACATCAGAGGAGGTTCTGGATGAGTTGGACCTGGACAAATACAACACATCAGAGGAGGGGCGAAGGAGACTGATCCCAGCTGTGAGGAACTGCAGGAAGGCTCGGTTAGTAGTCATGTAGTCTCACATGGCCAGACTGTTGACTCCCACGATTTGCAAATGCTCCCGTCATACAGTCTGGGGCAAAGGAGGTCTTTGGATGAGTGGAAGTGAAGCCTCCTCCAAACTTTCGCAAACCACAACCTCCACCCCTCATTTCTCACATGCCCCTCTTCTAGCGCCAACATGAGGTTGCCGACCTGGCGATCGCTTATCTCCCGATTAGAGAGTCTTTCTGGTTTTATATAGTGTATATATAAAACGATTCGTCAACGACTCTCATTAACCCCCCCCCCCCCCCCCCCCCGACTTGAAGACAGCCCTAATTTAGTTTTAGTCATAGTCAGCTGAAAGGATACTCACTTTCTTTTAGTCTGGTTTTATTTGACTAAATACCATAAAACTATAGTTGACTAAATCTACAGTTGATTTAGTCGACTAAATTGCTTTTTGGCGGGCCGTGATAGTGTTGACATTTTTACTCCGCTGTGTGCTGAAAATAACAGATCTACAAGCTCACAACATGTCGAAGCACCACAAGTTGAGAGCATGTAGATCTGCTACTTTCTGAGAGAGTGTGAGAATTAGTTGTCTTTTAGTTCTGGATCTCTTCTCCACTAGTCCCTACCTAACAGTTATGTTGAGGAAATAGTAAGTATATTTAGTCATAGTCAGGGGCGTCAATTGGGTATGGCAGGGGTATGCAGCTGTCATACCCTGGTTCCAGGGGGGAAAATAAGTTACTTTTAAATATAAATCCATGAATGTCTCTTTGTCTATCTGCGCTGTAAAATAACTACAATGCAGAATTTAACAAAATGGTCACTTTAACAAGGTATTATAATTATATTCTCCACACTTGTAGACTATTCTTATCAGCTTGACAGAATGGTATATTCCCAGGTTCCGCAGGTCAGCTGCACAGGAGCAATACATTATTTAATTGTGGCACGTTTACTAACATGCTAAGTTTAGCTGCACTTGAACAACCATTCCAGGCTGCCATATCCAGCCCAAGAATCCGTAGAAACCTGTGTAAAAAACTGTCAAAACTCGTGTTATACAAAATGTAAGGCCTCTTTTCCATGACGACTCCCATCTTTGCCATACCCTAGCTTTTGCTGAACTGATGCCACTGGTCATAGTTTTAGTCATCATATCTTAGTTTTTATTTAGTTTTGTCAGTGAGAAAAGGTAGTTGTCAGTTTTATTTTTATTTGTTTATTTGTGGTGTTAAAAAAGAAAAAAAGAAAAAAACTATTTGCACCTCATTGGATATATCTCTGTACCTGTGATGCTCTGTGTGGGAGCGTCACTGGTATTTCCTGGTTCTGTCTCTTGTCTCTTCACATAACCTCCATATTGTAGCTTATGAAATGTTATAATATTGGGGGAAATGCAAACTAACGTTGTGTCGGTGCTCCGCCTCGAAGCCAGATCAAAGCCTGCAGCTGTGGCCCAGCTTGAGGAGACAGGGATGAGAAATAGAGAGACTGAATGCTCTGCTAAATACTTTTTATGTCTGGGTAACTAGATAGGAAATCTTTAATTTCCATGACAGTGAACTATGTATAATTTGTTTTGATAATCTCTTATTTAATCTGCATTTACAGATTTGTTGGCTGTAACCTCAGACAGACAGAGGTTGAAGTTGTGGCTTCAGCTCTCAGCTCTAATCCTTCCCATTTGAGAGAATTGGACCTCAGTGAAAACGACCTGAACGACTCAGGACTACTGGAGCTGCTCTGTGAAGGACTGAAGAGTCTGCACTGTAGGTTGGAGATTCTACGGTAAGATACATTTACCCAAATTATTTGTATCACTTCTGTTTTATTATGTACTTTATTATATGAATATAACATGAACAATGTTCTGATAATGTATTACTATGCTTGATATCATGGTAACCCAAGCCTATATGCCTGAGTAGTTAAAATGACCCCATACATGTTTGAAAGTGAAATATCCCTTTAAGGCAAAAGTAAAGGCTACTTCGTCACCAAAAATAGCTGATCTACAAGCTCACAACGTGGCAAGGACATACCGCTTGTGAGCTTGTAGATCGGCTAGTTTAGACCTGTGAACCGTTGTAGCTACGCCACAGTTATCGAGCTTTACCGAGGTATGCAACAGATCAATGGATAATCAATAGCTTGCATCTACCTACTGCACCAATCAATTATTGTTCTATTAGCCTAGGCCTTGTAAATATACCAAGACTCCCTAATCACGTTGCATACACAAACTTTAGAAGGCAATCGTAGCCAATCAGGAGGGAATATGGGAAATGGGACAGATCCATGTTGATGACATGACTTTAGAGATACTTTGTACCACTTTGTGTGATTTTAGGCCAAAGTCTGTAGGAGCAGTGTCCAAAAATGTGTTTAGCAAAAATCGTGTGTGTGTGTGTGTTTTGATAGTAACTGCGGCCTGAAGGTCGCAATAATTTAGTTCAGTCTTCATTTCACACCTTCAACTGCTGGGTGAAATCTTTGATATCAAAATTGTTATCTTCCTCCGTACAGTAATTCTGTGTAGTAATTCAGTGTGAATTTCAATGTGTTGAGCTGAGCTTGTCCTAGCATATACTTAATGTATCCAGGAATAATTACATTCATTGTATCAAATATCCCACCGTTGCCTTTACTGGTATATATTACCAGTAAGACTCCCTAATCGGGAGTCGGGAGATAAGCGACCAACGGTCGCTTATCTCCTGTCACACTGCTGACATCAGTATGACATCACACCGTACACAAATGACCCTTATATAAGACCGGCATTATCTACAGACAGATTAGTAACAAGATGTCAAAATCGTTGAAGGTTGAATCTCCAGATATGGAGATAACCAACACATCACTCCATATATGGAGATAACCGACGAATCTCACTAAGTCTGACCTCACAAGCCCCATATTTGGACACGAACAACATATAACTCCATATATAGAGACATAGCTGCTGACATCAGTATGACATCACACTGCTGACATCAGTATGACGTCACACCGTACACAAATGACCCTTATATAAGACCGGCATTATCTACCGACAGATTATATGCAAGCAGGATCTCGACTCTGACACAACTCATCGGCTCATAAGCTGGTTCTCCCTCCATATATGGAGATAACCGACGAATCTCATTAAGTCTGACCTCACAAGCCCCATATTTGGACACGAACAACATATAACTCCATATATAGAGACATAGCTGCTGACATCAGTATGACATCACACTGCTGACATCAGTATGACATCACACCGTACACAAATGACCCTGACGGCACACACCAAGCAGTGTGATGTCATACTGATGCAGAGATATGAGCAGGGCAAAGGTGTGACGTGTGACGTGTGTCCGACGGACGGACGGACGGACGGACGGCCGGTGGAGGTTTTGATACTAAACTGCGACCTGACGGTCGCAATTAATTTTCTTTTGTAATTTGTTTTCCCTAATAACATTGTTTCTCTCTCTCTCTCTCTCTCTCTCTCTCTCTCTCTCTCTCTCTCTCTCTCTCTCTATCTCTCTCACGCGCTGTGCATACTGTGCGCGTGCATGTGTCTAAATACATTGTATGTATTCTTATTCATTCAGACTGAAGAACTGCTGGTTGTCAGAGAGATGCTGTGAAGTTCTGGCCTCAGCTCTTAGATCTAATCTCCATCTCAAAGAACTGGACCTGCGTTTCAACATCCTGAATGAATCAGACCTGAAGACTCTAATCTCTGCTGGACAGCAGACTGTCAGGTGAGCAGACCTGGATGTGTCCATGTTGGATAGAGCACTGTTTCTACCATACTGTTTTCAAACCTGGATAGTTTGAGCGTCACGATTACATACAAAGTGAATACAAAAGCGAGACGATGCGCGTCCGGGCGGGGCGCGAATGATCCGAACGGGGCGACGGGAACGGCACGAACGGTCGCCTCTGTATATTTGCCCCAGTTGGAAAAATCCAAGTGAAGCGACCCTCGCTTCACCCATCGCGTCCTGACAGCCATGTTGTCCGGAGAAAAGGAAATGTTTTGGGTGTTTGTTTTTGGGAGGTGTTTTGTCTTGATTCTGACGCGACATGTTTTTTTTTTCCAACGCTGACCATGCAGCGCAACCAAAGTGAAGTGATTGAAGCGACTAGAATAGAAGAAATAGCTTCAGGTTTGAGGGCAGCTTCAGACTGTGTTCACACTAGTGTCTTAAATAGTGCAATGTGTTAGCAGTGGGATCAGTGGGGTGATAGACCCATACCCACTGGGTCTATGGGGCTATCACCCCACTGGGATGATAGGCCCTTGTGTAGTTGCGTGGTGCTGCTGTACGCACCGAAAATATCTGATCTACAAGCTCAGAGCTTGGACATGGTCTGTGTGTCCGACTTTGGAGACCAAAGCACATGAAGCCAGAACAGGACATTCAGAGAGAGAGAGACCTTTTCATGCAGTTGATTTCAGTAATCAGTTTATTTCAGCTGATAAATACTTTCAATATCCTCATGTAAGGATGTTATGAATCATAACTCATAACTCTTGACATTCTTATATCCAAACAGAGCTCATGGATACCATGAATATGTTTGTCTTCATCACGACTAAGTCTCAGTCAATACTTGTGATTAAAAATGTCCTGTAATCTCCTTAGAGATTAGGTATTTATTGGAGAAACACTGTAGTGTCAGCTAGTGGAGACGTTGTGTTAGACAGTTAGACATTGATTCATTGTTGTTCTGCTTCTTACAGAGTGAAACATGGAGGAGAAGATTGGATTAAACCTGAACTCCTTAAAAGATGTGAGTATGTCTTATCAATATCACACATTAACATAATGTACACTGTTGTATAATCTGTTGGCTCCTCCCATGTTTTATACTCCCTGAATTCTAAACGAAAAACCTTTTTCCTGGGACTATTTTAATAATAGTATTATACAACGTGTTGCCACTAGATGGTGAGGATGTTTTTAAATAGCCGATCTACAAGCTCACAACACCTCCCATTATGATGCGCTGTAAGCTTGTAGATTGGCTATATTTCAAAAACAGCTGATCTACAAGCTAATGGACCTTGATGGTATCATAATGGCTGATTTTACACTTTGCTGCATGCTGAAAATAGCAGATCCACAAACTCACAATGTGCCGCAGCGTGACACGTTGTGAGCTTGTAGATCTGCTATTTTCAGCAACATTTATTTTATTTCTACTGCATCTCTTCTCCACTAGTCCCTCCCTGACATTTTAGTCTAGTTTTATTTGTTGACAAAAGTGTCAATCTATACTATAATTTTGCGAATGTCTGTCTGAGTGAGTGTCTGTCTGTCTGTATGAAACAGCGTTTCTCCTCGGTGGCTGGAGCAATTGACCTGAAATTGCATCACCATCAGCATATGAACACACCTGACATAACTGTGAAGCCCGTTTGTCACTTTCACAAATCGTATGCTGTATATTCGCATTTTAATGGTGTATCTATATCTATTTAGCCTACAGTACCTTTTGTGACCACACATGTTAAGGGAGGGGCGCTGTTGTTCAGGCCATGCACAATCACACACAAACCCACACACACACACACAGGGGGGGGGGGGGGGGGGGGTGCTGGCCCTGTTACAGATGTTGTCCAAAAATCATGCAGATCGGTACACAGTATCTCTGTAGCCGTTAAATGGAACGGGTATTTCTTACATTGATGCTCCTACATATTAGCATGCAAGCATGCACATCCCATAACCCACACACTGCACATCATTTCGGAGCTCATATCTTTGAACGGGTAAGGGCTAGTATATTTAGTTTTAGTCAAAGTTTAGATTTCGTCAGTGAAAAAAACGAGTCGACGAACATTTTTCGTCATAGTTTTAGTCGACGAAATCAACACTAGAAGAAAGGTTACTAATATGTGTGTGCGAGTGCATATGTGGAAAAATATCAGATCAACAAGCTCGCGGTGCCGTGCTGCGAGCTTGTAGATCTGCTATTTTTGAAAAATGGTGAACATTTGTGCAGGTCTTTGAATATTTTTGACCCGATTCCATTCTAAACCGTTCTTCTAAATCAGTGGTCCTCGAACGTTTTCATGTCAAGGACCCCCAAAATTACATGGATTTGGCCGCAGACCCCCATCTCAAATGTGTTGTTCCAGGAACCCCGGAAGCAAAGTTGGCTTTCAAAAATATACCATTAAAAGGTTTGCACAAATGTTCATGCTTTTTCAAAAAATAGCAGATCTACAAGCTCACAGCCCGTCATTTGGTCACTGGGTGCCAGAGTAGTGGACGGCGACATGCACCCGTCCGGGGACCCCATAGGGGTCCTTGGAGGCTTACCAGGGGGTCCCCAGTAAACTAGTTTACACCACATTTTATGCATTTCAACCATATTAATCTCTATTGGCTATTCAAAAATACAGATATACAAGCCTATAGGGCGTCATTTGGTCATTTGGTGCCAGAGTAGTTGGCGGGAATCCCCCCCATGTCTGCGGACCCCCAGGGGTCACGGACTGTGCAGCAGGGGGTCCCCAGTAAACTAGTTCATGCCACATTTGATACTTTGAGCATTGTTCTCTATTGGCTATTATAAAAATAGCAGATTTACAACTTCACAGCACGACATTTGGTCACTGGGTGCCAGACTAGTGGGCTGTGACTTCCACCCATCCCGAGACCCCACAGGGGTCCTTGGGGGCTTACCAGGGGGTCCCCAGTAAACTAGTTCACGCCACATTTTACACACAAACCATATTGTTCTCTATTGGCTATACAGAAATACAGATCTACAAGCTCATAGGGCTTCATTGGGTGTCAGAGTAGTTGGCAGGAATCCCCCCTGCATCCGTGGACCCCTAGGGGTCACATACTGTGCACCAGGGGGTCCCCAGTAAACTAGTTTGTGCCACATTTTATACTTATAGCATGTATTTGCTATTCTAAAAATAGCAGATATACAAACTCATAGCGCGTCATTTGGTCACTGGGTGCCAGACTAGTGGGCGGCAACTGCCACCCGTCCTGGGACCCCACAGGGGTCCTTGGAGGCTATCCAGGGGGTTCCCAGTAAAATAGTTCACGCCACAATTTATGCACTTTAAATATATTGCTTGACTATTCAAAAAGACAGATCTAAAAGCACATAGAGCATCATTTGGTCATTTGGTGGCAGAGTAGTTGGCGGGGATCACCCCTGCGTCCGCGGACCCCCAGGGGTCATGGACTGTGCACCAGGGGGTCCCCAGTAAACTTGTTTGTGCCACAGTTTATACTTGAAGCATTGTTCTCTTTTGACTACAAGCTCATAGCGCGTAATTTGGTCACTGGGTGCCAGACTAGTGGGCGGCGACCTCCACCTGTCCGGGGACCCCACAGGGGCTTACCAGGGGGTCCCCAGTAAACTAGTTCACACCACATTTTATGTACTTTAACCATACTGATCTCTTTTGGCTATATGCTAAAATACAGATCTACAAGCTCATAGCGCGTAATTTAGTCGTTTGGTCTCAAAGTAGTTGGCGGGAATCCCCCACGCATCCGCGGATCCCCAGGGGTCACGGATTGTGCACCAGGGGGTCCCTAGTAAACTAGTTTGTACCACATTTTATACTTTAAGCATTGTTCTCTTTTGGCTATTCTAAAAATAGCAGATCTACAAGCTCAAAGGGCGTCATTTGGTCACTGGGTGCCAGAGTAGTGGGCGGCGACATCCAACTGTCCGGGGACCCCACAGGGGTCCTTGGAGGCTTACCAGGGGGTCCCCAGTAAACTAGTTCATGCCACATTATGCACTTTAACCTTATTGCTATCTATTGGCTATTCAAAAATAGCAGATCTACAAGCTCATAGGGCAGGGTTCCCCAATTAGTTTTCCCCAAGGGCCAAATTATGTCTAGGGTACCAAGCCGAGGGCCACAACATAGCAGGGGGCGACAGTAGCGTTCCCACTACTCCAGCGACAGTTCAGATATCGTCTTTGTCGGGTGAAAATCTTGTATGCTAAACCGATCGTTTTGCATTTATCATTTAAAAAATGATTTAAACTAGCGGTGCGAGGCGTTGTGTGCTTGTAGATCGGCTGTTTTCACTACTTTTGTGCAACAGCCTTACTTTGCGAAAGAACATACAAATTTGGAGATACGAGGTTTCCAGTTTCCTCCCGACAACGACGATATACTAGTGTTGTTGCTGCTGCTCACCATTATTACTGGGGTTGGTGGGGGCCAGACAGTAGCCCCCCGCGGGCCAGACCGCCTATTGGGGAACCCTGTCATAGAGCGTCATTTGGTCACTGGGTGCCAGACTAGGGTGCGAGGACCCCCATCCGTCCGCTTCACCCACAGGGGTCAAAATAGCAGACGTACAAGCTCACAGCAATATTTTCATCCCATTCTATAAATGTCTTCCAAATCAGTGCATCTCAAACTGTTTCATGTCAAGGTCCCCCAAAATGACACGCGTTTGGCCACGGACCCCCATCTCAAAATATCTTGTTCCAGTCACAAATGTTAGCTTTCAAAAATATGTATTCAAATAAGAAATAGCAGACCTACAAGCTTGCAGCGCGACACTCGGTGCCGCGCTGTGAGCTTGTAGATCTGCTATTTTTCATTAGGCCTCGTTAAAGCATAAAATAATGGTTAAAGTGCTTCCAGGTCTTATTTGTGTGTGTGTGTGTGTGTGTGTGTGTGTGTGTGTGTGTGTGTGTGTGTGTGTGTGTGTGTGTGTGTGTGTGTGTGTGTGTGTGTGTGTGTGTGTGTGTGTGTGTGTGTGTGTGTGTGTGTGTGTGTGTGTTGTTTGTCAGTCAGTGAATGATGTATTTAATGTTTACTGTGTTGTTTTCTCATCAGATTTCCAGCGTCTCACTCTGGACACAAACACAGCACACAGATGGTTATCTCTGTCTCAGAACAACAGGAAGGTGACACGGAGGGGACAGGATCAATCATATCCTGAACATCCTGACAGGTTTGATGTATGGGAACAGGTTCTGTGTACAGAGGGTCTGACTGGACGCTGTTACTGGGAGGTAGAGTTAAGTAGAGAGGTTCAGATAGCAGTGACTTATAGAGGAATCAGCAGGAAAGGAAGTGGTGGTGACTGTTGGCTTGGACACAATAACATGTCCTGGAGTCTGGACTGTGAAGGTCGTGATGGTAACAGTTACAGTGTCAGTCACAATAATAAGCAGACTGTCCTCCCTGTCAGTCCCTCTAGTGGCTCCAACAGAGTAGCAGTGTTTGTGGACTGTCCTGCTGGGACCCTGTCCTTCTACACAGTGTCCTCTGACTCACTCACACACCTGTATACCATACAGAAAACATTCACTGAACCTCTCTATGCTGGGTTCAGGTTACCCTACTCCTCCTCCTCAGTGTATCTGTGTGAGCAGAGATAGAGTCTCTATGTGAGGGTGACATCAGGTCGCCATGGTTACTCAATAATGTGAGTGCAGATTGTCATGGTGACTCATGGACTCCATATTTGGGCATGAGTGACTCACAATGACATCATAATGATGATGTAATCAGCAGCACAGTGACATCACATGTTACAGCTCCTGTAGATTCAGTGTTTCTCTGACGTTGTCATGACAACACCCCCATGTGTTTGACCTTTGACCCCGACCCCCATAAGACAACATTTGTGTCGTTAAAAATGTTACAAATGATATAAAAGAAACACAAACATTTCCCTAAAATAGCAGATCTACTCTGCACTGAGTGCCGCGCTGTGAGCTTGTAGATGCTATTTTTTTTTTATCATAAACATTTGTGCAAGTATTAGAATATTTTTGACCCGATTCTTCTAAATCAGTGGTCCTCAAACTTTTTCTTGTCAAGGACCCCCAAAATTACATGGATTTGGCCAAGGACCCCCATCTCAAAATATGTTGTTCCAGGGACCCCTAGAAACAAAGTTGGCTTTGAAAATTACACCATTCAAAGGTTTGTACAAAAGTTCATGCTTTTAAAAAAATAGCAGATCTACAAGCTCACAGCGCGTCATTTGGTCACCCGACGTCATTTGGGTGCCAGACTAGTGGGCGGCGACTTCCACCCGTCTGGAGACCCCACAGGGGTCCTTGGGGGCTTACCAGGGGGTCCCCAGTAAACTAGTTTGCGCCACATTTTATGCACTTTAACCATATTGTTCTCTATTGGCTATTCAAAAATACAGATCTAGAAGCTCATAGTCCGTCATTTGGTGCCAGAGTAGTTGGCGGGGATCCCCCCCACGTCCGCGGACCCCCAGGGGTAAAAGACTGTGCACCAGGGGGTCCCCAGTAAACTAGATTGTGCCACATTTTATACTTTGAGCATTGTTCTCTAATGGGTATTCTAAAAATAGCAGATCTACAAGCTCACAGCGCGTCATTTGGTCACTGGGTGCCAGACTAGTGGGTGGCGAACTCCACCCATCCAGGGACCCCACAGGGGTCCTTGGGGGCTTACCAGGGGGTCCCCAGTAAACTAGTTCATGCCACATCATGCACTTTAACCATATTGTTCTCTATTGGCTATTCAAAAATAGCAGATCTACAACCTCATAGTGTGTCATTTGGTCAATGGGTGCCAGACTAGGGTGCGAGGGCCCCCATCCATCCGCTTCACCCACAGGGATCAAAACAGCAGACGTACAAGCTCACGGTACACTGCGAGCTTGTAGATCACCTCTTTTTTTTAAATCCTGAAAAGGTGTGAATATTTTCATCCAATTTTTTAAATATCTTCCAAATCAGTGCTTCTCAAACTTTTTCATTTCAAGGACCCCCAAAATGACACGCATTTGGCCACGGACCCCCATCTACAAGCTCACAGCACGGCACCAAGTGCCGCGCTGTGAGCTTGAAGATCTGCTATTTTTGAAAAATCGTGAACATTTGTGCAGGTCTTTGAATATTTTTGACCCAATTCTTCTAAATCAGTGGTGCTCAAACTTTTTCTTGTCAAGGACGCATTTAGTCACAAAAAAAGTGAAACGTTCAGATTGGGGTCCCTGGTACAAATATGTTCAAATGGGGTCCCTGGTACAATTATGTTCAAATGCGGGTCCCTGGTCAAATCCATATTAATGTCAAACTCTATGGTATAAAATGAGTCATCACCACAGGGAGCTTTAGATCTTAGATTAGATCAGATAGAAGTGCACAAACCTCCACTCCACACATTTATAAATATGTATCATAAATAGTGTCCATCAATGATGATGATGTAAATATCAGTGTCATACTTGTGTCTCTTATGTAGATACAAACTCATATTTTATCTATATTCTATTTTTGATCTTTTTTCACACAACAGATATAAAGTGTATATTTGATCATGTAATTGTCACAGTATCAATATTGTTTCTTGTATATAAACCTTTATACTGAACCACTTGAACCCCATATACCTTATTGACTGGGGTTCCCCAGGGTTCTGTAATTGGTCCCCTGCTTTCCCCCCCACCTCTACACCAGATCTCTTGGGTGAAAATAGCAGATCTACAAGCTATCTAATAGCTAAGATCTACGTCACAAAGTGACACATTGAGAGCAGTGTTCATTTTGACAGCAAATTATTGTCATATTTTCTTTTTCTGTTTTTGTTTTTTTGACTAAATGTCATAACATTTTAGTTGACTAAATCTACAGGTTATTTAGTCGACTAAAATGTGTTCTTGGAGGGCCGTGATGGTGTTGTAATGCCTGATTTATACTGAGCTCTGTGCCAGAAAATAGACGATCTACAAGCTCACAGCATGTCTGTGACGCATTGTGAACTTGTAGATCAGCTATTTTCAGAGAGAGCAACACCCGAGCTCAACCAAACATAAAATGACTTGTCTTTTAGTTCTACTGGATCTCTTCTCCACCAGTCCCTCCCTGACATTTTAGTCTAGTTTTTATTTGTTGATGAAATTGTAAATATATTTTGTCAGAATGTTGTCAATCACTCTGGATTCAAACATCTACTGAATGTGTTGTTAATGAACTCAAATCAATCATTGTTTATTCATTGATTCATTATCAGATCATTATTTCCTCACTCATTCCATTATTGTGCTTTCATTGAATATTAATGTGATGCTGTTCTCATTGTTCACATGTTATTGTATGATCATGTGTAGAAGTAATAATTGTTTAATAAATTGATTGTTGACAGTCTGTCGTTGTTCCTGTGTATTAATATTCATAGTGTTGTCATGACAACATGGCCACAGCTCATTGGTCATGTATAATAACTAGGTTGGATCTCATTGGTCATGTATAATAACTAGGTTGGATCTCATTGGTCATGTATAATAACTAGGTTGGATCCGTTGGAAAAACGCCTTTTTGTTTGTTTGTTTGTTTGTTTTGAAAACTTTATATGAGCTACAGTTACCTTGTTTATTTTGACTATTATTATTACAAAACCTCTTCACTTTCAACACTTTATAAACATTGGATATTTGAAAATAGCAGATCTACAAGCTCACCCCACTTGTAGATCTGCTATTTTCGAAAGATATCCATAGATTTTTGAAAACTTGTGAAATGAGACGTTCACTTGTAATTGAGTGAAAACTGCTGTTTGGACGCCCTCTAGTGTCCGTTAGCAGAAGTACTTCATATGATGTCTGATCATGGATGTCATGTTGTTGTTTTTAGATGTTTAAATAGTTTTATTTTTACTCTAGATTTAAATTCATGGACGCACTGGCTGTCTGTGGCTCTGTTTTGTTCTCATATATACTGTATTGTGTTTACTAATCATTTTAAGTAACTAAGTACATTTACTTAAGTACTGTGCTTAAGGATAATTATTAGGTATTTGTACTTTACTTGAGTATTTCCAATTTCCAACAGGCCTACTTTTACTTCTACTCCACAACATCTCAGACCCAAATATTGTACTTTTACTCCACTACATTTATATGTAAACTTTAGTTACTTTGTAGATTTGGATTATTATTACAAAGCATCCATCCATTGATAAGCACTTAATATTTAGTGTTGATATATTTGTGGAGATACAGGCCTTAAACAAGGAGCTCCAAACACTTTGTTGGGCTCAAAACAAAATGAGATCCAGGCTTTTTGCAATCAGAGCTCCGAACAAATCTCTCCTGAAACTCACAACCAGTGGTGGAAAAATTAGAAAACTCACATTATTTACTTTAAGTAAAAATATCAATACCACAATGTAGACATAGAAACAGACTGTCAGTGATGCCAACATACATTAAGGAGCTCTTAATACATTAAAGGCATACTTCACTTTCAAAAAAAACTTTTGGTCATTTTACCATCTAATCAGGCTTTTATGAACACCTGAACAGATTTTAATATGCTTCGTTCAATATTTAGATATTTGATGTAAATGTTATCAGGATGCTTGATCCAGAGCCGCTCCACATACACACCCATTGTAACTTCAAACTCCATTTTAATCAAAATTTCATCAAAAACACCCATTATTATTTTTCTGTTGACTCATACTACCCTCCTAATATATTCAATAACGTTTTTAATTTATTTGTAATAATTCTTTGGGAAAATGTAATGAAAAAAATGTAATACAACAATTAATTATTAAAAATCAATGGAAAAAAAAGAACGAAAAAAAAAAAGAAGAAACACGGCCTGCTCACATATTAGGAGGGTATTATGAATCACCAGAGAAAAAGAATTGTGTTTTTGATGAATCTAGCATGGTTAAAATGGAGTTTGAAGTTACAATGGGTGTGTGTGGGGAGAGGCCATGTGCCTGGAGGGCCTGGTAACATTTTCATCAAATATCAAAATATTGAATGACGCAAATTAAAATCTGTTCATGGTGTTCATAAAAGCCTGATCAGACGATAAAATGACAAAACGTTTTTTTGAAAGTGGAATATCCCTTTAAGTATTATTCTTTATTCATACTAAATTGAAACCATTTTGTGTGTGTGTGTGTGTGTGTGTGTGTGTGTGTGTGTGTGTGTGTGTGTGTGTGTGTGTGTGTGTGTGTGTGTGTGTGTGTGTGTGTGTGTGCGTGCGTGCGTGCGTGCGTGCGTGCGTGTCTGTGTGTGTGTGTGTGTGTGTGTGTGTGTGTGTGTGTGCGCACACGCGCGTGTGTGTTTATGTGTGTGTGCGCGCGTGCGTGTGTGTAAAAGTAACACAGTAACAGTAAAAAAGATGCAAATTGCAACTGTAGATTATTTTTCAAATGTTGAATCTAGAGTTGCAACAGCAACCATTGCCAGCCCATGCATGTGTAGCACTGGCCCTTTAAGGGTAGTGCATATGAGGGGCAGCCATGTTTGAGGCCTCCTGTTTGGCCAGAAGCCATGAGACTGCGGCAACAGCAATCAGGTAAATAAACATTCAACTTGCACTGTCAATTGTAACTTGTGTTGTGTTGTGTTGTGTTGTGTTGTGCGATGGAGCCACGTTGGTGCGTGCTGCTTTAGCGGCGATATGCAAGGGATGGCCGGGCTTTGAGTTGTGTGTTAGCCTTACACATTAAGACATCTCCTAGTGAGACTTCTGCATTTGTTACCTTTACGACAATGCGGAAGTCTCTCTAGGAGATGTCTTAATGTAAGGCTAAGCTGCGTGTCACGGCTGCAGGGCCGGCGCGTACATAGAGGCGAACTAGTCAGCTGCCTAGAGCGGCACTTTATAAAGGCGGCGAAAATGCGTCGGGGGGGAAAAAAAGAGAGAGAGAGAGAGAGAGAGAGAGAGAGAGAGAGAGAGAGAGAGCGAGAGAGCGAGGGCGAGCGAGGGACGAGCGAGGGAGGGAAGAAAGAAAAAAAAAAGAAAAACGGGCAGCGGCAGTGTTGGCCAACCTGCGTGCAGCTAATAAATGTGCCAATCACTGCATCTGAAGCCGCCTCGGGGGAGGGAGAGGCGCCCACGTAATGGCCAAGCAGCAGCCCTGCCCTGGTAAACACACACCCACTCAACTCAACCCGCCAAGTCTGAACTAAAGTAAACAGGAACCACTGACAGGTATTAATAGCGAACGAATATAAATAGCAAACATGTCAAAAAGACTAACTATAAAGATAATCAGGCTGTGAGTCCACGGTGTCCACCGTCATGTTCTGCTCAAGAAACTGTTGACAATGACAATGACAGCAGCGCTGGAGAGAATACACTACCAGGCAGGACCAGAGAAGGGCACACAGAGTTAGAGGAATTAATTTACCCAAAACCAACGGTGCTTGCCTACAGCGGCGTTTCTGTCTCCTCCGGCGCTGCCCGGCTGGACACTTCTACTGCTGCTGTTTTGTAATCTCTCATCACTCGCTGTCTGTGGCTGTAGTCTTCAGTGCTCTCTTTCTCTGTGACCGTTGTCTGTGATTTGTTTCTGCTGTTGTCTGGTTTTGGTTGGGTTTGGTTGTTGTTGGTGCTGTGGGTTCTTGACTTGTGAGGTGTGTGCAGTGGTATAAAGTAACTAAGTACATTTACTTAAAAGTACTGTACTTTAGTACAATTGTGAGTTTTTTACTGCTACTTTACATCTCGGATCCAAATATTGTAGGCTACTTTTACTCCACTAGTTATAGTTACTGGTTACTTTGCAGATATTCATTATGATATTATAAAACATAAACCACTCTTTAGCCCATTTTATGGGGAAATAGTCGATCTACAAGCTGGTAGATCTGCTATGTTACATTGTGATGCAACCATATTGTAGCCTATAGGCTTATGTTTACCTTGTTGTCACTAGACTAATTACAGAGCCATAAGGTGCTTGTATGTTTCTTATTGTATTTAATATTTGTGTTAATATTCACATATTTTAAGATTACATTCCATACATTATATTCAATAACTAATGTTTAGTTTACATCTCATTCTGTTCTGTATGTCTATTTACTCAAAGGCCTAGAATAATCGAATGCTTTAACTATTGAGAAATAGCAGATATACAAGCTCACAGCGCGGCACCGACTGCTGCGCTGCAAGCTTGTAGATCTGCTATTTTTCAATAGTTAAAGCATAAAATAATGGTTAAAGTGGTTAAAATCTAAGGCGACGCGGAGAAGCTGTTTTGTTTAGATGCCAACTCTTATAAGTACAGTATATATACTTAGCACTACACCAACTCTTATAAGTACAGTATATATACTTAGCACTACACCAACTCTTATAAGTACAGTATATATACTTAGCACTACACCCCTGTGACTGTCATGACTACCCTACGCCACTGTGGTTCTACATTTGAAGCTCAACAGAAGCTTTAATTTATCCTATTATATGAGTGAGGACAATCTCACCATTTAATTCTCCAATTAATATCTCTGCGAAATGATTATTGCCAGTGTTTTTTTATTCTAACGATTATCGTCCCATTCCTAGTAGTGACAGGATACAGTATACATGTACAGTATATGTACTGGCTGCCTGTCCATTTTACAATTGATTGAATTTATTTGCTTTTAAATATTTAAACAACCACACAATATTGGTGAGTTTGAAGTCGTTTAATACAATCAGTTAGCAAAAAACTGTTTTCATGCATTGAATCCCTATGGGTGGTATTGCAACCCTAGATTCATCCGAGTATAAAAAAATCTAGTGTTGCAATTTGCGGCTAGAACGCTCCCATAGCGCGGCGGTTAGCAACTAATCTGCGCGGCACTAAAGTGCTGCGCGCTACTTGTGTACTCACCCAATAATTAATTCCTCAGCCTGGGAGAAAGATATTGTCCTGTAGTGTCATATCCATTTGAAAGTTCTGGCTGAAAACGTGTACTTCATAAGATATCTCCACTTATCACGAGCCAACACGGACGACTTACACGACCGGGCGAGGGGCCCGGAATGACTGCTGGACTGAATATATGGGAACATCCGCTGATCGTCACAAACGTCATCACAAATTGACAGGTGCGCTGACATTTGATCATGGCCACCAATTGAGACGTGCCACTGGTGGTTTTGCATAAGCCGAGTTAATAAAACAAGCACCCCATTCACAGGCAACCCCTCTCACAATAAACGCTCCTCAGACCGGGCTATTGTGTGTCTGTCGTGTGCATTTATTAAAATAAAACATTTAGAAGTTATAGAACTTTATTTTTCACATCCAAATATCATTTCACATCATGGCACTCACAGATGAAGATTTTGAAAATTTGCTTTTGAGTATTAATTTTCCTTTTCAATTAAAAAACGAACAAAAGCTTATAATTAAATCTTTGTTAAAGGGTCAGGATGTTTTGGCCATTTTACCCACTGGATTTGGGAAAAGTGCCTGTTTTGGGCTTGTTGGTCAATTAATGGACAAGGTAGGTTTAGCCTATAACATACAATTATGAGTGAGTCATTTTAACTGGTATCAACATATAATCTAAACTATGCAACATCTAAAAGCTACATCCAGGTAGTGGGCACTACATGCTCATTATAAGCCCTCTTAACACCTTCTAAGCCTGGCCGTACTCCCTCGGACTTCCTACTGGGTCCCATCAGCCACACGTCTATTCCCGGACTTTTGATATAAATTATAATAATAAAAAAAAAAAATATCGGAAATTCTTCTCTGTGTCTTTTTGGAGCGATCTGAAACGGTTAATATGCTCTGACAGTCATTTTCTGGTGCTGGGTGTGATACTCCTAATATCCAGCAGGCCACGCCGTTGACTCACATTCTGGATGGATGGCTGGCCAGGAGGAGCCTCATCCTCTCCCCAGTGTTGAAACTCAGCAAGAAGCTCAAACAAGATGGCTGGTCTTTGTCTCTGTTCGTGGATCGCGGTTTCAATCACGTTCGGGCGCCGCTTCTCTATCGCTCCTTTCCCTGCTTCGCCGCACGTAAACGAATGGAATTGATCTCCCCTCCGCCTCGCCAAAGTAAGATCGCCGACCTCTGCAGGATGAATATGTACGCTGTGTCGAGCACTCCATTACGTGTTGTTATCATGTGGGCTTTGTTTTTTTAAAACATGTTTGTAAATAAATGGCTTATTTCTTCGGCGCTACCTCTGTTCAGAGGGTTCTGCCGCGGCTTGCAACGTGTTAAGGCACTGATGTCAGATCAGGTGACACATTGGACAGAGCTTGGGGTTCCAGCTGCAGCCACCCATAGTGACATCCCACAAGACATCAAACTTCGTGAGTAAACTATACAACCTTTATGCCTCTGTTCTAATACGGATTGATTGATGTACTAATGGAAATTACTAATTTTGTCACAGAGATTCTTGCTGGAAACATAAAGATGCTTTTCATCTCCCCTGAGAGCATGTTTGTGGACCCTTGGTGGGACTGGTTGAAGAGCAAAAGAAAACAAATATGTCTTGTCACTGTAGATGAGGCTCACTGCATCACTTTATGGTATAGTGCAATATGCTTAATATACCGTAATCTTTTTCATTTTTGATCAAGTAATGAAATAAGTAAACAAAAACAAACAAATGCCACAAAATCATTTTAATTTCAATAAAGATATTCCACATTGAGTGGCTAATTTTCACATACGGTAGCCCACATTGTTTAGGCTATTTGACAGATGAATAACAAAATAATGTACTAACATCCTTACTGTGGAATCTTTTTTTGTTATTTGATATTTTTAGGGGAGACACATTTAGAGAGGCATATTTGAGAGTGCCAGAGGTCACAAGTATCCTCAAATGCCCTGTGTTGATGCTTACCGCCACTGCCACACAGGAGATGGCTGATGACATCATCCATCGGATGCATGTTGAGAAGGAATCGGTGCTAACTGTATCAGTCAGCTGTAACAGGTATATCTAGTTAATTGTGTTTCCCATAGGTAATAGGATCACTACATAAAGTATAATTTACAACACACAGTAAGTAAGTAGCCTTGGGAAGCAACGGTTTCTGAGCCATGTGGTCAGGAGCCTATCTCCTATTTATGTAGCGTGATCCAGCTTGTACAAATATACATCCCCTGGACATGACGCTAGTATGACACTGGGACTTACCCCTAATCCACCCCGTAGTGCTTAGTGCCTAGCAGGGAGTACCAGGGTACCATTTTTATAGTCTTTGGTATGACTCGGCCAGGGATTTAACCCCAACCTGCCAATCTCAGGGCGGACACATTCTTACAAGGCCACTGACCTGCAACACACAATATATACAATGTCATTTTCATCATAGCCTACAATATTATGACAATTCTTTTCCAGGCCAAACATCCATATAACTGTCCAGGGAACCACTGGTACAAACATAGCTGCAGAGGTTGGATGGCTGGTGCAGGATTTTTATACTGTCAATTGAGATTTAGTGTCTAGATTGGTTCTGAAGATGATATATGACTACAAAGTATATTTCCTTATGTCTTACAGATCCATGTCAAAATTGACACAAGCCTTTGGCATGTTTAAGGAGAGCCTTGGCAGTGCTATGTGTCATATTGATGGAAAAAAAAAGAAACACATCTCCTAGTGGATATGTTTCATAGCCACACATCCCCTAGAAAAAAGGAAGAAATCCTTGCCACATTTGCCACACAAAAGAGCCCCTTAAGATGTGTGCTGGCCACTGTAGCATTTGGGTTAGGGGTTGATATAGGGGATGTGAGGCATGATGTCCACTGGGGGCCATCTAATGACCTCCTGTCATACTGGCAGGAGGTAGGAAGGTGTGCACCAGATGGTTTGCCAGGAAAAGCACACATGTACGTCTACCCAGGGTCAGTGATTAAGGGCCACATAAAGCCTTGTATGCTGTCCCTGGTGGATCAGTACAGGCAGAAACGCTGTCTCCGTAAGAGGGTCCTTGACCATCTTTTTATCAAGGGCACAAACAAGTCAGTTACACATGATGTGTGCATGATGCCAGGCTGCTGCAGTGTGTGTGACAATATAGAAACAGTGACAGACACAGAGAAAATGGTTCATTAAACCCAATTCCAAAGCTCTACAAGGCATGTTTTCTTTTTTTTTTCTTTTAAATCTGGTTAAGAATATTTTCCATCAAGAAATTAAACTGTTAACGGTCTATTTTATTTTTTGTTTGTTTGTGGTTGGTTGGTTATTCACATTACATATGGATACAGTAAGTATCATACTCACGTTACACGTAATTCTTCTGGTCCCACAGATCAATTTCAAATGCCAGGCGTTTTATAGATTTCCCCAGTTTCTCTGGCTTTGTGATGGACTGTGGGTACGTGAATGTATCGTAGCCCTTGTGGTGTCGTCCCGGTATAAAAGAGAATAGGGCATCCTCTCTATATTCCTCAACAAAGGTAACAATGTCTGATTTAATGCATGGAGAGTTGTTACTGTGGGAGGAAGAGAACTGGCCTATGCCCGAGGACAGGAACAATTGTTCGAAGGCTTTCCCAAATGGCCCAGACATTTCTGCACACCTTGCCACCTGCTCAGCAGTATAGCGGCCCGGGTCCACTTGAGAGTTTCTGAGAGAAAAAAGCAACAACATCATTGTAAGTTGGCTGTGTACTTTATAATCTGTTAACTGGCAAAGAGCACTATGTTAATAGATACCTTTGAATTCATTGTTCATAAATTCATTAACCAGGTCTAAGGGGATATTCTTCCCAGGCCCACCACTTAGGTTGGCCACTCTGCCCCACACCATCTCCATGGCAAGCCGATCGGGCAAATAACCCTCAATTCCTAATGGACAACATAAACCAAGGCATAACAAATTGTTAAGACATTAACCACTATAGATGTTAATTGCATCATACTGCAATCACATTGTTACCAATGATCATTATACCAGTTAGCATTCTGTGGCCAAGTATGAAGTACTTGTGATGTTTTTTTTTGCCAGAATGACAGAAGGTCATGCTTCCAGAGTTGCATCAAAGCTGGTCCATCACCCTCTGGGACACAATCCTGCCTGGCCATGTGGCAAAGGCCCCTCCACATCAGTGCCTTGGTATAGGTCAGAACTTTGTCCTGACCTTGATGTGCGCACTCTGGTGAGCAGTACCATTCACCTTTTAGTGGAAATGCAAAAGATTAGTCCAAGTAAGACACATAATATTTTGTATTAAGATCATAATGTCAGTAAGTGGTTTCATTGAGGATGAACCTCTATAGAGGTCAAGCAATAGACACAGTTAATACACTATAATACCGTCAGTTTTCTTCCGCTCCTCAGGCCTCAAACAGCGGATGTGGTACCACTCATTGTGGAGGCATTGGTCTCGGAGATGGCACTGTACCATGGTGCCTCCTTTTTTTTTTATGGCATGTGCAGTATATGTAGTCTACACTGTCCTCACATATGGAACTACAGAACCAATCCCCTTCTGGCGCAGACGGCAGATCAGTACAGGCCAAGTGGGTCCATATGTGAGGACAGTTGTAGTTGCAGCACAGTAGCATTTCTCCGCCTTTCTCTGTTGAGGAAACGGAACAGGCTTGTTCAATCACACACAACTTGTCTCACATCTGAAGTAGCTGTCTTTAATATAATGTGTATTATTCACATTTATCTTCACCATGTGTGGCCTTTGTCTATGTACAACAAAGTGCACCAACAACGTAAAAGAGCCTCCAAATAAGACTTTCCAGTTTGGCAAGCAACGATTTGACCACAATTGCACTTTTGGTGATTAAATGTTCTTTACCTTCCTGGCAATGACAGAAAGGATAGGTCTGTTGGTTGCCACTATCTTTTTGGGCAATTGCTGCCACCAGCTCAATCTCCTCCTGTTTGGGTACCAACCAACAGAACTCCACCACCTTTTCTGCGAGGTCATGGAGCCATTGCAGTTGGTCAGCAGCCAGGTCAAAATCTGGGACATTGGCATCTGCCCGTTCAATGCCCAGTAAACTGCCTGCATAAGCTGTAATGTAGGCAGAGCAACTGAACTGAAAATTAAAGAGATGAATTATTAAAACCTACCAGCTGACAATACAGTACATACAAGCATATTTATTTAATAGGAGATCTTACCACCATCATGTCTGCAGCATGTTGGAAGTTTTTCTTCACCTCCTTTTTTAATGACCTGTGGTCAAAAGCAATCTTGAGCTGAGCAAGTGTGCCCCGTGCTGCCATGCTTTTGTCAGAGTACAGAAGGTCAAAAATCATCCTGTAGAAGAAAATGACAGAAGCATATTCTACATGTGATACAAACTAGATGTGATAACATGGATGGTAATACTTGAAAATAACATTTGATCTACCTGCAGAAGGAGCATTTCTTTGTGAAAGTCTTGAGGAGCTTCAACAAGCCCCTCAAGCCTTTCTACTGGGGTGTTATGGGTGACCCTTGTGTGGTGGGCTTCTGTCATGCGTTCGATGCTCAAGCCATCCCCACAGCAGAGCACAGGGAATGGCTTGCCATCTATGATGGGGACATGCTTGTGTAAGGCATCCATCATTTCGATAACCCCAGGAAGAGAGCTGGGATTTGTCTCTATGACACCCAGGTTCACCTAGAGGTGGAATTAATGGAACATTTCATCATATCATTTCAAGAATGGTCTTTTATCTTCCAATTATATAGTGAAATAATGTGAGTGACGTTGCTTACTAGTTCACTTTTTTGTCGATATAAATGGTCAATGTGGCGAATGACCAACTTTTGGACAGGCTGCAAGGCTGACAGGTTGTCTGCCAGCACACACATGACCAAGATGGTCATCCTCTGTTTGATGGCACTGTAATCCTACAAGCAACAGATTATTAGCAGACCCAAATTCACGTGAATTGTTAACAATAGAATGATTAAGATTTATATTTAACATATCTGCCAAGATAAAATATATGACTTATTCCAGGGACCTACCTCCTTCGATGGTAAGATGTGGTAGGGGGACACTTCCATTGCCTTCATTCCAGATCCAGTTAACTGGCTGAAAGACACCTTGTTCAGGTGGGCAAATAAAAGCGCCCATAGGAGGACCTTATTGCCTGGGCTGTCCCTTCTGTGGTGCTTTTCTTGCACATATATCTGCAATGAATTATCATATTATTATTGTAATTTCTTGGTGGATAATTATATTGTCTTATGATGCAGCACTTAGTTAAGCTATATGTCTGAACAATGAATTGGAAGCATAACTGTAACATTCACCTGAACATTGTCCCAAGTCAGGGAAAATGGCAGCACTTTCTCAGCTGAAGGATCTTGTGTCTGAAAGTGGAAATATAGTTCCAATCCTGAACACACATATACTCTCTCTCTCTCTCTCTGTGTGTGTGTGTGTGTGTGTGTGTGTGTGTGTGTGTGTGTGTGTGTGTGTGTGTGTGTGTGTGTGTGTGTGTGTGTGTGTGTGTGTGTGTGTGTGTGTGTGTGTATATTCTCACCTCTATTTTGTCCTTCCAGACTTTTAATCGTGTGTCAAGACCCTTTCGCAGATCATCGATGAGGCGCCTAGATGCTGGTTTGGACTGGCAGACACCCAGGGAGTTGAGGGTTTGAAATACTTTCCCTGGGCACCCCTGTTTCCACATCGATAATGCTATGCAGCCCTGAACAAAGACAACCTTTGGAACAAAAGTGTTTATTTGCTTTTATGCATCAATGAAAACGTACAAACATCTTGTCGGCAAATAAACGAAAGTGAACCTTTGACATGCATGCTGTGTTTTGCATGATTGCAAGTGCCATGCCTTTCCTCTTGTTCACAAAGGCCTCAGCTTCCTCCTCTGTTTGAATACTGAAACAATAGAAATGTCTGGAATTAAGGGACGCTTCATATTTTGATTCACCCTGGGTGCATTTTCTACTTATCAACCAACGATGGAAGGGTTGGAAATAGCACAAGGGTTCCACATATTGTAACTATATTTTATGGTAGTAATTGTATTGTGAATGAAATGATTCTGTTGCTACATGTATATGTTGTATCATACCGTCTACATCTAAGGCGTCCAACAGATCTGTGGGACCTGATGCTTTCAGGGGAAGGAAACATGCAATTAACCCTGCAAGGCCCAGCGTTGCTTTTTGGCAATGTTTTTTAAATCATTTAAAAAAAAAAATTATAGTTAGTTTTCCTGTTCTTTTTTCACATTAACATCACCATTAAATCCTATTGTTTAGTATTACAATGCCATTGGCCACGATATTTGCATATAAATACCCCCCACAGAGACTGACATTCACACCTCCCAGAGAAGTTGAAATTCCAGCGTCTGGACGAACAACATCTCACTTTTTAACTGAAGCTATTCCTCACTAAAACATAAGTAAAATGCCTGTAATATTTTTTTTCGTGATCATTAGAATGTCTAGAACACGTGCATATGTTAATATTCTGAAAAATATCCCCAAAATGCTAATTAGAGCATGATTTATGATTTATGGCTATAAAACCTTACAGAAACATTATTAATTTTTTAACATTACATTTTCCTGTGATTAGGCCTGCTACAACACCATCTGATTTTTTTTTTTTTTTTTTTTTGACCGGTAGAAATTAATTCGGGCCTTGCAGGGTTAAGGCACATGTTTGTTACAGGGGCCTTTATGGAAAGCCACCCCATTGTGTCCTCCCTGGAGAACGTTTCACCCCATTGTGTCCTCCCAGGAGAACGTTTCACCCCATTGTGTCCTCCCAGGAGAACGTTTCACCCCATTGTGTCCTCCCAGGAGAACGTTTCACCCCATTGTGTCCTCCCAGGAGAACGTTTCACCCCATTGTGTCCTCCCAGGAGAACGTTTCACCCCATTGTGTCCTCCCAGGAGAACGTTTCACCCCATTGTGTCCTCCCAGGAGAACATTTCACCCCATTGTGTCCTCCCAGGAGAACGTTTCACCACATTGTGTCCTCCCAGGAGAACGTTTCACCACATTGTGTCCTCCCAGGAGAACGTTTCACCCCATTGTGTCCTCCCAGGAGAACGTTTCCACCCCATTGTGTCCTCCCAGGAGAACGTTTCACCCCATTGTGTCCTCCCAGGAGAACGTTTCACCACATTGTGTCCTCCCAGGAGAACGTTTCACCCCATTGTGTCCTCCCAGGAGAACGTTTCACCCCATTGTGTCCTCCCAGGAGAACGTTTCACCCCATTGTGTCCTCCCAGGAGAACGTTTCACCCCATTGTGTCCTCCCAGGAGAACGTTTCACCCCATTGTGTCCTCCCAGGAGAACGTTTCACCACATTGTGTCCTCCCAGGAGAACGTTTCACCCCATTGTGTCCTCCCAGGAGAACGTTTCACCCCATTGTGTCCTCCCAGGAGAACGTTTCACCCCATTGTGTCCTCCCAGGAGAACCTTTCACCCCATTGTGTCCTCCCAGGAGAACGTTTCACCCCATTGTGTCCTCCCAGGAGAACGTTTCACCCCATTGTGTCCTCCCAGGAGAACGTTTCACCCCATTGTGTCCTCCCAGGAGAACGTTTCACCCCATTGTGTCCTCCCAGGAGAACGTTTCACCCCATTGTGTCCTCCCAGGAGAACGTTTCCACCACATTGTGTCCTCCCAGGAGAACGTTTCACCACATTGTGTCCTCCCAGGAGAACGTTTCACCCCATTGTGTCCTCCCAGGAGAACGTTTCCAGATTCTCCACAGAGGGTTTTTTTCGCAGGGGACTATCTTTGTCCTGGACCATTGCTTTTCTCTGAAAACCAAACAAGATTGAAAATAAGATAATATCACAGATAGAAATGTATTTGCTTCAGACATTTTAGTAGAGCTCTTTGTGAATAAATATGAACGAGATAGATAATGTGACCCAAAACAGATCAATTGGTAAAAGTAAATAGGATTAATTACCTCTTGGCTAAGTGCCTTGCAAACCACCTGCAGCATGGACTTTCTGGCCATGGTGGTAAAAAAAGCCTTCATTGCTTTTAAGTATTGGCGATGTTTTAAATAGGCAATGGCTTGGCCAACGGTAGTTTCTTTTCCTGTTTTAATAGACACTCTCCGTTGCTTTAGGGGCCGGACAGTAGTAGAGGTGCCAGAAGACCCAGTGTCTGGGTTTGAAGGATGGTTTCTTTTTCTCCCTGGGCCCTTTGGAACAGTGTTCCTCCTTAACTGGCGTTCACATGTATAACATATGAATGTGTGGCTCACTGGATCCAGATCTGGAAAAACTATTCCCACAGTCCTTGGACTGGCAATGGATTCTAAATTTGACCTTTTGAACCCCTTTCTTTTCTTTAGAAATGTTGTCTTGCAAATGCAACATTCAGATGCACTCATTTTCACAAATAAGGATTGTACACCTGTATAATACAGGTGTACACCTCTAAAACTGAGGTAGTTAAAAGTAAAAAACAATATAATAATAATAATAATGACAAAAAATAGGTATAATATATATAAGTTGTATATACAAATCTACATAGACTTGATTTTTCAATCTCTTAGTTAGCTTTTTAGTTTCTGGATGACCAAACCTTTCTCAGTTCTCAACAGACGCCAAAGTGCGTTTGGGATGCGAGAGAGGTTGCCTGTGAATGGGGTGCTTGTTTTATCAACTCGGCTTACGCAAAACCACCAGTGGCACGTCTCAATTGGTGCCCATGATCAAATGTCAGCGCACCTGTCAATTTGTGATGACGTTTGTGACGATCAGCGGATGTTCCCATATATTCAGTCCAGCAGTCATTCCGGGCCCCTCGCCCGGTCGTGTAAGTCGTCCGTGTTGGCTCGTGATAAGTGGAGATATCTTACGAAGTACACGTTTTCAGCCAGAACTTTCAAATGAATATGACACTACGACACTACAGGACAATATCTTTCTCCCAGGCTGAGGAATTAATTATTGGGTGAGTACACAAGAAGCGCGCAGCACTTTAGGGCCGCGCAGATTAGTTGCTAACCGCCGCGCTATGGGAGCGTTCTATGGCTCCAGATTTGAGGGATTCACGGAGTGTCAATCGACCGAACATTGGAGACATTCTAGGGCTACAGCTACCTGTGGTCTGTGTCCCTCTTTCAACACCACCACCACCACAACACAACAACCAGCAGCTACCTGTGGTCTGTGACCCTCTTTCAACACCACCACCACAACACAACAACCAGCAGCTACCTGTGGTCTGTGTCCCTCTTTCAACACCACCACCACAACACAACAACCAGCAGCTACCTGTGGTCTGTGTCCCTCTTTCAACACCACCACCACAACACAAGGTACCTGTTACATACAGGGTATAGAAAGCTTGAATTATCCTCTTTCTATCTGCAAAGTGTTTGTTTCATAAAAATCCGCCGTAGACATGTTATGACTGAGCTACTTTCTGTAAAGAAATCCCCTGCAGGTGATTATGTTTCTTCATATTTTTTTCGAAGTGTTGGAGTTTGGAAGCACTCGTTTTCGATAACACGTCCCGCTACCTGCATCATATGACATTTAGAACCAGCCGCAAATTGCAATCTAAGGTTGCAATACCTCCCATAGGGATAGGGTCAATGCATGAAAACTTTCATCATTGACTGATTAGTGTTGTGGTAACTGAAGTGCAGTTACCCAATGTGGCCACAGGGTGGCATCTCAGTGCAGCATCATGTGGCAAAAAACAGACAGTTATTGTAGAAGAGGCATATTTATCATCATTAGATAGTCATAACAGAGCAGTACTAGGCCTACATTTATTGTTTTTCTTTTAACTAAATAATGTATTATCACTTTAGCATTGTTGTCATTGTTATTGTTATATTGTTATTTTATGTGTGTGTGTGTGTGTGTGTGTGTGTGTGTGTGTGTGTGTGTGTGTGTGTGTGTGTGTGTGTGTGTGTGTGTGTGTGTGTGTTAAGCAGGCAAGGTTTTTGAGTCTTGTATGTGTGTGAAAGTAATGTTAGAGTGAATGTATTATCTTGTTGTGTCTGCATGTCAGTTCTGCGGTGTTTATAGAAATGACAGTAAAAGGAATGCAGAGTCAAGTTGTTCTGTAAAGCTTTCCTTCTGGGCCGACCGCACCCTTTCCTGACTGAAAGGCAATGGCTTTCTCAGAGTGTGGTGTGGGGACCCCCAGGGGTCCTTGAGGGGCTTCCATGACAGGGAGACAGTGTAGTAGAGACAGACAGACAGCTAGCAGAGAGACAGTGTAGGAGAGACAGACAGACAGACAGACAGACAGACAGACAGACAGACAGTTAGCAGAGAGACAGTGTAGGAGAGACAGACAGACAGCTAGCAGAGAGACAGTGTAGGAGAGACAGACAGACAGACAGACAGACAGACAGACAGACAGACAGACAGCTAGCAGAGAGACAGTGTAGGAGAGACAGACAGACAGACAGACAGACAGACAGACAGACAGACAGACAGACAGCAGAGAGACAGTGTAGGAGAGACAGACTGATAGCTAGCAGAGAGACAGTGTAGGAGAGACAGACAGACAAACAGACAGACAGACAGACAGACAGACAGACAGACAGACAGACAGACAGACAGACAGACAGACAGACAGACAGACAGACAGCTAGCAGAGAGACAGTGTAGGAGAGACAGACAGACAGACAGACAGACAGACAGACAGACAGACAGACAGACAGACAGACAGACAGACAGACAGACAGACAGACAGACAGACAGACAGACAGACAGCTAGCAGAGAGACAGTGTAGGAGAGACAGACAGACAGACAGACAGACAGACAGACAGACAGACAGACAGACAGACAGACAGACAGACAGACAGACAGACAGACAGACAGACAGCTAGCAGAGAGACAGTGTAGGAGAGACAGACAGACTAGCCTGGCTCCAGCCAATAGACCCGCCCACTCTCTGAGTGTAGAGTTTGAAATCAGGCTACAGACAGACAGCTAGCAGAGAGACAGTGTAGGAGAGACAGACAGACAGCTAGCAGAGAGACAGTGTAGGAGAGACAGACAGACAGACAGCTAGCAGAGAGACTATTAGATAAATTATTAAAGATAAATATGGATCTATAAATCCATAGTTAAAATAAAACACAGAGACCAAAGGACTGATCTTAGATTGCTGTATTGAAAGAGAGTCAGACAAGGAGACAAACAGTGAGCTGCCATAGCGGCAGCTTGATAATTCTCTCTCCACCCTAACGGTAGGTCGAGCATTCTCTCTCCCAAAATGGAAGTTACATTCAGTATATAAAGACATACAGTTATGACAGTAAGATCGTGGAACTGAATTGATTCGTTCCCAGATCATAACAAGGAAGTAGTAGGAAGAAAGTGCCACGTAGTGTTTTCCACCACTAGTGACTTATATCAGACAGAGGAAGACAGTGAGTCTGGTGACATACAGTATAAACCAAAACATGATTCTATTCAGGGCATTCAAAGTTATTATGACCTTTAATCAGTTTGCCTGAACCTACAGTATGCGACCAAAATGTGGTCTCTTATATACTGTACGTTCAGTTCATATTATGGCTTTATATGGTCATATGAGACTCATACACCAATAACATAATTATGTATCATAATTTATCCTAACAGAGACAGTGTAGGAGAGACAGACAGACAGCTAGCAGAGAGACAGTGTAGGAGAGACAGACAGAAACAAAAAAGGTCAGTGCCAAAGAGCAGCTGTGTGTGTGTGTGTGTGTGTGTGTGTGTGTGTGTGTGTGTGTGTGTGTGTGTGTGTGTGTGTGTGTGTGTGTGTGTGTGTGTGTGTGTGTGTGTGTGTGTGTGTGTGTGTGTGTGTGTGTGTGTGTGTGTGTGTGTGTGTGTGTGTGTGGGGCGTGCATGCGTGCGTGTGTTTCAGCTTGGCTGCACAGGAAGTGAGAGCCGTTGCAAACATGAAGTGTGAGTGTTTTGAGAGCGGAGGGCGCAGTCAGACAGGCAGCTGCATTCCAGAGAGTGCGGTCACACTGTTGGCTCGGCTCCAGACAGCCAGATGCATTATCACGCTGCCTATCAGGGGCGTCACAAGGGGGGGAAAAGTGGGACTGAGTTACTAGGGCCCAATAAGGTGGAGGGTCCTGGAATTATTTTATACTTTAGCTATTGAATAATAGCAATCACAAGCTCACAGTGCAGCACCGAGTGCCGCGTCGCAAGCTTGTAGATCTGCTTTTGAAAAGTCGTGAAAATGTTTGCAAATCTTTGAATATATGTATTTTTTTAAACGGACATTTGTAACTCAATTTTTGCTTCTGGGGGGTCTCTGGAACTAAATATTTTGAGATGTGGGGGGGGGGGGGACTAAATATTTTGAGATGTGGGGGGGGGGGGGGTCCCTAGAAGTAAATATTTTGAGATGGGGGGGGGGGGGGGGGAACTAAATATTTTGAGATGTGGGGGGGGGGTCCCTATAAGTAAATATTTTGAGATGGGGGGGGGGGGGGGAACTAAATATTTTGAGATGTGGGGGGGGGTCCCTAGAAGTAAATATTTTGAGATGGGGGGGGGGGGGGGGGGAACTAAATATTTTGAGATGTGGGGGGGGGGTCCCTAGAAGTAAATATTTTGAGATGTGGGGGGGGGGTCCCTAAAGTAAATATTTTGAGATGTGGGGGGGGGGGGGGGGGAGGAAGTAAATATTTTGACATGTGGGTCCATGGCCAAATACATATAATTTTGGCGGTTTGAGCACCACCGACATAGAAACATAGGTTTTTTTTAAAAAAACCTTCAAAGACATTTTCATGATTTTTCTAAAATAGCAGATCTACAAGCTCGCAGCGCGGCACTCGGCACCGCGTTGCGAACTTGTATATCTGCTATTTTTCAATAGTTAAACTTAAAGCACAATGCAGTGAATCCTTGTACCCAGGGCCCAGAATGTGGTGCAACACCCCTGCTGTCTACAGTATAACTGCATTTCCTACCCTCTCCAGCTGTTCCTGTGAACCCAGAGGTGCTGATGGTAGCGTCAACATGGCGCTGGTCAGAAGGACGTGTAGTTCTTTGACCAGCGCGATTTACAGAAGTAACTAACGGACAGATCAAGGAATGTACACTACTCAATATGAAAACATATTTAAAATGTGAATTCCACATTATCCAGCAATATGAAAACATGAGTGCACCACCTTGACAAATATGAAAACATCATTACAAATTAACCACATGAACCCCAGCTATGCCTAGTCTGGGGGAGGGGGCAACGTGTCGCACTGCATCGTGCTGTGAGCTTGTAGATCGGCTATATTTGTGTGATTGGTGTTTATAGAAAAAAGCAGTCACAGAAAAGTGGGTCCATTTCTCTTGAGAATAGAGGGTTTAATAGTACAGTACATTAGTCATTAGGCCTACATCAATAATTATGAATGACATATTCATATGGTTATTTATGACAATAAAGCACTGATGTTTCATAGCCCACGTTTGTGTGTGATTATGTGTAACTGGTGAGTTAATAAAAAACATATCTCATTTATTTTGGACAGTAATTTATCATTCTGCTATTCTTTATTATAATATTTAGCATAATTTGACCAATTAAATACACAGCGCCAGGATGAAACTTGAAACGACTGATCATGAAATATGAAATAATAATATCCAGCAATAGTATTAGAAATGATAGATATCATAATAATTTCTGTTTCCGAATCAAAAGGGAGGACGTTTCATGTGAGGGAGACTCTGGCTCATGCTAGGACACATCAGACTTCATGTGAGGGAGACTCTGGCTCATGCTAGGACACATCAGACTTCATGTGAGGGAGACTCTGCTCATGCTAGGACACATCAGACTTCATGTGAGGGAGACTCTGGCTCATGCTAGGACACATCAGACTTCATGTGAGGGAGACTCTGGCTCATGCTAGGACACATCAGACTTCATGTGAGGGAGACTCTGCTCATGCTAGGACACATCAGACTTCATGTGAGGGAGACTCTGCTCATGTTAGGACACATCAGACTTCATGTGAGGGAGACTCTGCTCATGCTAGGACACATCAGACTTCATGTGAGGGAGACTCTGCTCATGCTAGGACACATCAGACTTCATGTGAGGGAGACTCTGCTCATGCTAGGACACATCAGACTTCATGTGAGGGAGACTCTGGCTCATGCTAGGACACATCAGACTTCATGTGAGGGAGACTCTGGCTCATGCTAGGACACATCAGACTTCATGTGAGGGAGACTCTGCTCATGCTAGGACACATCAGACTTCATGTGAGGGAGACTCTGGCTCATGCTAGGACACATCAGACTTCATGTGAGGGAGACTCTGCTCATGCTAGGACACATCAGACTTCATGTGAGGGAGACTCTGCTCATGCTAGGACACATCAGACTTCATGTGAGGGAGACTCTGGCTCATGCTAGGACACATCAGACTTCATGTGAGGGAGACTCTGCTCATGCTAGGACACATCAGACTTCATGTGAGGGAGACTCTGGCTCATGCTAGGACACATCAGACTTCATGTGAGGGAGACTCTGCTCATGCTAGGACACATCAGACTTCATGTGAGGGAGACTCTGCTCATGCTAGGACACATCAGACTTCATGTGAGGGAGACTCTGCTCATGCTAGGACACATCAGACTTCATGTGAGGGAGACTCTGCTCATGCTAGGACACATCAGACTTCATGTGAGGGTGACTCTGCTCATGCTAGGACACAGCATGACCCAGAATGTCCTGGCTATCAGACTTTAGACTTCCCATATCCTGGTTTCCATGGTTTCCATTGTCTTGCCTGTGGACATGTCACATCCTGTCCTCCAAACCTCTATCTGGGGGAGGGGCAGCCTTGTTCAGACACACTACGCACTGCAGATTGAGCTGTGCATGAGGCTATATTTTCCAGCTATGCTTCTACAATGATCTCTGCAGAGGTGTCGATTGGGTATGGCAAGGTATGGCAGCTGTCATAGCTTGGCTCCAGAGGGGGAAAAATAATAAAATGTACTTCTTAAAATAAATTCACAAAATATGTCTCTATGACTATCTGCGTTGATTTTTCAAAACTACAATTCAAATTATACAATTAATCTTGTCGTTGTCGGGTGGAAACCTCGTATCTCCAAGTTTCAAACGTGTACGTTCTTTCGCAAAGTAAAGCCCTGCTTCATCATACAAGGCCGTCACACGAAAGTAGTGAAAACAGCAGATCTACAAGCACACAACGCCTCGCAGTGTGCTTGCAGATCGTCTGTTTTCACTAGTTTAGTTCTTTTTTTAAATGATAATGCAAAACGAACGGTTTTGGACATACACGGTTTCCACCCGACATCACAGTTAGTTTGAGATTCAGTTAGATTGAGAACAGGAGTGTTCGTTGTGCGGCGCGGGGCGGAGCAAGCGGTCACTTTAATCCACAACAACGACGACAACTGTAACATATATATCGCTTTCACAAGGTATTATATTCTCCACAACACTTGTATCCCCCCCTATATTGACAAATGGTTTATTCGATGGTTCAGTTGGTCAGCACAGGTGTAATGTATTATTGTTAATGTAATGAGCAGCAGTGTGGCAGTCAGTTTACTTGTGCCTGTGGTATAATAATACTATCCACTGATAGTAATTATTATCATCATGCCTGTTGCTAAGGTAGACACCAGTCATGTTGCCGTACCTCAGCTTCTGCTGAACTGACGCCACTGGATCTCTGTGTAGACTCACCCATCTGCACCAGATCCCATGTGCAGAGACAACCATCTCTGTGTAGACTCACCCATCTGCACCAGAACCCATGTGCAGAGACAACCACATAAATGGTAAATGGTAAATGGTGCATTTATATAGCGCTTTTGATCCAAAGCGCTTTACAGAGATCGTGCATTACATTCACCCATTCACGCACACATTCATACACCGGTGGCGGAGGAAACCATGCAAGGCACCAACCAGCTCACCGGAAGCAATGTGGGGTTCAGAGTCTTGCCCAAGGACCCTTCGACATTAACTCAGGGGGAGCCCGGATTCGAACTGGGAACCTTTCGGGAACCCTTCGTGCTCTAATAACGGTTTCTCTACCCCTGAGCTATGCCGCCCCACATCACTGGATGCACATGCACAGCCCCTGCACTAGATTCTGTACTTCAGTTGTTGCCTTGTAAATGTGCGTGCATGCAAGCTTTCTAGTTAGGGATGTGCCGAAAGCAAAATTCTTGGCCGAAACCGAATACCGAATACTGGAAACATTCCACCGAATACCGAATACCGAATAGCCGAATAATACATGTATTATTTACTTTGTATAATAAATGTTTGTACCATTGCTGTACCTTTGTTGTAAAGCTACCTGATTATGGCAAAACCTAACTTAAATAATAATCACCATATGGTTCCATAAAACATTTATTTCTCACTTTTGAATGCACACATAACAAAATAAAATATTTTCTCTTTGCAATAAAAGCATAAAACAAAGTCAAAATAGTGCAACTATTTCTGTAGTATCTTACAGAGATAAAAGTGCATCAGAACAAGGTGCTTAAAACTGCAGAATGATCTAGGCCTACAACAAAATACTATTGTAATGTAAACAGTCACAAGGGCTGTAACAGCCAGGCCTTCAACAACAAATGCACATACTGTATGTTGCAAAATGATCTAGGCCTACAACAAAATACTAGTGTAAACAAAAGGGCTGTAACAGCTAGGCCTTCAACAACAAATGCACATACGACGTGCATGCATGCATACTAATGTGCAAACTGGATAAATCCACATGAAAGTAAAGTAACTATTTACAAATGAAATTCGAGACGATTACAATTTCAAGAATTAGCAAATAAGGTGGTCCTCATAAGCAAAGTACAAACATTGTATCATTTAGATACATAAAGTAGACAAACTGGATATAAAAATCCACAATCCATTTCAAATGAAGTGTTACATTTCAAGTATGTGCAGATAAGGTGCTATGTCCTCATGAGCAAAGTATAAAAATTGTATCATTTAGATACCAAAGGTGCAATATATTGAACTCTGTGCTGCAGGGTTTCCCCAAAATGATGACCTGAGATGGTGATTTTAGCTCACAAGGAAACTAGTTCTACATATCTAGGTCTAAATAAGCTTATGATATAAGCCTACTTTTTGGGAGGAAGGAAAAGTGGAAGGTTCTTTTTAATGAACAGCAGCTTCTCTGCTTTATCACATGCAAGTCTGTTCCTCTTCGCATCAAGCACATGAGCGGCAGAGCTGAACAGTCTCTCGCTGTCAGTGCTTGTGGATGGAGCACTCAAATACTTGCGTGCCACCTTGGCCAGGTCAGGAAAGCGCTCTCTTTTTCTCAACCAGTATCCGAGAGGGGTCTCCTCCTTCTCCTCTTCTTTGTCATCAGGGTTGTTTTTCTTGCTTTTTCGGATGAGGGCTTCTGAGAGATAATCATCCAACTGTTGAGCGGTTGAGCTTGTCACTGGTCTGGCATTTGAGAGGTTTAAGAGAAGGATTTGAGATTTAATTAAAAATGGGAAACAGTGCATAATGTTGTCTGAACATTTTATGTAAGCATGCCAGATCACTTGACTGTAAAATAAAATAAATTCAAACAATCTGACATGTCAAAAATAAAAATGTACAAGATTAAGAGACTAAGAGCATATTACATAGAAGATACAGTACAAAATATCTTTCAGTAGTAAATAGTAGCCTACAGTAATCAAGTCAGAACCAAGTAGCTTACCTATTAGGGGTACAGTTCTCTTCCAGGATCTCGTCGAACATATCAAACAGCGAGGGTGGTTGCTGCGCCTCCTCCTCCTCGTCATCTTCTTCCTCTGCTCTAGACAGACGAGGCCTCTTGCTTGGCCCTGGGCCTGCTTGATTGAGAAAAACGTAAAAATTAGAAAAGGGTACAATTTCATGACGGTACAGTTCACTGGTACAAGGTCTACTAAAAGGAGTTCTTAGAAAAGACTATACACTTATTTCCATAGGAAACCATTGAAGTATAGTATCTCATATAACATTGAATGACAGACAGATAGAACACAGTACTATGCAGTACTAGATAGTCAGGAAAATATATAAATAAACAAATATACAGTAAGTAAATACAAATTAGGGTAGGGCTAGGCTAGGTTTGTTTTTACCGTCACTGTTGTCACTGTGTGTCTCGTCTTCCGCGCTGTGTGTCCCCGTCGTGTCTCCTGTGCTGTGTGTCCCCGTCGTGTCTCCTGTGCTGTGTGTCCCCGTCGTGTCTCCTGTGCTGTGTGTCCCCGTCGTGTCTCCTGTGCTGTGTGTCCCCGTCGTGTCTCCTGTGCTGTGTGTCCCCGTCGTGTCTCCTGTGCTGTGTGTCCCCGTCGTGTCTCCTGTGCTGTGTGTCCCCGTCGTGTCTCCTGTGCTGTGTGTCCCCGTCGTGTCTCCTGTGCTGTGTGTCCCCGTCGTGTCTCCTGTGCTGTGTGTCCCCGTCGTGTCTCCTGTGCTGTGTGTCCCCGTCGTGTCTCCTGTGCTGTGTGTCCCGTCTCCCACGTTGTGAGTCGCGTCTCCTGTGCTATGCGCAGCAGCCTCCTCTCCGAGAGGGGCTTCCTTATCCAAAACAGCCTGCATCATGTCACGTATGCTTTGCTTTTTCCCCGTCTCAAAATAACAAACTTTGTACCGTGGGTCAAGTACAGTCGCGATGCAGTACAGGGGATCTGAGAATATAGCAGCAAAACGTGTGTTGACAGACTCCAAGAGTGTACGTTTCATAGTTTTTACTCCATGGTCCGTTTCAACCTCTTTACTTAGAAGACGCTTTAGAGCCACGACACTGGGAATGACTTCTGCCACAGTTGCATCAGATGAGCTAATAGCTTTAGTAAGCTGTTCAAATGGACGGAGAATGGAGATGATGTTCTCTGTTAACACCCACTGGTTTGCAGTGAACGATGCGGGGAGATCATGGTCTGCCAGGTATGTAGCCAAGACTCGCTTCTGCTCTAAGAGGCTTTCAAGCATATAATAGGAACTATTCCACCGTGTACTCACATCTTGTTGGAACCGTTTAATTGGTACGCCAAGATCCTCTTGTATTTTCTTCAAGCGAGAATAGGCCACTTGAGAATGCTTGAAGTGTCCAACTATCTTTCTGGCTGTGGCCAACAGATCGATTACGCTGCGTTGAGCCAATGCCCCCTCGTTCACAGCCAACTGTAGCGTGTGCGCCATGCACCGGATTCCACTCCAGTTGCCGTCTTGGATAGCTTTGGTCATATTTCTTGCGTTGTCAGTGACAATTGCATGCACTTTAGGTTGGTCGATGCGCCAGGTCTCAAACATATTGGCGAATGCCGCGGAGATGCTTTGTGCTGTATGAGACCCCCTAAACTCTTGTGAGTGGAGCAGAATCTTTTTCAGATTGAAATCCTTGTCAATCCATTGTGCAGTTAGACTCAGCATACTGGTGATGCTTACGTCCGAGCTCCATATGTCTGACGTGAAGCTGATGGCTGTAATATCTGTAGCCAAGAGCTCAAAGATGTTATTTGAAACAATGTTGTAGAGTTCGGGTAAGCACACGTCTGCTAAAAGCTTTCTGCTGGGCATGGTATAACGAGGCTCAATGTGATCAATAAGCCTACGAAATCCAACGTTCTCTACGACAGTAAATGGTTGATCATCCAAGGCGATGAATTCCATTATTTTCATATTAAAGGCCTTAGTCTTGGCACTATCAAGTGGAAACTTTTTCACCTTCTCGAAAGCATCCGCCACAGAGGGAGTCGGTGTGAAGGCAGGGGGAGCAATGTTTTTTTTCTGTGCAGTGAGTTTCTTATACTCATCGTATTTGTCCGTGTGTTTGTGGCACAAGTGGTTGAGTAATCCTGAAGTGGAAAAGCTCTTTGCCGTTTTTCCCCCTCGCGACACTTCAGCAGAACAGGTTTCACAAATCGCCATCCGAGCATCTTGCTCTGATATGTGGAAATATTTCCAAACAGCAGACATGTTGGCTGTGGGCTATGGCTGTGCGCCAGGCGCATGTATCGTGGTGTTGTTTGGAGGTCAGCCAAACATGCATGTGGCTTCTAGCTGCGTTTTGATTACGTCATCACAACCGTCATCACAACAGGACGTTAAGTTACTGTTACTAAAGGGAAAAACAGCGCCCTCTGCTTTTCTTTTTGATACATTTAATGTATAATATACTAGACCCCTGTCCTTCACACTATTCGGTGCATAACTATTCGGTTTTGAAAGCTATCCAGCCGAAAACCGAAAATGCATTTTTCTCCATTTTCGGCCGAAAATTTTCGGTGCCGAATATTCGGTCTCATCCCTATTTCTAGTAAACGTGCATGCATGCAAGCTTTCTTACTTGCATTTTCTGACAGTTCTGCTGAGGAAGAGATTCAGTAGTTCACACCATGTTAAATGTCATATTCTTGGAATATTATAAGAATGTGTATGTCATTATTTTGATAATGATTACATTTAGCTTATTTATTGTGTACAGATCTTTCTCAAAAAATCAGAATATTGTGTGAAAAAGCATTGCACTCCGAATCATAACTGACTTCGGAAACTTCCCACTGGACTTCAAGCAACTCTGTTTTCAGAAGGTTGACATTTCTTTATTATAAATCCTTGTTTTGAGTGGTCTCCTGTAATATTGTAATATGTTTAAATGGACTTTTGATATTCATGAGCTGTATGCCATAAAAAAAAATCAAGATTATAACAAAAAAAGGGAATGTCCAATGTATCTAGAATATATGAAAGTTTCAAGAAATATATGAAAGTTTCAAGACAATTTACTTTTACACAATATTCTATTTTTTCGAGAAGGATATGTATTTGCTACAAAACAGGTATCATTGAGGGCAGGGTCAACATAAAGGTCAAGGCTACGATGTACCTTTTCTGGATCCAAAATGACCTTGAACACATGAGACTGAACTTGTATTGTGTTTATGACCCAAGGGTCCTATGATGTGTATTTCTGGCGTTGCCCTGTCTTTTTACTCTCATTTTGTGTGTGAGTGGTGAGGAGTGAGTGAGTGAATACCAGCTGGTGTGAATGAGTGAGTGGTGAGGAGGAGTGACTGAGTGAATACCAGCTGGTGTGAATGAGTGAGTGGTGAGGAGTGACTGAGTGAATACCAGCTGGTGTGAATGAGTGAGTGGTGAGGAGGAGTGACTGAGTGAATACCAGCTGGTGTGAATGAGTGAGTGGTGAGGAGGAGTGACTGAGTGAATACCAGCTGGTGTGAATGAGTGAGTGGTGAGGAGGAGTGACTGAGTGAATACCAGCTGGTGTGAATGAGTGAGTGGTGAGGAGGAGTGACTGAGTGAATACCAGCTGGTGTGAATGAGTGAGTGGTGAGGAGGAGTGACTGAGTGAATACCAGCTGGTGTGAATGAGTGAGTGGTGAGGAGGAGTGACTGAGTGAATACCAGCTGGTGTGAATGAGTGAGTGGTGAGGAGTGACTGAGTGAATACCAGCTGGTGTGAATGAGTGAGTGGTGAGGAGGAGTGACTGAGTGAATACCAGCTGGTGTGAATGAGTGAGTGGTGAGGAGTGACTGAGTGAATACCAGCTGGTGTGAATGAGTGAGTGGTGAGGAGTGACTGAGTGAATATCAGCTGGTGTGAATGAGTGAGTGGTGAGGAGGAGTGACTGAGTGAATACCAGCTGGTGTGAATGAGTGAGTGGTGAGGAGTGACTGAGTGAGTGGTGAGGAGTGACTGAGTGAATACCAGCTGGTGTGAATGAGTGAGTGGTGAGGAGTGACTGAGTGAGTGGTGAGGAGTGACTGAGTGAATACCAGCTGGTGTGAATGAGTGAGTGGTGAGGAGGAGTGACTGAGTGAATACCAGCTGGTGTGAATGAGTGAGTGGTGAGGAGTGACTGAGTGAATACCAGCTGGTGTGAATGAGTGAGTGGTGAGGAGTGACTGAGTGAATATCAGCTGGTGTGAATGAGTGAGTGAGTGGTGAGGAGGAGTGACTGAGTGAATACCAGCTGGTGTGAATGAGTGAGTGGTGAGGAGGAGTGACTGAGTGAATACCAGCTGGTGTGAATGAGTGAGTGGTGAGGAGAGACTGAGTGAATATCAGCTGGTGTGAATGAGTGAGTGGTGAGGAGTGACTGAGTGAATATCAGCTGGTGTGAAGCTACTTCACCATAGTATGAAGAGCCTTTAGTCTCCCTCCCTGTCCCCTCCTCTGCCCTCCTCTCTCCCGCCCTCCTCTCTCCCTCTACCTCCTCCTCCCCAAGTCCCCGCCTGCCCGCCCCCATCTCTCTCTCTCTCTCTCTCTCTCTCTCTCTCTCTCTCTCTCTCCCACTCCCCTCCTCCCTCTCCCCTTTACTTTAAGTAGAGAGTCTTTTTAAAGTAAATCATGTGACTTCAGCAGCAGCAGCAGCATGTGTTTTTAATACAGCCTCTGGTTTGGTTGGATGTGTTGTTGTAGACTAGCAGACTAGCAGTTGAACATACGGCTCGGTGGAAAGAGGAACTCTCTCGCACAGACTGGATTAAAAAACAGGTCTTTATGAACCTACAGTATACAGAATATTGCAGAACACAGGCATCTTGGAGGCACTGCTAGCACTCGTTTAGTGAACTTTATATTTTAGTTGTGTAGCCTTCAGTCCTGTTGGGTTCAGAGAACTATAGGGGAATTAAACAGTGGAATGTCAGTGAGTGTTTGGGTGGCTGCGGTGTCCTAGACTGTCAGACATAGACTTTTACTCTTCCGTCAGAAACTATACATACTATTTCTCCTTTTCCTCCTGTGGATAACGGACTCCTACCTTAATTCACCATGGAATGAACACCAGATGAACTCCTTTATCTGCTGCTGTCAGGAGACGTAGAGCTCAACCCGGGACCCTTCCCCACCGGGATCGACGGTAAGGTTCACTTTTTGACCACCTCAGAGACTGATTGACTGTTATTTTCATCTAATTGTAATTGTTTATCTGGTATTGGTCACTCCTTTGGTGTAGCCTTGTATTCTTTATGGTCTATTTGATCTGTTTGAGTATTCAATAATGAGTGCTCACCAGACTTAATGATGATGTCCAGGGACACGCTGGGCCCCTGATTCAGCCCGGGAAAAGTAGTTGGAGAGGCTCTCATTGTGCGCGGCCACCACAGATTTTTTTTCGCCTTCCAGATGCACTGTGAGGCCCCAAATACTGACCGATGAGGGGAAACTGTGATTTTAGGTCTCATCATTTTTCCGGTATAAAGACAGTGTAACAATCTTGTATGTAGACCATCTAGGAGTAGTCAAGGAAGCTAGGGAGTAGTGGGTCGGTATTCAGATGATATAAAAGCCAGTGGGGCCAATGTGATCTCTCTATAGTGCTGCTGCTACACAAAGATCATGAGAGACACGCTAGTGGGCCAATTACATTATATTTACTTTGTGGGGGCCAGCCATTTTTTTTAATGGCCGGCGGGAATGGACCGGCCGTTCAGGAGTTGTCCCGCTTTTCCCAATGGTCAGCACGTCCCTGATGATGTCACAATGCAGATTGGCTATTTAGGTGTGGCTGACTAGCTTGTTGTTAGACCCTGATGAAGAACTAGTAGGTCGAAACGCGTCGGTCAACTTGTTGCCTTGCTCAAAATAAATTATATATTTTTTCACCAACGACGGAGAGCCTTGGAAATTCTTTCTCTGTAAGTCTACTGTCTACACCTTTGGAACTTAGCAGTACTTCATTGAAACATTTTTTGTTCATGGCCTAGTCGTGATCAGAGCTTCTGTCTCCCAGACAGCATAGCTGTAGTCGCTCTCTCTCTCTCTCTTTGTGTGTGTGTGTGTGTGTGTGTGTGTGTGTGTGTGTGTGTGTGTGTGTGTGTGTGTGTGTGTGTGTGTGTGTGTGTGTGTGTGTGTGTGTGTGTGTGTGTGTGTGTCTCTACCGTAGACATTAGACAGACTGCAAACCGCTGTTCTGAATCAATTGGTGGTCTTCTTTTTACACACCCAGCTTATGCCAAGGGGGAACTTCAGTTTCAGGGACATTTCCACTCCCTGACCACTCAGCTCTTTTCAGTAGGGTGTGGTTTCCTTTGAGGATTTAGTGTTTGTGAATGTAGTAAACTATTTTACAATGAACAGTTTTAGGCTTCATTCAAAATAATCAGATCATGAAAAATAATAATAGAAACATTTAAAGAATAATAATAAAGCAACTGCTGAACCAGTCGACATCTCAAAGCTGCAGTCCATAACTTAGTTTAGTGAATAAAACGTTATTTTAACCATGGTAGAGTATGTTAATTAATAGTATTATTAACATGATATTCCAATGTCTACCTCAGACCAGCTGTTAGTTCTGTTGTTGCAACAGCCACAGATATAAAGAGCTAGATGCCTCGTTCGACTCTGCAGTTAATTGGAGCGATGTGCAAAAGTTCTTGTCCGGACTTCCTGAAAAAACTAAGGGAACGCTGTCAGTCAAAGTGACTACTGGCCAATCACAGCGTGACTTTTCCAGGACTTATTCCAAGGACCACAATTCAATTCAACAGAGCCAGTTCCGATGTTGCACGGCTCAGCTGTTCTCACAGGCTGCGTACGTAAAGACCCGCCCCCACCTGCCTCTGATTGGCCTGTCAACTTCACTATGTGTGACGCACGCGGAAGCAATGAAGACGGAAGTGATGAAGATTCCCTTAGTTGCTAAATGCATACGCCCCCTAGCCGAAGGAGGCGTCTACCTTTCTATGTCTATGGCAACAGCTGTGTCTCTGTGGTCTAATAGGACCCCTGCTGGTTGACAAGAGCTACTGCATGCATCTGCATCTACTGTAGTCTCAGCATTATGTTGGTGATATTCTTGCCTCATAGCAGGTTCACAGTTAATATTTGAATGTAATCACCCTGTGTCAATAGCATATTGATATTAAAGAATGAGATAAAAACTGACTGATTTTATTGACTGTAACCTTGACAGGTTTAATAAAGAGCAACATGGAGAGCAAGAAGGAGAAAGCTGACAAACATCACATCCACAGAGCAGAGTCTCCAACACCCAGCTGTGTGTCTGTGAAGAGTGACAAGTCTAAAGGAGAACCTCCTTTCTTCAGTGAACCTGGACCTCCACACACACAGTATGTCAATCCTCCAATACAATATACATTATTACTCCAGTTTTAGCTTCACTGCACTGACTCCTGGTTGTTTTAATTTTACTTGTTTATTAAGCTCTCAAAGGTCTGGCACCTTTGTACCTCCATGACTGCCTGCCTAAATATGTTCCAAATCGCCCCTAAGGTCTTCTAGTGCTGACCTGAACTTTTTAATTCTCGTGATAAATGTATAAACATTTGTATGATTCCAGAAGTCACAGAGCAGAGTCTCCAACACCCAGCTGTGTGTCTATGAAGAGTGACAAGTCTATGGGAGAACCACCCAACTTCAGTGAACCTGGAACTCCACACACACAGTATGTCAATCCTCCTATACAATATATAACACTATAACATGACAAAGTGATCTCATGCATGTGTAAACTACTACAAAACAATACATTAATAACAGTGTGTCTTCCTGTTCAATCTGTATCTATATTATCAGTTACTATGTGTGCAGTTTGTGAATGAAGTTGTACAAATCACAATGCGGTGTTCAGTGGTGAAGCTGCACTATACAGACTGACTATATGTAACTTGTATTTTAACATTGCTGTATGTAAATTTATATTTAGTTGATATTGTTGTATCTTGGCCTCATTGAAAATGAGGGCGTGCTCTCAATTGTACTCCTGAGTTTAAATAAAGGTGATGCAGATGATGACTGTTTGTGTACCTGACCTATCTATGTAACACACTGTTACATCTCTGTTACATCTATCTATAGTATGTAACAAACTATGACACATCTATATGGAATATCTATATAATCCCTTTTTATTAATGTTTCTATTGCTATTCTTTGCAGTTTTCCCTGTTGTTTCGACATTGAAGAGCCAAACCCGCCAAAATGACCTTTTCATTCACATGGTAAATGTATAAACATTTGTATGATTCCAGAAGTCGCAGAGCAGAGTCTCCAACACCCAGCTGTGTGTCTCTGAAGAGTGACACGTCTAGAGGTCTTCCTCCTGTCTTCAGTGAACCTGGACCTCCACACACACAGTATGTCAATCCTCCTATACATAACACTATAACATGATCTGTCTGTCTCTCTGCCTGTCTGGATGGATGGATTTGGCTAATCTAGCACGATATTTCATTGACAAGAAACAGGAAGCCAAACCCTGCATTATGTTTATATTTTCTTGGTGGCGCTATACCAGACCACTTTACATGTTGGCCTGTAAGTCTTGAACCATCGGGCAAAGACTGAAACTGTAGCCAACCCGGCCTGGTGGAGATATGCTCTCTGTTCTACTTATTCTCATGTCATTTTGGACAGTCATGGTGTCACATGTCATTTACATGGGTACTGTTCCCAGTCTGGTTCTGTACAAACATTATGGACACAAGACATTAACTATCAGCATCCTTTATTGGAAACATTTGATCTCATTTCTCTCACACACACACACACACACACACACACACACACACACACACACACACACACACACACACACACACACACACACACACACACACACACACACACACACACACACACACACAAACATTAGAGGAAATAGCCTACCTCCAAGATGTTGTGAGCTTGTAGATAGGCTATATTCTCCTGCACTCTGATAAGTAATTGAATGATCGTTTAATGTTCACTATTTTACTGAATATTATGTAATTACAGTTTCATGTTCACTGTTCCACTGAATACTTTAATGATAGTTTAATGTTCCCTATCATATCAAATAATGTACTTATAGTTTAATGTTTTGTAGTTTTTGTTGTTGTTTCAACATTGAAGAGCAAAACCCCCAAAAGGCATACTCTGTCATGCTACATACAAATAAAATGACCTTTTCATTCACATGATAAATGTATAAACATTCCAGAAGTCACAGAGCAGAGTCTCCAACACCCAGCTGTGGGTCTATGAAGAGTGACAAGTCTAAAGGACAAAATCCCAACTTCAGTGAACCTGGACCTCCACACACACTGTATGTCAATCCTCCTATACAATATATTTATAACACAATAACATGACAAAGTGATCTCATGCATGTGTAAACTACTATAAAACAATACATTAATAACAGTGTGTCCTCCCTGTTCAATCTGTATCTATATTATCAGTTACTATGTGTGCAGTTTACATGACCTATCTGTGTAACCAGAGCCGATTTAGAGCGCCATCCAGAAGGGGCGCAGCCGAAATGGGTGATTTTATTTATTATTTATTTTATAAAAAAAAAAGAAAATCGGCGTCCCCTCTATTGGTATTAATATCTCACCCAGTTGCTGACTATGTGGCTCAAAATAAAAATGTTATTATAAAAGAATAATGTGTTTGTTACTGTGTGACTGAGTCTCAGCAGCGTCTGCTGGCTGGGACACTGGGACTCAGTCGGCCGCAGCAGGGCGAGAATGATTGGTACACATAGAGTATGTATTCACACCGTGGCCATCTTTGATCACATGACCACGTCGGGTAGTAAGCAGCCAGGTGTAAATAATCTATGCTGTGTTGTTGAGCTGCTGGACACTGCTGAAACAAATTAAGTTTATATAGGCAATGGCAAACGTTTCATGCCCTATTATTCACGGATATAATATTGGCGACAAGGATGGCTGCTTTTTCTCTCCCACCACCACCTACCCCCTTCCTGGAACTGCTGTGGCGAGCCACGAGCCTCTAGTGCCCTGGACTGGATTTATTTTGATTTTGTTGTTCATTAGTATTAGTATATGCATTGCCTGAAGCTGAAGCATCGATGGTGAGTAAGATCATGTTTCCAGCAGGCTGGCTGACTTGACATTTTGAGGGTGAACTGATTACTTATCTTTCTGACCCTTCTTTTGCATCATATTGTTCAACAGTTTATGAGCCACCCGACCCAAAACCGGCAAAAATCACAGCAAAACCCGAACAAATTTAATCATATTGATGAACAGTTAATGAGCCACCCAACCCGACCCAAAACCGGCAAAAATCACAGCAAAAAAACGCAATTGCGCCCCAAAAGTGGAGAGGGGCGCATTCGAGAGAGCTCGCATAGAGCGCTGATTAGGCTCGCGACAGGGCCTGTGTGTAACAAACTATGACACATCTATATATATGGAATATCTATGTAATCCCTTTTTATTACTGTTTCTATTGCTGTATTTTGCAGTTTTCCCTGTTTCGACATTGAAGAGCCAAACCCCCCAAAAGGACTTTTTCATTCCCATGGTAAATGTATAAACATGTGTATGATTCCAGAAGTCACAGATCAGAGTCTCCAACACCCAGCTGTGTGTCTATGAAGAGTGACACGTCTAGAGGTCTTCCTCCTCTCTTCAGTGATGAACCTGGACCTCCACACACACAGTATGTCAATCCTCCTATACAATATATAACACTATAACATGATCTGTCTGTCTGTCTGTCTGTCTGTCTGTCTGTCTGTCTGTCTGTCTGTCTGTCTGTCTGTCTGCCTGTCTGGCTGGATGGAGTTGGTTAATCTAGCACGATATTTCATTGACAAGAAACACATTTCTTGTGTTTCTTGTGTTCAAAAGGCCACACAGTTTCCCCCCTTTAGCTAGTGGTACAGCCTTTACCTCTCAAGTGGTAGCCTACAGCCCATGTCAGAATGACCTGATCCTTAGATCTTCCTGAGTCTAATATGCCACACATATAAAAAGCTAGATACCTCGTCCACCGCTGCAGTTGATTGGATTGACCCGTCCAACTTGATAGGCAGAAAAGCGGAAGTGTCAAGATCAGACTGCCACTCAAAAGAACTACTGGCCAATCACAGCGTGTCTTTTTCGGGACTTATCCAAGGACTACAATTCAATTCAACAGAGCCAGTTCCTAGTGTTGCGCGACGCAGCTGTTTTTAAGAGCTGCGCACAAAAAGACCCACCCCCACCTGCCTCTGATTTGCCTACCGACCTTCCGTGTCTGTTACGCATACTGAAGAATTCCAAGCTTTTACTGAATATTATGTAATTACAGTTTCATGTTCACTATTCCACTGAATACTTTAATGATAGTTTAATGTTCCCTATCATATCAAATAATGTACTTATAGTTTAATGTTCCCTATTCTATTGAATACTTTGATGATACTATCATATCTTTCTGCAATAATTATCTATTTAACAAACTATGGAATATCTATCTAGAACATCTATCCATGAAACCCCTTCTTATTACTGTTTCTATTGTTATTTATTGTAGTTTTTGCTGTTGTTTCAACATTGAAGAGCAAAACCCCCAAAAGGCATACTCTGTCATGCTACATACAAATAAAATGACCTTTTCATTCACATGATAAATGTATAAACATTCCAGAAGTCACAGAGCAGAGTATCCAACACCCAGCTGTGTGTCTATGAAGAGTGACTGGTCTAAAATTCAACCCCCCGACTTCAGTGAACCTGGACCTCCACACACACAGTATGTCAATCCTCCTATACAATATATAACACTATAACATGTTATAAGTGATCTGTCTGACTGTTTGTCTGTCTCTCTGCCTGTCTGGTTGGATGGATTTGGATAATCTAGCAAGGTACTCTATTGACAAGAGCCACATTTTTATGCACAGTTGCACACTGCCAATAGGCCAAAGAAGCCAATCCCTGCATTATGTTTATATTTTCATGGTGGCGCTATACCAGCCCACTTTACATTTTGGCCTATAATTCTTGAACCACCGGTCAAAGCCTGAAACAGTAGCCTGGTGGAGATATGCTCTCTGTTCTACTTATTCTCATGTCATTTTGGACAGTCATGGTGTCAAATGTCATTTACATGGGTTCTGTTCCCAGTCTGGTTCTGTTCAAACATTATGGACACAAGACATTAACTATCAGCATCCTTTATTGTAAAGATTCTCACACACACACACACACACACACACACACACACACACACACACACACACACACACACACACACACACACGTAGTGTATTGTGGTCCCGGGTTTCGGCACCGTTATGTAGTGTATTGTAAACACTACAACAGAGATTTCTGACACAAATATTAGACTGGATTCATAAGTACGAAGTTGCTGTGCATAGTTCTTAGCCTTGTGATGGAGAGGAGAGATGAGAGACGCAGGCAGGTAATCAGGTTCTTCCATCAGTTTTATTAGGCACAGAGACAGACAGCAGCGGAGACTGAGCGAGCCCGTCGCCGGCTCACCCAGTGGGAGACACACACAATAAACATACATTCAGTTATATTGGTCATGTCTGTCAATCATTACATTGAAAAGAGCCACGAATAGGCTCAAAGGGTGAGAATGACCATAGCTGTTTGTCCAGTCACACTTACATAAAATGTGCTTGTTCATTCTTACCTAACCTTAACTCATTTCTAGCCGATTCCGAGAATCCTCGTGAAAAATACTTGAGTATTTAGAGTGCCGATCCCGAGTATACTTGCGAAAAGTACTGTATATGGAGTAACGCCGGTTCTCCTACCCTGTAGTCTGGCGGAAGGTCCTGGCACGATCGGCCTCGCCGATTCATCATCATCACGGATCCACGTGCACATAATAGTAATTCCATAACATGGAGGCCGACGGCCGATCTCATCTTTAATGTCCATTATCTCCAAACAACACTTTTAAAGGGGAGGATGGCATTAGATTCTCGCTACAAAAACATAATAACAAAGGCATCGACCGGCCATTTTAGGATCGGCCTGGGATGACGACCTCTCCCGTTGAATGGCGTCATGACGTCAACCCGGAAGTGTTTACGCAATGGACTTCTGGCCTTCAAAATAAGACAATGGATGCGTATAGGAGCCTGTGAGTGGCACGCTACACATTTAACCCGTTCATGTCTGGAGCACTAAATGGGTTAAGAATATGGACATAATAGTAAGAATATGTAGTTTTTTACTTTGATCTACCACACACACACACACACACACACACACACACACACACACACACACACACACACACACACACACACACACACACACACACAGCAAATATAGACACACATTAGAGCTAATAGCCTACTGTACCTCCAGGCTGTTGTGAGCTTGTAGATGGGCTAGTATTTTCCTGCACACTGATGAGTAATGGAGTGATCGTTTAACATTCACTATTTTACATTTACGTTTAATATTATGTAATTATTACTAATAAAATAACTTTTTTCATTCACATGATGAATGTATAAACATTTGTATGATTCCAGAGGTCACAGAGCAGAGTCTCCAACACCCAGCTGTGTGTCTATGAAGAGTGACTGGTCTAAAATTCAACCTCCCGACTTCAGTGAGCCTGGACCTCCACACACACAGTATGTCAATCCTCCTATACAATATAACACTATAACATGACAAAGTGATCTGTCTGACTGTCATCATTATGGAAGCAAATTTTGACAGGGACCGTTTTCATGAAAAGGCCCATGAAAACATGTTGCATGTTGACAATGTACAACTGGAGTGTATGTTTGTAGTATGCAAATCTTCGAAAACCCCCTGTGTTCTAATGACGGTTTCTCTACCCCTGAGCCATTGCCGTCTTGTCCCTCTTATGCTCCTATATGGAGATCCCTGATGTCATCAATATTAAGCCCATATATGGACATATTGTGTCAGTCTCATGGGGTCTTTGATGTCAGCCATCTCCATATTTGGAAAAATATTGACACATTTTGGCCACATTTTGTCAACTTTAACACATCGGATGCCCACGTGGTGTCTACAAGTCAATTTCTTTGATGTCGCTGGAGGCCCACGACGCGTTTGACGCGTTGTACAGTAAACTATACTGTACTGTAGCTACTGCACTTGGCTACCGCGGTGATGAAACAAACTCCATTTCCCAACATGCAGCGTGCAATTACGTCACCCGGACGTGCTGTGTGTCTCGTTGACTTCCTGTTTAGCGGCTGCACAAAAATGCTGTTTTCTCCTAATCTAGCTTTTAAATTACTTTCATTTCAAAACGGCAGCCTCTTCTACCTGCCGTAACACAAACACTGTGGCTTAGAAATGATAAAAAACGGTCCTGACTGAAAGAAAAGATTTTCGCGAAATAAACAGGACATACTCGGATTACATTTACTCGGATTACTTTTCTCGCCAGTACTCTCGCCGGTAGGTAAAATGACGCGTTGCCATGGGCACCAGCAAATTAAGACACGTTAACCACGTGGGCGTCCGATGTGTTTTTAACAACCAACTTGTATTTTTGGTCAAGGTTGACCCCATGCCAAAGTGCCAGCGCCCAGCAGTCTGCCATCACCCAGGTGGATGAGTGCACCTTAGGGTGAGGTCGCTTCTCGGCCTTAGGGTGTCTTACTAGTATTACGTTCAGGGCCTTGGAGTGATATTGATATGTATTGATAAGTCATTATTATTCATAATAAGTCATCTATTCATCTCCACAGAGAGAGGAAGAGGAGTGGTTGTGTTGTGACAGAGCAGGCGTCCAAGAGATCCAGAACCACACCTGGACTGAAGACACCCAGTCACACCACACCTGGACAAAGTAAGACTGGATATAATTTGCACTAATTACATATTCATATGAATACATTGAATGCTTACATTTCAGAAATCAAAGTCAGACTAAATGTTTAAATTAGTTTTAGTTTCAATATCGAAGTGAAAATAATGAAGCTAAACAACTATCAACTCTGGACAAAAAAAAAAAAAAAAAAAAAATGATATTGTGTACTTTTAGCTGTTCTTCTTAACAAATTGCACATTTTCTGGAGAGCATTTAATTAATAATGTGTGCATGTGTGCTGTGAAGATGCAAAATGATATATTAACGTGAATGTAAAAAAGAAAAATCCTTTTCTCTCATTTTAGCTGTCAGTCCGCAGGGTGATTTGAAGGATTACAAGGTCAGTTTGGAGAGTCTTGATGAAGTGAAAGACCACATGACAGAAGAGTCTGGAACCTCCCTCACCAGCACCTACACAGATCTCTACATCTCACAGGGAGAGAGTGAAGGGGTTAATAGGCAACATGAGGTGATACAGCTTGAGACAGCTTCCAACATGAAGACCTTCCATGACGAACCAATCAACTGCTGTGACATCTTTAAACCCCGCCCTGGCAGAAAGACACCCATCAGAAGAGTTCTGACCAAGGGCATCGCTGGCATTGGAAAAACATTCTCTGTGCGCAAGTTCATTCTGGACTGGGCAAGGGGTTTGGAAAATCAAGATATAGATCTCCTGATTCCCTTCTCATTCCGGGAGCTGAACTTGGTCAGAGATGAGCAGTACAGTCTTCTCTCACTGATCCATCATTTCCACCCAACATTAAAGAAGGTCACAGCAGAGCAGCTCGCTGTCTGGAAGGTTGGCTTCATCTTTGATGGTCTGGATGAAAGCAGGTCTTCATTCCACTTCCAAAATAACAACAGTGTTTCTGATGTCACAGTGACATCATCAGTAGATGCTCTGTTGACAAACCTCATTGAGGGGAATCTGCCCCCCTCAGCCCTCCTCTGGATAACTACCAGACCTGCAGCAGCCAATCAGATCCCTCCTGAATATGTTGACTTGGTGACAGAAGTACGAGGGTTCACAGACCCCCAGAAGGAGATGTACTTTAGGAACAGATTCAGTGAAGAGGAACAGACCAGCCCAGACCCCCAGAAGGAGGAGACTTTAAAGAACAGATTCAGTGAAGAGAAGCTGGCCGACAGAATCGTCTCACACTTGAAGACATCAAGGACCCTCTACATCATGTGTCACATCCCACTCTTCTGTTGGATCATTGCTACCGTTCTGCTGGACATGTTGATGACACACACAATAGGACAGCTGCCCAAGACCCTGACTGAGATGTGCTGCCACTTCCTATTGGTTCAGACAAAGAGGAAGAATCAGAAGTATGAGACTCATGATGTGAAAAAGAAACAAAAAGAAAAGGGTGCTCAACAGAGGTTCACAAAGACTGACAGGGAAGTTCTTCTGAAGCTGGGCAGGCTGGCATTTGAACATCTGGAGAAAGGTAGCATCATGTTCTACCAAGAAGACCTGGAAGAGTGTGGTCTTGATGTGAAAGAAGCCTCACTGTACTCAGGAGTGTGTACAAAGATTTTCAAAAGAGAGAGTGTGCTGTTCCAGAAAACGGTCTACAGCTTCGTTCATCTGAGCATCCAGGAGTTTTTGGCTGCAGTCTACCTGTTCCACTGTTTCACAGACTGTTTAACAGGGAGGAACATGAAGGTCCTAGAGACATTCTGGGCCCTTATATGGCGTCTAGGGGTGAAAACTATAAGGAGTAACATGGTGTGAAAAAGAAACAACAGAATGAACGGAAAAACGAATATTTATTATTATTAAACAGGGAAATCTTTGTCGTCAGGGTGGCCAATGCCAAAATGTACAATCCTACCTAGAAATAAAACAAACTACACTACACCCAAAACCAAAAATACAATATATGCTCCCTACCTAATCAAAACACAGAAGATAAAAGGGGGAACAAAACAAAAGGCGGCACACCCCTACCAGTTTCCCAAAGCTTTAGCTGTTGTTCTCAAAGTTCTTAAGAGTATGCAGTATACAGTATGGTCAGGGTTTTGTCTGCCTAGCAGACTATCAAAGGTCTCAGCAAGTCGGTGGCAAATGGCAAAAGAGGCTGGAGAGCTGTCTTCCTCAGGCTTTTATAGGGGCCAGGTGATTAGATGGAACGAGGCCAGGGCGGGCCCCAACTGCACACCACTCCTCCAGTCATCTCCACAGCCATTCTCCTTCACCATGCTGAGCACTGAAACTCAGAGAGGGGAATTAACACCCTTATAAGGTCCTAGGGCCGTAACACCTCCCCCCATAAAAATAAACGTATACCATTTACAATCACCATACATTAATTAAATGTGTAAACGGTTATTCAAGTGTAACTGTTATCATTACACAACATGTGATTCCTATCTAAATGAATTGATCTCACCCCCATTCACGGGACAAGGCATCGGCTACTACATTGTTGGCCCCCTTCTTGTGTCGGATGTCCAGGTTGTAGTCTTGCGCCAGCAGGGCCCAGCGCATCAATCGTTGGTTGTGGTTGTACATCCGAGCCAGGAACACCAGCGGATTGTGGTCTGTGTAGACAGTCACCGGTGCTGGACTGGAGCCCACGTAAACATCGAAGTGTTGTATGGCGAGCAACATTGCCAGAGTCTCCTTCTCTATGGTGGAATACCCCAACTGGTGCTTCTTGAACTTCGCGGAGAAGTAACACACTGGGTGGTAGATGTCATCTGTGTCAAGCTGTAGCAGGACTCCTCCTGCTCCAGAGGCACTGGCATCCACCTCCAGCGTGAATGGTCGAGAGAAGTCTGGGGCAGCCAGAACTGGAGCACTGCAGAGAAGAGACTTTGTACAGTTGAAGGCATGTTGACACTCATCTGTCCACACAAAAGGATGTTTAGGGCTAGTTAAGTCGGTTAAGGGGGCCACAATTACAGAGAAATTCTTGCAAAAACATCTGTAGTATCCGGCCAGGCCTAGATATCGTTTTAATTCCCGTCTAGTAGTGGGTCTTGGATAGGCAAGGATGGCTGCTATTTTAGCGTCAACAGGGCGCACCTGCCCGTGGCCAACCTGCTTGCCCAGATAGGTGACGGTTGCCTTGGCAAACTCACATTTTGCCAAGGTGAGGGTGAGAGACGCCTTTGCCAAACGGTCAAATACCATACTCAGGGTTTTCATGTGTTCCTCCCATACAGAAGAATACACCACCACATCATCTAAGTAGACATTACAATTTGGGACATCACCAAGCACTGTATTCATTAGGCGTTGAAAAGTGGCTGGTGCGTTTCGCATCCCAAATGGCATAACCGTATACTGTAGGAAACGGTCTGGAGTAACAAAGGCTGATATGTCGGATGCCTTAGGGGTGAGAGGCACCTGCCAATACCCTTTCAGCAGATCGAGTTTGGAAATATAGACAGCTGACCCTACATTGTCCACACAGTCCTCCATGCGGGGTAAGGGAAAAGAGTCAGGCACAGTAACAGCATTCACCCTGCGGTAATCTGTGCAAAAACGAGAAGAACCATCTGCTTTAGGTGTTAGTAAACAGGGAGAACTCCAGGGACTATGGCTAGGTTTTGCTAGGCCATTCTCTAGCAGATACTCCACCTCTTTCTTCATCATCTCCCTTTTAACCAGAGGACAACGGTAAGGATGCTGTTTAATAGGGGCAGCGTCCCTAACATTAACATCATGCTCTACCACTGTAGTGCGTGAGGGAACATCTCCAAAGAGACTAGGATAGGCACAAATTAAGTCCTTAACATCTTGTTTTTCACCATTAGCAAGGTAGGACAAATATGCGTCTAGGTTTGACAATATTTCAGAGTTTTGTAGCCTACCACATTGAGACTTACTCCCCAATTTCAAACCATCCTCATCCACCTGTGCCACTGGGCTCAACACTAGAGAAACTGAGACATCTGGGGTGACAGCATCTCCAGTACTTTTCTCTAGCCTGTCCTTGGGATCCTCTCTAGAATGAAACAGTTTCAGCATGTTAATATGACAGAGACGTGTATGGCGTTTTCGTTCAGGAGTGTGAATGACATAGTCTGTATCACTCACTTTACTCTTCACTGTGTACGGACCTGAGAACCGTGCACTGAGGGAAGAACCTAGTATGGGCAACAGGACCAATACCTGGTCCCCTGGTTGAAAACTGCGTTCAACTGCTTTCCTGTCAAAGAGCTGTTTCATTTTCCCCTGGGTGGTAGAGAGATTTGCCTTTGCCAAAGAGCAGGCATGGTGGAGCCGCTCTCGACACTGAGTGACAAAGTCCAACACATTAGTTTTTGGTGAGGGACCAACAGACATGAACTGTTCCTTTAACAACTTTAATGGGCCTCGGACACTGTGCCCAAATACAAGTTCAGCTGGGCTGAACCCAAGAGACTCCTGCTTAGCCTCCCGAACAGCGAACAGTAGCATTGGTAGACCCTCGTCCCAACTTTTCTCTGTTTCAAAACAGTATTTGCGTAATGTGGATTTTAATGTCGAATGCCATCTTTCAAGAGCACCTTGCGACTCAGGATGCCACACACTTGACACAACTTGTGTAATTCCCAGGGACTGCATAGTCTGCCTAAACACCTTGGACAGGAAATTAGTGCCCCGGTCACTTTGGCAAATCCGGGGAAGGCCGAAGGTAGTGAAGAATTTAGTCAATGCTTTAATGATGGTTGGAGCTGTAATCTTCCGTAGAGGAATAGCCTCCGGAAAACGAGTGGCCACACACATTATGGTCAAGAGGAACTGGTTTCCGGATTTAGTTTTCGGCAATGGGCCAACACAATCAATGATCACATGTTCAAATGGCTCACCTACAGCAGGTATTGGACAGAGGGGTGCAGGCGGTACCACCTGGTTAGGCTTTCCTGTGACCTGACAGGTTTTGCAGGTCTTGCAGTAACTGGTTACATTAGCCTTCAAACCTGGCCAAAAGAAATGCCTCAGTATTCGATCATAGGTTTTTGTGATCCCCAAATGGCCAGACCATGGATGGTCATGGGCAAGCTCCAACACATGCTGTCTGAAATCAGAGGGAACAACCACCTGATACACAAAACCCCAGTCATTTTCAGGCTCACCTAACCCCTGCATGTTTCGTGAGATCCATTTGCGCATTAACACCCCATCATCAAAGTAAAATGACTGGCGCTTGCCCCTCACCTCCGCTGCCTCAACAGCCTCAGCAAAACATTTTGAGAGGGTTGTATCGGCCTGCTGGGCGTTGATAAGGGACTTGCGTGAGATTGGCAACTTAGCGAGGGGGGAGTCCATTACCAGGTTAGCATTATCTGTGTGCACTTCTTTGTGGGGGGACTTATCTTCTCTCAAAGCAGAGGCAAACATGGAGTCCGCTAGACTTACACCCTCCTCTGCCTGCTTGCGGGCCTGTGCCCTAGTAAGTACACTAGCAGAGAACACTTCTGGATGGGTTTGTGACAGTGCATCCAATGCATCAGGTTCTGGGTTGAGTACAACCTCAGGGACAGGTCTCACCTTTCCCCCCGCAATATCATTTCCCATAATAAACTCAACACCTTGAATAGGGAAAGAAGGCCGTATAGCAACACGAAAGAACCCAGTAACCAAGTCAGACTGCACATGTACATGATGAAGTGGGGCGGGCACACAACCCATCTCAATACCTTGCACCACAGTACTGGTGCCACAAGAGGACTCTCCACCGAAGGGTAGAATATCACTCAACACAAAGGACTGTGAACCCCCTGTGTCTCTCAATATCTTAACAGGACGTTGGTCCTCTGCCTTTCCTGTGAAAGACACCAGGCCTTCAAATATGAAAGGCTTGAAACACTCATCAGGAACCATTGGCCTATCTGGCACCATCTGGAGGCCTAAGGGGGGAACAGTTTTGATCAAACCAACACCTTTTGGCTGCTTAGCCTGCTGTGGCTGCTGTACCCGTTTAAGTGTATAACACTCTGCAATGGTGTGACCAGACTTAAAACAGTAGAAACATTTCCTCCCTCCCTTAGGGCTTGGAGGGGACTCCTTTGAGCGCCCCACCGGAGGGTCATCTTTTTGATTAGCCTCACGCTTGGGAAAAGTATTTTCCCGTTTCCCCCCAAAAACACTTTTATGAGTTAGTGCAAACTCATCAGCCAGTACAGCTGCCTCCTGTAGAGTAGTTACTTTCTGCTCGTTTATATACACCATGGTGTGCTCTGGTACACACGTTTTGAACTCCTCCAAGAGGATTAGCTCTCGTAGAGAATGAAAATCTGAAGTTTTGGTTGCAAGGCACCATCTATCAAAAAGCATACCTTTCTCCCTGGCAAAGTCCACAAATGTTTGTGTAGCTCTTGGTTTTTGGCTACGGAATCTCTGCCGATAGGCTTCAGGTACCAATTCGTAAGTCCTAAGTATGGCACTTTTTACAACATCATACTTCAGACTGTCCTCAATCGAGAGGGCAGCACAAGCCTCTTGGGCCTTACCAGTTAGCTTGCATTGCAGGAGTAACGGCCAAACCTCTCGAGGCCAATGTAAGGCAGCAGCAATTTTCTCAAATGCATGGAAGTAACACTCTACCTCACTCTCCCTAAAAGGAGGCACCAAGGCAATATGCTTACTTACATCAAATGCAGCAGCTGGGGCAGAGGGCACCGAGGGTTCCGGCCTTGCACTCGGTAGAACAGGAGGGGACCCCAAAGGTTGTTTGTGGTCCACTTCAGGAGGGACCACTAGTTTTGCATCTAGCTCCAGTTTTCGTATTTGAATAGTCATATTTGCCTCAATGCGCTGACATTCGAGTTTGTATTCCATGTCTACCTTACGAGCATTCACTTTGTCTTCAGCTTCTAGCCGAAGGCGGGTTAAGCGCACCTTTAAACGTGCATCATCTAATTTGGATTCCCCCTGAGAACCAACCGAAAACACTGGTGACACTTCTCCACTTGGAGGGCCACCACCAACCACCTCCACCTTAGGCGGTTCATCAACCTTCTCCACCGGAGGAGATTCACCAACCCCCTCCACCAGAGGAGGTTCTAGCTGAACACCTTCTGGCAACACAATAAGCCCATTAGTCACCAGCTCTGCCAACACCTTGGCATACAGCTCAGCCTTAAGTCCAGTTTTCTGGACACCTAAATGGTCAGCAATTTCCTTCAAATCTGCTGTCCTGCATTTATTAAGACTATCTAATGTTGGATCGCTCAAAAAATGCTTCAAATCAAATGCCATTTTACCATTTGCAAACACCGACAAACACCTGTTGCTGATCCCGGACAGGCTCCCATATGTTACGCCCTTATATGGCGTCTAGGGGTGAAAACTATAAGGAGTAACATGGTGTGAAAAAGAAACAACAGAATGAACGGAAAAACGAATATTTATTATTATTAAACAGGGAAATCTTTGTCGTCAGGGTGGCCAATGCCAAAATGTACAATCCTACCTAGAAATAAAACAAACTACACTACACCCAAAACCAAAAATACAATATATGCTCCCTACCTAATCAAAACACAGAAGATAAAAGGGGGAACAAAACAAAAGGCGGCACACCCCTACCAGTTTCCCAAAGCTTTAGCTGTTGTTCTCAAAGTTCTTAAGAGTATGCAGTATACAGTATGGTCAGGGTTTTGTCTGCCTAGCAGACTATCAAAGGTCTCAGCAAGTCGGTGGCAAATGGCAAAAGAGGCTGGAGAGCTGTCTTCCTCAGGCTTTTATAGGGGCCAGGTGATTAGATGGAACGAGGCCAGGGCGGGCCCCAACTGCACACCACTCCTCCAGTCATCTCCACAGCCATTCTCCTTCACCATGCTGAGCACTGAAACTCAGAGAGGGGAATTAACACCCTTATAAGGTCCTAGGGCCGTAACATTCCCTCTCTGACTTCCTGAAAGCTGCTATGAAAAAATCCTTGAAGAGTAAAAATGGCCATTTGGACCTCTTTGTCCGCTTCCTTCATGGCCTCTCCCTGGAGTGCAACCAGAGTCTGTTGGTAGGCCTAATGGGACAGACAGAATACAGTCCAGGGGAGATCCAGAAAGCCATCAACAACCTGAAGGAGTTGATACAAGAAGCCTCTCCTGACAGATGTATCAACATCTTCCACTGTTTGATGGAGATGAACGACCACTCATTACCTCAGGAGATCCAACAGTACCTGAAGTCAGAGAACAGAACAGAGAAACTGTCTGAGACCCTGTGTTCAGCTCTGGCCGTCATACTGCAGACATCAGAGGAGGTTCTGGAAGAGTTGGACCTGGACAAATACAACACATCAGAGGGGGGGCGAAGGAGACTGATCCCAGCTGTGAGGAACTGCAGAAAGGCTCGGTTAGTAGTCATGTGAATAGAAACACCCTATAATCAATTTGCCATTGATATTGTGTGCAAATAAAGGCCAGTCCACAATAAAGCAGGGTAAAAACAAAACTAAGAGTCTAAAATCCCTGCTGGTTCCCCCCAGTGGTGGAACTCACTTACATTGACCTCCTCTCATTCACTCAGCTCTTCACATGTCTGTTATATGTTTTAAAGGAGGGGTAGCAGGGATCTAAATAATGACACCTATCTCTCAAAGACCTCCTAAGGGGGCACGGTGGCGCAGTGGGTAGTGCTTCGCCTCCCAGCTAGAAGGTCCTGGGTTCGATTCCTGCCGGGGGACGCTGTGGGCACTGGCGGCGTGTTCCTCCCTCCGCGTCATCAGCGCGGAGGGAGGGCCTTTCTGTGTGGAGTTTGCATGTTCTCCCCGTGTCTCCTAGGGTTGATACCCTCACAAAAAGATGCAGTGATCCTGGTCTCAATAATGCCTACCCCTGGCCAGCCGGGGCGCCTGATGGAGGGGAAAGGAACTGGTTGTAATAACGAGTTCCTTCCACGCACTACGTCCAAACCAGAAAATCTCCACTGTCAGGTGAAAAGAAGCAACTTGGACTCCTCATGCATAGAAGGAAGCATGAGGTAAGTCCGTTGTCTCCCCAGGCACGGCAGAGGGAGAGCAGAGCCCAGGATTACATAGGCAATTGGCACTGGGTGAAAAATGGGTTACAAAATTGTGGGATAACATTTTTAAAAAGACCCCTAAGGATATCCAAATACCTTTAAAATAAATAAATACATAAAAGACATAGGACATTTGAAGTTATAATCAGTTTCTCCCTCTACACCCTCTACTTCAGGACTACACATCTTCCGTGACGTCCCGTTAGGTCAGAGCAATGATAATGCCTCGTTCTCAGTCAGTCAGTCAGACAGACAGACAGTCAGCCACCCCCCTCCCCTCTGCCTGTTTCTGCAGGACTCTCTGCAGTCTGCACTGAGAGAGTGAACGATTTAGTGAAATAATTGTTTAAAGGAAAGGTAACAGAACGGGCTCTACTTTGTGTCAAAAGAACTGTGACATAATTGTGAAAATATTTGCCAATTCAACTATACCCTGAAAGGGTTAATACTGGAAGCTGCAGGAAGAAGGTGGTCCCAACTCCCGAAGCACCGCCCAACCGCCTCGGAAAGTGACGAGCAGAAACAGCGTGTCACTTCTAGAATCTTCGTCACTAAGTATAGGCCTATACATTTACTCAAGTACTGTACTTAGGTACAATTTTGATGTACTTTGAGGCGGAGATAGCCGCTGTTGTAGGTCATGTCAATTAAAAAGTAATCTGTTCATTTTATTAGCCTAGAAAGAGTGTAAAATAGTGTAATTCCCAAGGCGTGCTCCCAATGAGTTTCAATGGGATTTAATAGGAGCATGTGATGTAGGTCATAAATAAAACGTCATGATTTTGCTCAGACATTTACGAGCTGGTGGAGGAGGAGTTTTGGGAAAGTGGGCAGTGGGGATGTCCGTCTGAAAACAGGCACCATAATATGTTGCATTCAGTGGTGTGATATGGATTTTAGAAGTGGTTCCCCTCTAAATTCATGACGTCACATGTGTGCACACATGCCTGCCGCTCGGTGCTATACTGTATAACACAACATTTTTAATCTAATTATATTTCTTATTTAGTTACATTGTTAATTTGTTAATTTGTTTTTATTTTAGTTTCAATTAATGTATTTTCCTTTAGATTTTATATAAAATAACTTTACATAGACTTTATAGACTCACCCACACACAGTAAAGTCTGCTAGCTCCTTTTGGAACCTCTCCCGAGTCCCTCCGCTATGCAGCTCTGACAAAATGAGTGATTTAAACTCATGATATGAAGATTGAGGAGCTGCATAGCGGAGGGAGAGGTTCAGAAAAGTCTGCAAAGAATGCTAGGCGAGCGTAAGATATATGCTGGCCGCATATACAAGTGTAAAGACTGGTAGGCGAGGTTAATACAAATGTAAATGAGCCTGCCTATCAGAGTAGGCTATTGTTATGCAAAGCAGACAGGTAGGGGATTGAAGTGTTGACCGAGCCGCCGCACAACTTGACGACGTGCGTGCACGTGCGCGTGTGTGCATGTCGGGCGCGCGTGTGTACAGCTTGATAATAATAAGTGTGGGCTCGCCGAGCCCAACCGAGCCCACGGCATCTCACCCCTGGTTGCATTGGCAAATATCACAACTACCTAACAATTAAATTGGGACAAAGTAGAGGCCATTGTGCTACTCTCACTTTAATGTAGGTTTGCATCTGTGTTGATTTGACAGCAAATTCTGATTTAATTTTAGTCTCAGTCTTTTGAATAAAATTGCATTTTGTTTAGGGCTGTCTTGTAAAAATTGACGCATCGACATTCTAAGCCCCCGGAATCGACGCCAATTGTTTGAGTCGAGGAGTCGAAAATACTTTATCTTTTATAGCACCAGTTACTAGTGTTGTGGTAAAGAGCACTGGACTATCATGTACTTCTAAATGAGTCCATCTTACCTCCTACTACTTGTAAGTCGACTTAAAAATAAAACCAGTTGACGTGACTTGAAAGTTGACTTGATCATATTACGGGAGGCTCTTATTTTGAAGTTAACCGTTTTGAGAGGAAATACTTCAACTTGTTGTTATTAACTACTTGTCGCAGCTAGCCAAGTAGCCAAGAAGCCAGCGCCAGCCACTTTCAATATTACGGTGTGGAGAGTGGTGGTGGTGGTCTCAGGCTGAGAAGTAGCAATGGTTGAACTGTTATTTATTGACAAGCACCAGCGACGACTTGAACTGCAACATACGGTAGCTCTTTGATACAGAAGCTTTGTGCTCTGAGAAAATACAACCTGTGGAAATAATAAACAACACGCATGTGTTGTCAAAGAGAAATTATTCTCACCCCTGTCATTCTACTCCGCTCCACGATTCAGAATGCACGGCTGCACGCAATCTTATCGCCGTTAATGTCCACCGCTACCGTGTCTCTTATGCACGGCAGTTCATGGATTTATTTCACTTCAAAGGCTTAAAATAATGTTCATATTACTGTTTTATTGTATTTTGGCGGGCCGTGATAGTGTTGAAATGCCTGATTTCAGCTGTGTGCTGAAAATAACAGATCTACAAGCTCACAACATGTCGAAGCACCACAAGCTGAGAGCATGTAGATCTGCTACTTTCTGAGAGAGTGACATCTGCACACAAGCAAACAAAAAATGACTTGTCTTTTAGTTCTACTGGGTCTTTTCTCCACTAGTTCCTCCCTAACATTTTTGTTGAGGAATTAGTACGTATATTTAGTCATAGTTTTAGTCATCGTATCTTAGTTTGTATTTAGTTTTGTCAGTGAGAAAAGGTAGTTGTCGAAAGGTTTTGTCATAGTTTTATTTTTATTTGTTTATTTGTGGTGTTAAAAAAAAATTCTCTGTACCTGTGATGCTCTGTGTGGGAGCATCACTGGTATTTCCTGCTTCTGTCTCTTGTCTCTTCACATAACCTCCATATTGTAGCTTATGAAATGTTATAATATTGGGGGAAATGCAAACTAACGTTGTGTCGGTGCTCCGCCTCAAAGTGAGATCAAAGCCTGCAGCTGTGATCCAGCTTGAGGAGACAGGGATGAGAAATAGAGAGACTGAATGCTCTGCTAAATACTTTTTATGTCTGGATAACTAGATAGAAAATCTTTAACTTCCATGAGAGTGAACTATGTATAATTTGTTTTGATAATCTCTTATTTAATCTGCATTTACAGACTTGTTGGCTGTAACCTCGGACAGACAGAGGTTGAAGTTGTGGCTTCAGCTCTCAGCTCTAATCCGTCCCATTTGAGAGAATTGGACCTCAGTGAAAACAACCTGAACGACTCAGGACTAGTGGAGCTGCTCTGTGAAGGACTGAAGAGTCTGCACTGTAGGTTGGAGATTCTACGGTAAGATATATTTACCCAATTTATTTAGATATTTCTGTTTTATTATGTACTGTATTGTGTGAATATAATATGAATGGTGTGATGAGAATGTATTACTAAGCTTGATGTCATGATAACCGAAGCCTATGTGCCTGAGCAGACGTTACAATGACCCTAAACATGTTTGAAAGTTCAATATCCCTTTAAGGCAAATGTATAAGATACGTCATCATACAACAGGATTGCACATCTAAAATAGCTGATCTACAAGCTCACAGTGAGTTGAGGAAACAACACTTGTGAGCTTTTAGATCAGCTATTTTCAACGTGTGACCCCAAGGGGGTCCCCAAATTATGTTGTAGGGTGATTAGCTTAATGTGCAACAAGTCTATACAGGGTAAATGCACATTTATAAAGTTAAAATGTAATCTGGCTTATGTAATGACAATTTAAAAAACAAATGGCCAAATTGTCAAATATTACGGAAGGAAAAGGCAAACAATGTCAAAATAGCAGATCTACAAGCTCACTGCGAGGCATTGTTCCAAGTGCTTGTCAGGGTTGGGTTCCCAGTTCAAATATGATTATCAATCAATCAATCTGGTGTTTCATTCTTCATTCAGACTGGCTCACTGCAACTTGTCAGAGAGATGCTGTGAACTTCTGGTCTCAGCTGTAAGCTCTCATCCCTCCCTAAGAGAGCTGGACCTGAGCTCCAACATGATGGTGAATGTTCCAGTCCTGGAGAACTGCAAGTGAGTAGACTTGAGCTGTGTCCATGTTAGTGCAGTGTTTCCCTCATGTGTCTCTGAACAGAGTATTCACTCTGACACAAAGTCACAAATAGATGTGTACATATTTGTGTATTTAGTAAGGCTGTCAAAGTTAACTCGATAATAACAAGTTAGCGCCCATTCCTTTTAACGTGTGATTAGCGCACTGTGGTGTTTGAAACGTGGTCCACTACAAGCGCTGTGGTCCACTCCAAACGTGTTTGGTTAAACATAACATAAGGTAAACGTGTTGTAATTTGATTAAAAATAACATGCCATGAAAACAAACTCGTAGCTTATTATCTCCAAAGTAAAGCCTGACTAAAGGGCTGTCCATGCTGTCTCCGACCACCAAACTTTTTGCAGCTTTCCCAACTCAGTCGGTGACAGTATGGACAGGACTTTAGACTTTGTCGTAAGACGTGTTGTATGCCAAAACTAGCTGATCTGCAAGCATGCAAGGTGTGATTTTGCAGATTAGCTATTTCCACTTGCGGAAACTTGCAGGATGTGAGACGTTCAGAAACGTTTGCCTTCACAATAAAAGCCTAATTGTTAGTAATCATTACTGCATGTTACGTTCAGTAAATCAATATGTCCATCTGTTGGGCTTGAGCTCTGGTCCTTAACGTTAGAAGGAGTTCTCCTTAAAGGACCTACAGTCCTACACCATGAATTTTCACTTTTTCTATTTTAAAACCTTTTTTTGGGGTCCCACTGGTACCTTCTATCCTCACAAAGTCCTATTTCTGTACATTGTGTCTTTCTCTGGTTTTGGGAAGAAAGAGATGAAAAGCTTTCCACGGGTTCTCAGAACAGTGCTGTTCTGAGAGTTGATCCGTGTGACGTCACACGGATTCCCGTTTTTTTTTTTTCAGTCAAAAACTTTTTTTTCAAAAACTTTTTTTTTCAAATAACTTTTTTTTTCAAAAAACTTTTTTTTCAAAAACTTTGTTTTCAAAAAACTTTTTTTCAAAAACTTTTTTTTTTTCAAAAAACTTTTTTTTTTCAAAAAACTTTTTTTTTTCTCAAACATTTTTTTTCAAAACATTTTTTTTTACTTTTTTTTATACATAAATACAATGCAGGTGGGGTTGATTGTCTAATGTAGATTAACTTTCTGTAATGTCTGGTTGTAAGCAACGGTCGCCCTGTGTCATTTGACAGTAGGCCTATAACATACAACATAGGCCTACAGTAGTCTATAATCAGAGCTGCAACATTATCCTATTTTTGTATTGGCCCAATATTAACATTATTTGTTGTCAACGTGGGGTCCAGGGAGGAGGGGAGGGGGGAGGGGTGGAAAAACCCCACTAGATGCGCCCCTGAGCAAACAGAGGCCGTTTTGGTATTGCAGCTGGAGAGCCTCATTATAGTAGAGCTAGAACAAACAAAAAGAATGGTCAGAGTGTTTGTTGAGGGTTAAAACCTGTCTAAGACTCAATTTTGAGCATATATTTATACAAAAAATATAGTTTTAAAAGCATGGTGTAGGCCCTTTAACTCACTAAGGAAAGTAGGCTTTCAACCTCAGATCCGTCTTTCTTTTGGTGAGTAGCTAAAGTCTTTTTTTTAAAGACTACAGAGGCTGAGCTGGCTGGGCTACCGTGGCTGTGAGTGCAAGGGCTCATCGGTGACATAGCGTTAAGGATAAGACCTTCTAACGCTATGGACCAGAGTTAGAGAATGTAGAAATGTGTCCCTGCCATTATTTACACCCTGCAAAGTGTAAATAATAACACAACTAACTAGACTGCAGAGAGAACAGTTTAGTGCCTCAAAGAAACTAGTAGTTGTGGTTGAGAAATAACAAGACATAGCCTATCCAAGATATATCTGCATATTAAAGTTGCATCAAGAAGGGATAAAAGGAGAGTGGAGTTCTCTAGAGGTTAAGGTGGAGTCTGAGGAGGAGATGAGATCCAAACAGGGCAGCAGTGAGTACTGTATGTCTGGATGGGCTGCAGGACCAAGATAATGATAGGAGAAACACTGTAGTGTCAGCTAGTGGAGACGTTGTGTTAGACACTGAGACATTGATGCATTGTTGTTCTACTTCCTGCAGAGTGAAACATGGAGGAGAAGACTGGCTTAATCCTGAACTCATTACCAGATGTGAGTATCTGTCACACCCACCAGTTCACAAGTGTACCAGGTTTTCACCTTAGCACCACCCACCTGAACCAGTCCCTCCGCCTCCTACAACAAGACCACCCACCTGTCCTAATCCCTCCTCATTCTTATGACAGTACTGCCCATGGCTCTTCCCAGTTGTTTACACAATGCTCTAGAATAGTGATTGACCTGGGGTCTGGGGACCCCCAGGGGTCCTTGAGGGAGTTCCAAAGGGTCCACAGCTAAATTTGTTTAGTGTCAAAGTCAGTGTAACCAGTTGAAACCTATATACAGATTGGCTATTTGAAAATAGCAGATCTACAAGCTCATGTGACACGATTGTAGATCTGCTATTTTCAAATGCATAATTGGATTAATCTGGTTACACTGATTGCGACCGTCAGGTCGCAGTTACTATCAAAACCTCCACAAACTGTGAGTCCGTCCGTCAGTCAGTCCGTCAGTCAGTCCGTCCGTCAGTCAGTCTGTCTGTCACACGTCACATGTCACACTTTTGCCCTGCTCATATCTCCGCAACCGTTGCCCCGATCCATGCCAGATTTTGTACACACACTCCTTGCCTGCCTACAACCTCCAAGGACCCCCGGAGCTCCAGGGATCCCCAGGTCCCTGGGGGACCCCCAGATGTAAAAAATGACCAAATGTGCAAAAATGACCAAATGACCACCCCAACGGGGCTGCTCACGGGGAATTCCCGGGGACCACCGACTCCTGGTGCTCCAGAACGGATGCAAAAGTGGTGGCGCCCCCAGTGGAGGACCCCCTGCCACTGCAGCGCACATAAAATGCCGTAACTCGGGCTAGGAGCGACCGGGAGAGCCGGGGCCGATACCTATTCGTCCACCTCGGCGGCGCGGAGACCCCACCCCTCATTTCTCACACCCCTCATTTCTCTTCTAGCGCCACCATGTGGCGGATTCTTGCAAAACACATTTTTGGACACTGCTCCTACAATTTTTGTCCTAAAATCACTTAGATCGGTACACAGTATGTCTACACTCATGTCATCAACATGGATCTGTCCCATATAGCGCCACCTTCAGGCCGATTTTTTAAAACACATTTTTGGACACTGCTCCTACAATTTTTGCCCTAAAATCACGCAAATCGCTACACAGTATGTCTACACCCATCTCATCAACATGGATCTGTCCCATATAGCGCCACCTTCAGGCCGATTTTTTCAAACACATTTTTGGACACTGCTCCTACAGATGTTGCCCTAAAATCACACAAATCACTACACACTATGTCTGCACTCAGCGCCACCATCAGGCCGATTTTTTTCAACCACATTTTTGGACACTGCTCCTACACATTTTGCCCTAAAATCACGCTGCGACCTGACGGTCGCTTATCTCCCGATTAGGGAGTCTTACTGGTTTAGCTATTCACTGTTTTCAATTCATCTTGGGGATTCTTACCCCTTTTCCTTACAACTCTACATTTTAATTTGGTTTTAGTTTACATGAAAAGGTTTAAGAACAAGGTTTGATATATGGCACTCAATCAACACCTACAACTTCTAGACTATGGGATATAGGCTTTAAAAACTGTGCTCCCATTTTGTACATTCATTGGAGCCATCTCCACCATTCTATTTTCTCAAAAGTATATTTATTTTCACCTAGGAGTACTTCATGTCCATAGCTGATAAGTGTTGCGTGTATAGGCAATTCAAAAACACGTCAACTGGCTCTAGCCTCTATCTATGCCCACACAGTGTGACTCGAGTGGGCCCCGCGTCGGGTCGGCAATGTCCAATTTTCTTATTCTTATGAAAAATGTAGCAAATCCCAAGTTTACTTGTGTTGGGCTAAGATAGTGAAGCAGTGATCATCGAAAAAAATAAAAATAAACTACACACGCGAAGGGGGAGAGGGCTGAGGGAATCAACCTGTCTTTATAAATACAATTCAACCATTGATCTCATTTGTCAGTGTCAACTGGTAAAGTGTGACATGTTTGATAGCTGTCAGCAGCATCTGGGCAGCACAGGGCACAGAGCAACCTGGAGTTTCCCTGCCCACAAAGGTTGTACTAATTTAATGAAATGATGATGAGGGGAGGTGCGTGGGTGGGTTCGATTATATTGCATTAGTTAATCGCTCTTTTTGGATTGGCACTTTTGACCCCCAAGTTTTCATCCTCCAGGAAGAAACCCAAATACAAAGGGAATACATCATTGCTCATAACAACCACACCAGGGGGTCTAATGAAGTACTGTTAACCTCCTAGACTCATGAAAACCAGAAAAAGTACAAAACTATGGCACCACCTCTTTAACATTTCATAAACTATTGCAGGGATCTTCAACATTTTCAGGCCAAGGGCCCCTTAGTTGAGAGAGAGAGATACAAAACAGGGACCCCCACAACCTTAGATTCCATATAGTTTCCATAAGTGTATTTTGGATTTGTGTACATTTGAGTGTTGTTAGATCCTATCGATTATTCTTTCAGCAGAGCACTGGTCGTCTGTTGTGAGCTGCTGTTGTACACAACGAGGCAATGAGCTACCAAAGTATGAGACGTTCTGTGGGTCTTCCTCGGAAAGTAGTTGAGTCCAGGCAGGCTTCAATGGATGTTCCAGAAAGCTTTATTGACAGGCAGAGTTGAGAAGTTTACAGCATTCTGAGGCTCCAGGCCCTCAGTCCCACAACACCAGATCCACACCACAGCATCCCACCATCTCTCCACCACCCCAGGTTCCTCTCCCCACTCGCACACACGGCTCCTCTCCCCACTAGCTCTTTGACCCTCAGGTCCCACTCGCACACCCCACTAGCACCCAGAAGCTCTCCCAAACACATGCATTTATATCTTAGAAGAGACCTCCCCTCATTCTCCTGTGGGTGATTCCCACTCCCCACTAGCTTCTCCCATTGGTCTACGAGGGACCCTCAGAACACCTTAGTGCATCCCCCTGCAGCCCTCAGCTGTTCGGTCTCCCCTGGGGAGACTAGCTTAAATGGAAAGTTTAGCTTTTAACAACCAACTCTTGTCTAGATTGAAGTCCTATGTTAGTATATGGTTCTAACAGGTTATGTTATAATTGTGTCATCATGTTAATCAACAGAGTTAAGATTAATGCTGAAAAGAATAAACCCTAAATAAATCTTTGGGTAACTGCATGTCAGGCTTGATCAGCCTGGCTAGTCCCAGTTGTCCACCACTGTCAGCTGACAGCTGAGCCACCCATCAGATGGTCAGAGATAGTGAGTGCAAATAACATATCATTAACTCTAGCTGTACCAATGATCTTATTAACTCCACATTTCACCAACTTACTTGATTATTTAGTTAGTATAATATTACACAATATAACCAATGATAAACCCTGTAAATGGTGGCACATTTGAGTAACTGTCAGTCAGTAAAGGTGGTATCTTGAATACCACAGTACCTGGCAGACAGAGGGACACTAGATAAGCTATAATTAACTCTGCCACCAATGTGTGCTCCCCACCTTATGCCTGGGGTCACTTTATGGCTCCTTCTTTGTGGCCCTCTGTTACTGTCCACAGGGGTCATTCTTTACACAAAGGATCAATCTAATCAACCCAGAGGAATGTTGGTGTCATTGTTGTGGTTTGTCTAAAATAGATAAGAGACAGTAGACAAATGGCTTGGATAGCCACATGCAACCCCAACTAATTTAACCTTTGGTGTTCAACTGTGTGAGCCTGCTTGTATATAATATTCCAAATATGACGTTTATGCTGTAGGCCCGATACCACAGTGTTCAGATATTTAATCACTTGAACTGTCAATACTTAATAAACTTGACATTTGACCTACTGTGTGTGTGTGTGTGTGTGTGTGTGTGTGTGTGCGTGCGTGCGTGCGTGCGTGCGTGCGTGCGTGCGTGCGTGCGTGCGTGCGTGCGTGCGTGCGTGCGTGCGTGCGCGTGCGTGTGCGTGCGTGCGTGTGTGTGGGCCTGTGTTTTCTCATCAGATTTAACAGGGAGGAACATGAAGGTCCTGGAGGCATTCTTGGGAGATACTGTATATTCCCTCTCTGACTTCCCAAAAGCTGCTATGGAGAGTAACCTCTTTGTCCGCTTCCTTCATGGCCTCTCTGTGGAGTCAACCCGGAGTCTGTTGAGAAGCCTATTGGAACAGACAAAGAGCAGTCCATGGGAGATCCAGAAAGCCACCAACAACCTGAGGGAGTTGTTAAAAGATGTCTCTCCTGATAGATGTGTCAATATCTTCCACTTTTTGATGGAGATGAACGACCACTCATTACCTCAGGAGATCCAACAGTACCTGAAGTCAGAGAACAGAACAGAGAAACTGTCTGAGACCCTGTGTTCAGCTCTGGCTGTCATGATGCAGACATCAGAGGAGGTTCTGGATGAGTTGGACCTGGACAAATACAACACATCAGAGGAGGGGCGAAGGAGACTGATCCCAGCTGTGAGGAACTGCAGGAAGGCTCGGTTAGTAGTCATGTAGTCTCGAGTGGCCAGACTGTTGACTCCCACGATTTGCAAATGCTCCCGTCATACAGTTTGGGGCAAAGGAGGTCTTTGGATGAGTGGAAGTGAAGCCTCCTCCAAACTTACACAAATCACAACCTCCACCCCTCATTTCTCACATGCCCCTCTTCTAGCGCCACCATGAGGTTGCCAACCATCTCCTGATTAGAGAGTCTTACTGGTTTTATATAGTGTATATATAAAACAATTCGTCAGCGACTCTCATTAACCCCCCCCCCCCCCCCCTGACTTGAAGACAGCCCTAATTTAGTTTTAGTCATAGTCAGCTTATTTGACTAAATACCATAAAACTATAGTTGACTAAATCTACAGTTGATTTAGTCGACTAAATTGCTTTTTGGCGGGCCGTGATAGTGTTGACATTTTTACTCCGCTGTGTGCTGAAAATAACAGATCTACAAGCTCACAACATGTCGAAGCACCACAAGTTGAGAGCATGTAGATCTGCTACTTTCTGAGAGAGTGACATCTGCACACAAGTAAACAAAAAAGGACTTGTCTTTTAGTTCTGGATCTCTTCTCCACTAGTCCCTGCCTAACAGTTATGTTGAGGAAATAGTAAGTATATTTAGTCATAGTCAGGGGCGTCAATTGGGTATGGCAGGGGTATGCAGCTGCCATACCCTGGTTCCAGGGGGGAAAATAAGTTACTTTTAAATATAAATCCATGAATGTCTCTTTGTCTATCTGCGCAGTAAAATAACTACAAATGCAAAATTCAACAAAATGGTCACTTTAACAAGGTATTATAATTATATTCTCCACACTTGTAGACTATTCTCATCAGCTTGACAAAATGGTATATTCCCAGGTTCCGCAGGTCAGCTGCACAGGAGCAATACATTATTTAATTGTGGCACGTTTACTCACATGCTAAGTTTAGCTGCACTTGAACAACCATTCCAGGCTGCCATATCCAGCCCAAGAAACCGTAAAAAAAATGACAAAACTTTTTTGTTTTTTTTGTTTTTTTTTGCTGCGAGGCGTTGTGAGCAAGTAGATCTTCTATTTTCACAATAGAACCGTGTTATACAAAATGTAATATCTCTTTTCCATGAGGACTCCCATCTTTGCCATACCCTAGCTTTTGCTGAACTGATGCCACTGGTCATAGTTATAGTCATCGTATCTTAGTTTTTATTTAGTTTTGTCAGTGAGAAAAGGTAGTTGTCAGTTTTATTTTTATTTGTTTATTTGTGGTGTTAAAAAAAGAAAAAAAGAAAAAACTATTTGCACCTCATTGGATATTTGCTATCTCTGTACCTTTGATGCTCTGTGTGGGAACATCACTTGTATTTCCTGGTTCTGTCTCTTGTCTCTTCACATAACGTCCATATTGTAGCTCATGAAATGTTATAATATTGGGGGAAATGCAAACTAACGTTGTGTCGGTGCTCCGCCTCGAAGCCAGATCAAAGCCTGCAGCTGTGGCCCAACTTGAGGAGACAGGGATGAGAAATAGAGAGACTGAATGCTGGTCTCTAGCAGCTTGTTTCTAAAGCTTTTACACAGTTTAGACAGTAAATATGCAATGTAGTTCAGTCTTCATTTCACACCTTTAACTGCTGTGTGAAATCTTTGATATCATAATTGTTATCTTCCTCCGTACAGTCATTCTGTGCTGTCAAGTGGTGTTGTCTATTCCACACTCTGCTCCACTAAATACTGTTTAAGTCTGGATAACTAGATAGGAGATCTTTTATTTACCTCCCATGACAGTGAACTATGTATAATTTGTTTTGATAATTGCTTATTTAATCTGCATTTACAGACTTGTTGGCTGTAACCTCAGACAGACAGAGGTTGAAGTTGTGGCTTCAGCTCTGAGCTCTAATCCTTCCCATTTGAGAGAATTGGACCTCAGTGAAAACGACCTGAACGACTCAGGACTACTGGAGCTGCTCTGTGAAGGACTGAAGAGTCTGCACTGTAGGCTGGAGATTCTACGGTAAGAGATTTACCTGATTTATTTTGATCACTTCTGTTTTATTATGTAATGTATTATAATATGAATTCTGTGGTGGTGTATTAATAAGCTTGATATCATGGTAACCCAAGCCTATGTGCCTGAGTTGACGTTAAAATGACCCCAAACATGTTTGAAAGTGTAATACCCTATAAGGCAAATGTATAGACCACCTCATGATCATATAACGGGATAGCACATCTAAAATAGGTGATCTACAAGCTCACTGTGCGTTGAGGAAACAATGCTTGTGAGCTTGTAGATCAGCTATTTTCTACGTGTGACCCCAAGGGGGTCCCCAAATTATTTTGTAGGGTCCCCAGATGATTAGCTTAAAGTTATACCATGTAACTTTTTTTATAAAACAAATCTTAAAATTGTCCTAACTGTTAAATCGCTAAAGTTTTAGAACCCCCACTCCGTTATTTTCAGCTTCTAAAGCCTTCTCTTTATATGTTTTCTATGAGCCGTGAGGGGGGGGAGAATTTCGCGGCAAAATGACGTCATCTGCATCATCTGTATACGTTGTGTATACGTTGGCCAATCATATCGCGGATCATAAAAACATGGTACACTACCGGCCAATCACAGGCGTATCTGCCGTATATTCAGGAAGTAGCTTCCCTCAGCTACAGTGTTTACCATGGTGAAGGATTCTTAACCTCTTAATCAACAAATCCTGGCCAGAAAATTACGTTCTACCCCTCCACGGATTCGTATCGTCGCGGTGGTTTGCGGCGCCGCTCCGGTGGTCCGCGGCGGTGGTCCGCGACGACTCCGGGCGAAAAAGGGCAGAAAAAAGCAATACCGCTACTGACCACTAGTTTAGCAAACTTACACAGTATAGCTTTAATGTGCAACATACAGTATAAGTCTATACAGGGTAAATGCACATTTATAAAGGTAAAATGTAATGGCTTAAATGGCCAAATCGTCAAATATTACGGGAGGAAGAGGCAAACATTGTGAAAATAACCGATGTACAAGCTCACTGGAAGGCATTGTTCCAAGTGCTTGTCAGGGTGGGGGTCCCCAGTTCAAATATGATTATCAATAAATCAATCATGTGTTTCATTCTTCATTCAGACTGGCTCACTGCAACTTGTCAGAGAGATGCTGTGCACTTCTGGTCTCAGCTGTAAGCTCTCATCCCTCCCTAAGAGAGCTGGACCTGAGCTCCAACATGATGGTGAATGTTCCAGTCCTGGAGAACTGCAAGTGAGTAGACTTGAGCTGTGTCCATGTTAGTGCATTGAATGTGCAGTGTTTCCCTCATGTGTCTCTGAACAGAGTATTCACTCTGACACAAAGTCACATATAGATGTGTACATATTTGTGTATTTAGTAGGGCTGTCAAATTTAACGCGATAATAAGTTAGCGCCCATTCCTTTTAACGTGTGATTAGCGTGCTGTGGTGTTTGAAACGTGGTCCACTCCAAGCGCTGTGGTCCACTCCAAATAACGTGTTGTAGATTGATTAAACATAACATGCCACGAAAAAAAGCTCATAGCTTATTATCTCCCAAGTAAAGCCTGACTAAAGGGCTGTCCATGCTGTCTCCGACCACCAAACTTTTTGCAGCTTTCCCAACTCCATTTCGGGGTAATGCTTTTCAGTTGTGAGTGGCGCCATTTTGTAGTTTAGTTGAACCTGACTTTACCGACGAAAAGTTTGTTGGTCGAAACAGTATGGAAAGGCCTTTAGACGTGTTGTATGCTGATCTGCAAGCATGCAAGGTGTGATTTTGCAGATTGGATATTTCAACTTGCGGAAACTTGCAGGATGTGAGACGTTCAGTTCAGAAACGTTTGCCTTCACAACGATAAGCCTAATTGTTAGTAATCATTACTGCATGTTACAGTTAGTAAATCAATATGTCCATCTGTTGGGCTTGAGCTCTGGTCCTTAGTGTTAGAAGGAGTTCTCCTTAACTCACTAAGGAAAGTAGGCTTTCAACATCAGATCCGTCCTTGTTTTTTGTGAGTAGCTAAAGTCTTTTTTTTTTAAAAGACTACATATGAGAGGCTGAGCAGGCTGGGCTACCGTGGCTGTGAGTGCAAGGGCTCATCGGTGACATAGCGTTAAGGATAACTCCTTCTAACGATATGGACCAGAGTTAGAGAATCTGGAAATGTGTCCGTCCCTGCCATTATTTACACCCTGCAAAGTGTAAATAATAACTTAACTAGACTGCAGAGAGAATAGTTTAGTGCCTCAAAGAAACTAGTACTTGTGGTTGAGAAATAACAAGACATAGCCTATCCAAGATAAATCTGCATAGTAAAGTTGCATCAAGAAGGGATAAAAGGAGAGTGGAGTTCTCTAGAGGTTAAGGTGGAGTCTGAGGAGGAGATGAGATCCAAACTGGGCAGCAGTGAGTACTGTATGTCTGGATGGGCTGCAGGACCAAGATAATGATAGGAGAAACTCTGTAGTGTCAGCTAGTAGAGACGTTGTGTTAGACACTGAGACATTGATGCATTGTTGTTCTACTTCCTGCAGAGTGAAACATGGAGGAGAAGCTTGGCTTAATCCTCAACTCATTACCAGATGTGAGTATCTGTCACACCCACCAGTTCACCGGGTTTTCACCTTAGAACCACCCACCACCCACAAGTGTACCAGGTTTTCACCTTAGCACCACCCACCTGAACCAGTCCCTCCGCCTCCTACAACAAGACCACCCACCTGTCCTAATCCCTCCTCATTCTCATGACAGTACTGCCCATGGCTCTTCCCAGTTGTTTACTAAATGCTCTAGAACAGTGATTGTCAACCTGGGGTCTGGGGATCCCCAGGGGTCCTTGAGGGAGTTCCAAAGGGTCCACAGCAAAGTTTGTTTAGTGTCAAAGTCAGTGTAACCAGTTGAAACCTATACAGATTGGCTATTTGAAAATAGCAGATCTACAAGCTCATGTGACACGATTGTAGATCTGCTATTTTCAAATGCATAATTGGATTAATCTGGTTACACTGCTTTAGCTATTCTCTGTTTTCAATTCATCATGGGGATTCTTCCCCCTTTTCCTTACAACTCTACATTTTAATTTGGTTTTAGTTTACATGAAAAGGTTTAAGAACAAGGTTTGATACATGGCACTCAATCAACACCTACAACTTGTAGCCTATGGGATATAGGCTTTAAAAACTGTGCTCTCATTTTGTACATTCATTGGAGCCATCTCCACCATTCTATTTCCTCAAAATTATATTTATTTTCACCTAGGAGTACTTCATGTCCATAGCTGATAAGTGTTGTGTGTATTAGGCAATTCAAAAACACGTCAACTGGCTCTAGCCTCTATCTATGCCCAAACAGTGTAACTGGAGTGGGTCCAGTCGGGTCGGCAATGTCCAATTTTCTTATTCTTATGAAAAATGTAGCAAATCCCAAGTTTACTTGTGTTGGGCTAAGATAGTGAAGCAGTGATCATCGAACACACGAAGGGGGAAAGGGATGAGGGAATCAACATGTCTTTATAAACACAATTCAACCATTGATCTCATTTGTCAGTGTCAACTGGTAAAGTGTGAAATGTTTGATAGCTGGCAGCAGCATCTGGGCACAGAGCAACCTAGCGCTTCCCTGTCCACAAAGGTTGTACTAATATAATGAAATGATGAAGAGGGGAGGTGCGTGGGTGGGTTCAATTATATTACGTTAGTTAATCGCTCTTTTTGGATTGGCACTTTTTACCCCCAAGGTTTCATCCTCCAGGAAGAAACCCAAATACAAAGGGAATACATAATTGCTCATAGCAACCACACCAGGGGGTCTAATGAAATACTGTCAACATCCTAGACTCATGAAAACCAGAAAAAGTATAAAACTATGGCACCACCTCTTTAACATTTCATAAACTATTGCAGGGATCTTCAACATTTTCAGGCCAAGGAACCCTTAGTTGAGAGAGAGACAAAGCAGGGACCCCCACAACCTTGTCATAGATTCCATATAGTTTCCATAAGTGTATTTTGGATTTGTGTACATTTTAGTTTTCAGATATTTAATCACTTGAACTGTCAATACTTAATAAACTTGACCTTTGACCTGCTGTGTGTGTGTGTGTGTGTGTGTGTGTGTGTGTGTGTGTGTGTGTGTGTGTGTGTGTGTGTGTGTGTGTGTGTGTGTGTGTGTGTGTGTGTGTGTGTGTGTGTGTGTGTGTGTTGTGTGCGCATGTGTGTTTGTGTGTGTGTGTGTGTGTGTGTGTGTGTGTGTGTGCGCGCGCATGTGTGTTTGTGGGTCTGTGTTGTTTTCTCATCAGATTTCCAGAGTTTAACAGGGAGGAACATGAAGATCCTGGAGACATTCCTGGGAGATCCTGTATATTCCCTCTCTGACTTCCCAAAAGCTGCTATGAAGAAATCCATGGAGAGTAAAAATGTCCACTTGGACCTCTTTGTCCGCTTCCTTCATGGCCTCTCTGTGGAGTCAAACCGGAGTCTGTTGAGAAGCCTATTGGAACAGACAAAGAGCAGTCCATGGGAGATCCAGAAAGCCACCAACAACCTGAGGGAGTTGTTAAAAGATGTCTCTCCTGGTAGATGTGTCAACATCTTCCAGTGTTTGATGGAGATGAACGACCACTCATTACATCAGGAGATCCAACAGTACCTGAAGTCAGAGAACAGAACAGAGAAACTGTCTGAGACCCTGTGTTCAGCTCTGGCCGTCATACTGCAGACATCAGAGGAGGTTCTGGATGAGTTGGACCTGGACAAATACAACACATCAGAGGAGGGGCGAAGGAGACTGATCCCAGCTGTGAGGAACTGCAGGAAGGCTCGGTTAGTAGTCATGTAGTCTCACGTGGCCAGACTGTTGACTCCCACGATTTGCAAATGCTCCCGTCATACAGTCTGGGGCAAAGGAGGTCTTTGGATGAGTACCAGTGCGCTATGGTCCTGCGAGGGCATGTCGCTCACAAAATAATCAAAACAGCTTCCAAATAAAAAAAAATCTGCATGAAAAACAGACCATGCTATGGCCGTGCACTAGCTTCCTTGTTTACAATGCAAACCTATGCTCTGCTCACACTCTGCTCCGCTAAATACTGTTTATGTGTGGATAACTAGATAGGAGATCTTTTAATTAACTCCCATGACAGTGAACTATGTATTTTGTTTTGATAATCTCTTATTTAATCTGCATTTACAGACTTGTTGGCTGTAACCTCAGAAAGACAGAGGTTGAAGTTGTGGCTTCAGCTCTCAGCTCTAATCCTTCCCATTTGAGAGAATTGGACCTCAGTGAAAACAACCTGAACGACTCAGGACTAGTGGAGCTGCTCTGTGAAGGACTGAAGAGTCTGCACTGTAGGCTGGAGATTCTACGGTAAGATACATTTACCCAAATTCATCTGTTTTATTATGTGCTGTATTATGTGAATATAATATGAATGCTGTGGTGAGAATGTATTAACCCTTAAGTGCTGTTCGGGTCATTTTGACCCGTTTTACATTTTCATTTGGAAAAAAAAGGTAGAAGTTTAAATTGTTTCCACCTGAAACTCACTGGCCTTAAAGATTCTTCTGAGATGAACATGTAAAAAATAATATTTTTGCACTACACCCATGCTACACCCCCCTCATATTTTTTGAACCTTAAGTGCTGTTCGGGTCATTTTGACCCGGAAGCACAGATGCACAGAAATACACAGTATTATGCCAAAACACAGACACACAGTCACCCCCACTTCTAACACCCCCCTTCCAAAGCCCCATTCCGAACCCCCCCCCCCCCCTTCCGCACCCCCCCCCCCTCCCCACACTTAACCCCCCCCCCCCCCCCCTGATGCACAGAAATGCAAGGTACAAACACAGATACACAATCACCCCCTAATCCCTTCCACCCCTCTTCCCTCCAACCCCTCTCACCTCACCCTTACCCCCTCCCCTCCAAACCCCCCAACCCAACCCCCCCACCTCCCTCCCACCCCCTTTCCCCCCGCCACCCCAGATGCACAGAAATAAAAGAAAGCATGTATACTGTATACTAACACAGACACACAGTCACCTCCTCCTCCCCCCCCTCCCCCCTCCTGTCGCCCTCACCCCCCCACACCCTTCACCCCCTCTCCCCCTCACCCTCACCCCTCACTTATCTGAAGTTTTCCTTGTGACTGTACTGTATCTTAGGGGATATTTTACATTATTTTACATAAACATAAGGTGCTGTAAAGTAACACTGTAATTCAGGGGTGCTGTGGATGAAAATGTGTCTGAATCTCACCCAGAGCCAGTCATTTCGCATGGTACCACTTTAGACCACAGCTGAAATAACTTTTTTTTTTTTTTCTTTAAAATGTGATAAAGCCACAAAAGTATTTCATAAATATCAGGCTACATTTCACTTAAACGCCAGAGCTTAACTCTGCATGTAAATAAGACTTTTTTTAATTAATGTGAGAGATTGGGACATAATTATGTTGGTCCTCCCAGAATACAGCTAAGATGCTAGTTTTCACCACCCTCTGTTAGCCATTTGTAGCCAAATGCGGTAATATCGGCGCTCCATTACCTAGCGTTGCAAATCACAGTATTTATCCCGTTAATGTAGTGCCACGTATGTTCCAAATGAACCACGTTACGTTGTTATAATGATTTAATCTATTATTTATTTATTTATTATTCAGCCGTTGACTGTTCTTCTTCTCGACTTTTGGGGGAAAAATGATCAGTTTCCTGCCTGGACCGGATGGCGAGGAGTGTCCTTTGTCACTGGGTTAGCTTAGCTTTGACTTAGAGCAGTGTGTCATCGTAAACTATCTAGTTTTAACGTTCAGAGCGTTTTCTTTTTGGACAATAAAAACATTCACAGCCAGGAAAAAAATCCATCAGAAGGACACATGGAATGCTCGTTCACTCGCCGTCGGAAAATTGACTTATTAGACTATTCTGACTGGCTAACGGCTAACGCTAACGTTAGCTAGCGCTAGCTGCAGGCTAACGTAGGCATCAGTTGTATAAAACGCGACCAAACTCTATTTTTGCTCTTCTACAAGCTCACAACGCGAGGCGGTTAAGCGTAGCCTGTAGATTGTGGTTCATTATCAGAGTCAGATGATCCTTCAATCTGACTGAAGTTACACAAACACTCGACGATGTTATATAAAGCACAGTTAGCCGACAGGCTAACGGTGTTGCGCACGTAATAAATTCACTTCAACCTCGTGTTGAGCAGTTAAACCTATTTGCTACGTACGTCTACAAAAACGTTCATATTTCAAAGATAAAGTGCTTACTGAAGTCTCACAGATGTCACAGTATGGTACGCTCAAGCAGAATTACCCGTATCTTTCGTATTGTTTAATAAACAGCATTTTAATCCGATCAGATGCCATTTTCTGTTGTTTTTCAGCCATGCGACCCCATCGGTTGCGAGGTGTACTGCACTTAGATACTTAGATACCTTAGGTTCCATCACACTTCAAGCAAGCAGTTGTACAACCTCTCCTCAAAAAGCCCAACCTTGACTCCTCCATCCACAATAATTACAGACCCATTTCAAAGCTGCCTTTTGTCTCAAAGGTGTTGGAGAAGGTTGTCGCCAACCAGCTTACCTCCCACATGACACACCACAACATCTCAGACAAATTTCAATCCGGTTTTCGCAAACATCATTCCACTGAATCCGCCCTCCTCAGAGTTTCAAGTGACCTCATGATGTCCGCTGACACTGGGAAGTGCTCAGTTCTGGTCTTGCTGGATCTGAGCGCGGCTTTTGACACGGTCAGCCATAGCATCCTCTTAGATAGGCTCAGGGAGTGGGTGGGCATCACTGGGAGTGCCATTGACTGGTTCGCCTCGTATTTACGGGAAAGAAAATTCTCAGTGGCTATGGGCCCCTTTAAATCAGTTCAGGCACCCCTCCTTTGTGGTGTACCTCAGGGGTCTGTACTTGGGCCCCTCCTGTTTGCCATTTATATGCTCCCCCTAGGTCTCCTCATAAACAAGTTTCCCGGCATTCGTTACCACTGCTATGCAGACGATATTCAGTTATACTGCTCATTCAAGCCGGATAAACTGGATCAACTAAATGTCCTCCAGGAATGTCTGCTGGCTATTGAAGCCTGGCTGGGAAACAGCCTCCTTCAGCTGAACCCAAATAAGACCGAGGTGCTGATTGTAGCAGCTGAGAATAACGCTGCCAGAATAGCTACACACCTGGGGGCCCTCAAGGGTAACGTACGCCCCCATTTAAGAAATCTGGGCGTGGTTTTTGACAAATCCATGCACTTGGACAATCATGTCAAATCACTCACACGCAGTGTTGGGCAATATTACTTGGGAGAGTAATCGTTACTTATTACTTATTACACCTTGGGAAAAGTAATAATATTATATTACTTATTACTTGGAATCAAGAGTAATATCTATATTAAGTTATATTACTTTTTTTTTTTTTTTACCCCGCAAAAGAAAATAAATGTAGGCCTACAACAGAATCTGTTTAGCCAGCACCTTTTAGAACTGAATCAAATGTATTGGAACAATAAGAGTCTCTGGGATGCAATTAAAAATATATATAATTAATGACAGGCTTTGTAATTAATTAATCGCAAATAATCACATTTTAATCGCACATCAATATTTGACCTGGGAACAGTGATAAACCTTTTTAATGGATTTTGGTATACAAGCGAATCAATTAATAATTAATATATATAAGCTAAGCAACAACACATTGCTTATTTTTATTACATTTAAACACCCCAGTACTTTAGTATTTTGATCCTAGGCTCTGTACTTGGACTGCTCTTTCTCCTCTACACTCTACTCCTCAGAATAAATAAATATTAGGGTTTAGTCAGTGATGTAAATAAAAGAAAGGGGTCCTATCAGCTATTAGACAAGGATATATGGAGACCCCTGTTGTAACTCTGAGGACCCTAGGGGTCCCGGACCACATGTTGAAAACCCCTGCCTATATTATCCTTATAATAAATATTTTCTTTTCTGGCTTAAAAGTGTATTTTATAAGTGATGTGGAGGGCTCTGGGGGGTTCCCACTAAGCAAAGTGCGTAGGCACTCCCTAAAACCGTCTCTTTCGGTGAGTGGTGAAACTATGTCTATGTGTATTTCTTATGTTTACATTTTACAACAGGCGAGAGGCTAGCAGTTAGCTGTTAGCACAAGGGCTAGTCTAGTGGAGGGCTGGAGGCTAAGCTAACGGCTAAACAGCAACATCGCATTGCGTTGCTTGAGGCTTGATGTGCTGCGGTGATATGCAAAGCATAATTTGCGAAGCCGTGCTTTTGTCCACGCTCCCGATTGCTTTTTAAATGTAAATGTCCCAGCCATCCACTTAGCGTTTTCGAGCTGCTTGGGGATCCGCTATAGATGCGGTGGACGGGCCGCTTTTGGAACGGTTTTGGCCTAGTTTTTTCGGGCTGCGATGGGGTCCGCGGGGGTCCCCAAGGGTGGGGGACCTCTCGGGGACCCCCTGGGAGCCGGCCCCGTCCCTCCAGGTGACTCTGGGGCCGAGCTGTGTCGCGCGCCGTACACTGTGGACGACAGAATGTTGTGCTGTCTAGCCTGTCTTATGACTGTTGGACAGGCAGCAACGCTCTCACCCCTCTAACATAAGCTACGTCATAACTGTGCGCAAGCTGCGGCAGATCTACAAGCTACACAGCATCTCTGTTGATATGTGTTATAGTTTGTAGGTCTGTTCTATTTTTGCATGATGCGGCAACTTCAAGTAACGGGTAACGAGGGCTTTTTTTTGCGGAGTAAAGCGTTACATATTACCAGTTTTGACAGAGTAATACCTTATATTATTCGTTACTGGATAAAGTAATAATATTACAGTAATATATTATTAGTAATTTGTTACTGCCCAACACTGCTCACACGCACCTGTTTCTTTCACCTCAGAAATATTGCAAAACTCCGGACCATCATATCCCACTCTGAACTTGAAATGGCCGTACATGCTTTCATCTCATCCAGGCTAGATTACTGTAACTCCATTTTTACCTGTCTCAACAAAACATCCGTTGACAAATTGCAGCTGGTTCATAACGCTGCTGCCAGGTTACTCACTAGATCAAAAAAGTCATGTCACATCACCCCCATTCTAGCCTCTCTGCACTGGCTCCCGGTACACTACAGGATCCATTTCAAAGTCCTCACGTTTACCTACAGAGCAATTCATGGCCCAGCCCCTACGTACATCTCAGAAATTATCCGTCCCACCCCTACCACTCGCTCACTCAGATCCGCTGATAAACACCTCCTTGATGTCCCTTGGACAAATCTAGTAACCAAGGGCGACCGAGCCTTTGAGGCCATAGCCCCAAAGCTCTGGAACGCCCTCCCCCTGGACTTAAAAACGTCCCCCTCAGAGGCCTCCTTTAACTCTCCTACTGCCAGATTATTTATTTATTTATTGGGTCTGGTGCCATCAAAAAGCGGCTTACCTTTGCGACGTTATAGTAGATAGATAGACATTTTTATTTTATTTTTTTATTTTATTTTTTTTTGATTGTGCAATAGTGCACTTTGGTCTGCCAGGCAGCAGAGGGCGGCGTCATGCGAGAATGAATGTGAATTTGCCTGTTATGTGATTCAGACCAGTCACTGGCCACAGAGCCTCACAGCCAGAGAAATCAACAAGGAAGTGAATTGGTCTCCGTTGATGTTAACGCATAATGGATTTTTTACACCATCACCGCGGAAAATGTGTTTACAGTACACGGCGGCGCGACCCCTCATCAGCTTCAACAAGGTAAACGAACGAACGAACAAACGCGAACGAGCGCCGTATTGGCGCGGAGGTCTCTTGAGAATTGGGGTGAACAGGAACGTCCAAAGCGGTATAAGAGTTAAGAGGCATAAAAACGTACATGTTCAGACAGGCCTTTGGTCACTTATAGGCATCCCTGTTTTTACTGTTCTTTTGTATTCCTTGTTACTGTGGGTGTTTTAATTTATTGGTGTCTTCTCTGCAACTGTAGAGCTTATTCTAAAGCACTCTGTGCATTCGTGCTGTGAAGATGTGCTATATAAATAAAGTTAATTCATTCATTCACATTAATACCTTTTTAAGGAAACGACGACCAATCGGATTAAAATGCTCCTCGTTAAATAATACGATCATTACGGGACATTCTGCTGGAGCGTACCCTATGGTGACATCCGTGAGCCTTCACTAAGCAATTTATCTTTGTAATCTGACCGTTTGTGTAGACGTACGTAGCAAATTGGTTAAACTGCTCAACAGCAGATTGTGTTGAATTCACGGTTGGCGCAGCGTAGCGTCTTTACATTTAGCCCAATAATGCTAATCTACAAAGCAATAACTAAAGTTTAAAACATACATAAACCACTTTAGCCCTATGTTATACCAAGGCTATTTGAATATAGCCGATCTACAAGCTCACAACGCATTGCGGTGCGACGCGTTGTGAGCTTGTAGATCTGCTATTTTCAAACATTTTGTACTTTTACTTTTGGTGCTTTAAGTACATTTGGATACCAATACTTTTGTACTTTTACTCAAGTACATTTTTAATTCTGGACTTTTACTTGTAACAGAGTGATTCTACATTGCAGAATTGATACTTTTACTTAATTACAAAATGTAGGTACTTTTTCCACCACTGTGTAAACGTTTGTGTTCTCATGCCAATAAAGCTTCTTTGAATTGAAGATTGAATTGAAGATTGCTCCCCATGTGGTGGAGTCAGGTCATTGCAGGTTAGAAATGTATTTAAAACTTGAATATCTCAAAAGTCCTATTTCAGCATGGCATCATTCTATAAGCCATATCTTCAAAACTGTTGGGTCAATCTCCACAACCAATATATCATTTTGTAGCTATGATCCCCAGCTTTCAAATGAAATGAAAAAATGAAAATGAAGAAAATTGCAATGACTGGCTCTCAGTGAGATTGGGACACAAATGTTGTTTACAGGGGTTCCCTGAGACCAAAGTGTTTGAAAACCTGTCCTAGTGTATACGTTCAAGTGTATATTCATATGTGACGTTCATGTGTGTTCACATGTGTGTTCAGCTCTTGATGTCCTGTTCTTGAACCACAAGTATTCAATTAATGGGCATGTTGAAAAAAAAAAAGTTCATAAAAATATTGTCTGATTTTCATTTTGTCCTATAAGCATGAGCAATATTGCCCAGTATTAAATAAAGTAGTTTTTTTTTACATGAATTTCAGCTAAATCATTAAAAACGCCTAGCTCTTTCAGTGTTTAATGTGATATAGCAAAGCAGAAATGCAAACATTTACCATATATATCATGTGAATTGATTGGTATTGAGTCAAAGTCAATGTATCATGATGAAGTAAAATTTATATTAGTGTTGTTTTTTTTAAACCAAATATCCCCCGGGTCAAAATGACCCGAACAGAACGAAGGTGTAGTGAATCTGAACAGAACTTAAGGGTTATCATGGTGACCCAAGCCTATGTGCCTGAGTAGAGATTGCACACCGAAAATAGCTGATCTACAAGATCACCGCGCGTTGAGGACGCAATGCTTGTGAGCTTGTAGATGTGCTATTTTCGATGTGTGACACTAAGGGGGTCCCCAACTTATTTTGGGCGGTCCCCAGATGATTAGCTTAATGTGCAACATACAGTATACGTGTATACAGGGTATCTGCACATTTATAGAGGTACAATTTAATGACTTAAGACCTTTAAAACCAAATTGTCAAATATTACGGAAGGAATAGGCAAACATTGTGAAATAGCCGATCTACAAGCTCACTGCAAGGCATTGTTCAAAGTGCTTGTCAGGGTGGGGGCCTCCAGTTCAAATATTATCAATCGATCAATCTGGTGTTTCATTCTTCATTCAGACTGGCTGACTGCTGGTTGTCAGAGAGAAGCTGTGAACTTCTGGTCTCAGCTGTAAGCTCTCATCCCTCCCTAAGAGAGCTGGACCTGAGCTCCTACATGGTGAATGTTCCAGTCCTGGAGAACTGCAAGTGAGTACACTTAAGCTGTGTCCATGTTAGTGCACTGAGTGTGCAGTGTTTCCCTCATGTGTCTCTGAACAGAGTATTCACTCTGACACAAAGTCACACATAGATGTTTACTTACTGTATTTGTGTATTTAGTAGGGCTGTCAAAGTTAACGTGATAATAAAGAGTTGATGCACATTCCTTTTAACAGCATAATTTGTTTTGATGTGCAATTAATTCACTGTGGTGTTTGAACCGTGGTCCATTCCAAAGTCTGAGGTAAACGTATTGTTGTAGTTTGATTAAACATAACATGCCACTGAAAAAAGGCTCTTATAGCTTATTATCTCCCAAGTAAAGACACCTTCACAATAAAAGCCAGATCATTAGTAATCATTACTGCAATGTTAGTAAATAAATATGCCCATCTGTTATTTGTTGGTCTTGAGTTTATCATTTCAGCTTTTTTCTCCCATTCACACCTTTTGTTACTTGAAGATTCTGGACTGTAGTTGTCATTGTTCCAATAATAATTAACTTTCATTTGCATAAAGCAAGCATTTGTCTACTGCCATGTTGATCATAATTATGTGATTAATTGTATTTAACAAAAATGAAGAACAGAAAAAGTGCAGTAAAAAAAAAAAAATGTAGTACAGCCCAGTAGGAACATCCCCCCAAAAAGCCCTTGCTGTCTTGTTTCCGTTGGAGGTCTTGATATTCAGATTAAATATTTTAATTGATTGACAGCCCTAGTATTTGGTTAATCAGATTGAACATATGTTTTTCCTCACTTCCTACAGAGTGAAACATGGAGGAGAAGATTGGCTTAATCCTCAACTCATTACCAGATGTGAGTATCTGTCTGTCTGTCTGTCTGTGTCACACATTAACATTTTATACACTGTTGTATTGCATGTTATACACTGTTGTATGCACCAGCAAGACTAAGTTTAAACACACCACCAAATAATAGGCTAATAAAACATGTTTTCTATTAAAGAATGCTCACATTTGACTGAGTTGACATGTTGATGCTGGAATCCAGGATGGCCGAGATTCCATTATATGGACCAGAGGGCTTGTAGATTGGCTATATTTCCAAAACAACCGATCTAAAGCTCACCATGCGTTGTGAGCTTTTAGATTGTCTATATTTGAAAAGACAAAAATCGCAGATCTACAAGCTCAAAATGTGTAACATCCTGACAGGTTCTGAATTTGTAAAGTATGTTTGAAAAGTACTCGATCTACAAGCTCACAACGTGATGTAATTTGATGGACCTTGATGGTATCAAAATGGCTTTGCTGCATGCTGATAATAGCAGATCTACAAGCTCACAACATGCCACAGCACGACGCGTTGTGAGCTTGTAGATCTGCTATTTTCAGCAACATTTCTTTTATTTCTACTGCATCTCTTCTCCACTAGTCCCTCCCTAACATTTTAGTCTAGTTTTTATTTGTTGACTAAATTGTCAATATATTTAGTTTTAGTTTTAGTCAGAGCTTAGTTTTTATTTAGTTTTCGTCAGTGAAAAAAGCGAGTCGACAAACATTTAGTCAACTAAATCAACACTAGAAGAAAGGTTACTAATACGTGCGTGCGTCCATGTGTGGGGAAAAAATATCAGATCAACAAGCTTGTGGTGCCGTGCTGTGAGCTTGTAGATCTGCTATTTTTGAAAAATCGTGAATATTTGTGCAGGTCTTTGAATATTTTTGACCCGATTCCATTCTAAACCGTTCTTCTAAATCAGTGGTCCTCGAACCTTTTCATGTCAAGGACCCCCAAACTTATATGGATTTGGCCGCGGACCCCCATCTCAAAATGTGTTGTTCCGGGGACCCCCGGAAGCAAAGTTGGCTTGAAAAATATACCATTCAAAGGTTTACACAAATGTTCATGCTTTTTCAAAAATAGCAGATCTACAAGCTCATAGCGCGTCATTTGGTCACTGGGTGCCAGAGTGGACAGTGACTTCCACCCGTCCGGGGACCCCACAGGGGTCCTTGGGGGCTTACCAGGGGGTCCCCAGTAAACTAGTTCACTCCACATTTTATGCACTTTAACCATGCTGCTTTCTATTGGCTATTTAAAATACAGATCTACAAGCTCATAGGGCGTCATTTGGTCATTTGGTGCAAGAGTAGTTGGCGGGGATCCCTCCTGTGTCCACGGACCCCCAGGGGTCACGGACTGTGCACCCGGGGGTCCCCAGTAAACTACTTTGTGCCACATTTTATACGTTGAGCATTGTTCTCAATTGGCTATTCTAAAAATAGCAGATCTACAAGCTCAAAGGTTGTCATTTGGTCACTGAGTGCCAGAGTAGTGAGCGGCGACATCCAACAGTCCGGGGACCCCATAGGGGTCCTTGGGGGCTTACCAGGGGGTCCCCAGTAAACTAGTTCACACCACATTTTTTGCACTTTAACCATACTGCTTTCTATTGGCTATTTAAAATACAGATCTACAAGCTCATAGGGCGTCATTTGGTCATTTGGTGCAAGAGTAGTTGGCGGGGATCCCTCCTGTGTCTGCGGACCCCCAGGGGTCACGGATCGTGCACCAGAGGGTCCCCAGTAAAAATAGTTTGTGCCACATTTTATACTTTGTTTATATCTATTGGCTATTCTAAAAATGGCAGATCTACAAGCTAATAGTGTGTCATTTGGTTACTGGGTGCCAGACTAGTGGGCGGCGACCTCTACTCTTCTGGGGACCCCACAGGGGTCCTTGGGGGCTTACCAGGGGGTCCCCAGTAAACTAGTTCACTCCACATTTTATGCACTTTAACCATGCTGCTTTCTATTGGCTATTTAAAATACAGATCTACAAGCCCCTAGGGCGTCATTTGGTCATTTGGTGCGAGAGTAGTTGGCGGGGATCCCCCCTGTGTCCGCGGACCCCCAGGGGGGGTCACGGACTGTGCACCAGGGGGTCCCCAGTAAACTACTTTGTGCCACATTTTATACGTTGAGCATTGTTCTCAGTTGGCTATTCTAAAAATAGCAGATCTACAAGCTCAAAGGGTGTCATTTGGTCACTGAGTGCCAGAGTAGTGGGCGGCGACATCCAACAGTCCGGGGACCCCATAGGGGTCCTTGGGGGCTTACCAGGGGTCCCCAGTAAATTAGTTCACACCACATTTTTTGCACTTTAACCATACTGCTTTCTATTGGCTATTTAAAATACAGATCTACAAGCTCATAGGGCGTCATTTGGTGCGATAGTAGTTGCCGGGGATCCCTCCTGTGTCTGCGGACCCCCAGGGGTCACAGACTGTGCACCAGGGGGTCCCCAGTAAACTAGTTTGTGCCATGTTGTATACTTTGAGAATATCTATTGGCTATTCTAAAAATATCAGATCTACAAGCTCAAAGAGCGAGATTTGGTCACTGAGTGCCAGAGTAGTGGGCGGCGACATCCACCTGTCCGGAGACCCCACAGGGGTCCCTGGGAGCTTAATTACCAGGGGGTCCCCAGTAAACTAGTTCACACCACATTTTATGCACTTTAAACATACTGCTTTCTATTGGCTATGCTAAAATAGCAGATCTACAAGCTCATAGGGCATCATTCGGTCATTTGGTGCCAGAGTAGTTGGCGGGAATCCCCCACGCATCCGCGGACCCCCAGGGGTCACGGGCCGTGCACCAGAGGGTCTCCAGTAAAAATAGTTTGTGCCACATTTTATACTTTGTTTATATCTATTGGCTATTCTAAAAATGGCAGATCTACAAGCTAATAGTGTGTCATTTGGTTACTGGGTGCCAGACTAGTGGGCGGCGACCTCTACTCTTCTGGGGACCCCACAGGGTTCCTTGCGGGCTTACCAGGGGGTCCCCAGTAAACTAGTTCACTCCACATTTTATGCACTTTAACCATGCTGCTTTCTATTGGCTATTTAAAATACAGATCTACAAGCTCATAGGGCGTCATTTGGTCATTTGGTGCAAGAGTAGTTGGCGGGGATCCCTCCTGTGTCCGCGGACCCCCAGGGGTCACGGACTGTGCACCAGGGGGTCCCCAGTAAACTACTTTGTGCCACATTTTTACTTAAAGCATTGTTCTCTATTGGCTATTCTAAAAATATCATATCTACAAGCTCATAGCACAACATTTGGTCACTGAGTGCCAGAGTAGTGGACGGCGACATCCACCAGTCCGGGGACCCCATAGGGGTCCTTGGGTGCTTACCAGGGGGTCCCCAGTAAAATAGTTCACACCATATTTTTTGCATTTTAACCATATTAACTCATAATGCAACTCTTTTGGCTATGCTAAAATAGCAGATCTACAAGCTCATAGGGCGTAATTTAGTCGTTTGGTGCCAGAGTAGTAGCGGAAATCCCCCCACGTCCACGGACCCCCAGGGGTCACGGACTGTGCACCAGGGGGTCCTCAGTAAACTACTTTGTGCCACAATTTATACTTTGAGTTTACATTTTGAGCATTTTGTTCTCTATGGGCTATCAAAAGAATAGTAGATCTACAAGCTCATAGTGTGTCATTTGGTCACTGGGTGCCAGACTAGTGGGCGGTGACCTCTACTCTTCCGGGGACCCCACAGGGGTCCTTGCGGGCTTACCAGGGGGTCCCCAGTAAACTAGTTCACACAACATTTTATGCACTTTAACCATAATGCTTTCTGTTGGCTATTCAAAAATAGCAGATCTACAAGCTCATAGTGTGTCATTTGGTCACTGGGTGTCAGACTAGGGTGCGAGGACCCCATCCGTCCGCTTCACCCACAGGGGTCAAAATAGCAGACGTACAAGCTCACAGCAATATTTTCATCCCATTCTATAAATGTCTTCCAAATCAGTGCTTCTCAAACTGTTTCATGTCAAGGACCCCCAAAATGACACGTGTTTGGCCGTGGACCCCCATCTCAAAATATCTTGTTCCAGTCACAAATGTTCGCTTTTAAAAATATGTATTCAAATAAAATAAGAAATAGCAAACCTACAAGCTCACAGCACAGCACTCGGTGCCATGCTGTGAGCTTGTAGATCTGCTATTTTTCATTAGGCCTTGTTAAAGCATAAAATAATGGTTAAAGTGCTTCCATGTCTTATTTCAAGTGTGTGTGTGCGTGTGTGTGTGTGTGTGTGTGTGTGTGTGTGTGTGTGTGTGTGTGTGTGTGTGTGTGTGTGTGTGTGTGTGTGTGTGCGCGTGAGTTGTGTATCAGTCAGTGAATGATGTATTTAATGTTTACTGTATTTTCTCATCAGATTTCCAGCGTCTCACTCTGGACACAAACACAGCACACAGATGGCTCTCTCTGTCTGAGAACAACAGGGAGGTGACATGGATAAGACATGATCAATCATATCCTGAACATCGTGACAGGTTTGATGGACTGGTTCAGGTTCTGTGTACAGAGGGTCTGACTGGACGCTGTTACTGGGAGGTAGAGAGCAGTGGAAGGGTTCAGATAGCAGTGACTTATAGAGGAATCAGCAGGAAAGGAAGTGGTGATGACTCCCTGCTTGGACACAATAACATGTCTTGGAGTCTGGACTGTGATGGTGTTGATGGTAACAGTTACAGTGTCAGACACAATAATAAGCAGACTGACCTCCCTGTCAGGGCCTCTAGGGGCTCCAACAGAGTAGCAGTGTTTGTGGACTGTCCTGCCGGGACTCTATCCTTCTACACAGTGTCCTCTGGCTCACTGACACACCTGTACACCTTCCACAACACATTCACTGAACCTCTCTATGCTGGGTTCTGGTTAGACTGGAGAGACCCCTCCTCCTCACTGTGTCTGTGTGAGCAGAGATAGATTCTCTATGTGAGGGTGACATCAGGTCACTGGTTACTCAACATGTTTGAGTGAGTGCAGGTTGTCATGGTGACTCATGGACTCCATATTTGGGCATGAGTGACTCACGGTGACATCATCATGATGATGTAATCAGCAGTACAGTGACATCACACATTCCAGCTCCTGTAGATTCAGTGTTTTTCTGACGTTGTCATGACAACACCTCCATGTCTTTGACCCCGGAGCCCCATAAGACGAGATTTGTCGTTAAAAATGTTACAAATTATGTAAAAGAAACAAAAACATTTCCCTAAAATAGCAGATCTACAAGCTCGCAGCGCGGCACCGAGTGCCGCGCTGCGAGCTTGTAGATCTGCTATTTTTGAAAGATCTTGAATTTATACTTATAGATTTATACTTAGCTCTGTTTAGCTCTCGGAGAGAGCTACACCCGAGAGCAACCAAACATAACATGTCTTGTCTTTTAGTTCTACTGGATCTCTTCTCCACCAGTCCCTCCCTGACATTTTAGTCTAGTTTTTATTTGTTGATGAAATTGTAAATATATTTTTGTCAGAATGTTGTCAATCACTCTGGATTCAAACATCTACTGAATGTGTTGTTAATGAACTCTAATCAATCATTGTTTATTCATTGATTCATTTACAGATCATTATTTCCTCACTCATTCCATTATTGTGCTTTCATTGAATATTAATGTGATGCTGTTCTCATTGTTCACATGTTATTGTATGATCATGTGTAGAAGTAATAATTGTTTAATAAATTGATTGTTGACAGTCTGTCGTTGTTCCTGTGTATTAATATTCATAGTGTTGTCATGACAACATGGCCACAGCTCATTGGTCATGTATAATAACTAGGTTGGATCTCATTGGTCATGTATAATAACTAGGTTGGATCTCATTGGTCATGTATAATAACTATGTTGGATCTGTTGGAACAATTTAAGGTTATTTAATGTTTCCATGTGTTTTCTCCTGGGTTATCATGCTGAGATCACTGCATTAAAAACATGTAATGCCTTCAAACTAGGGGTGTAACGATAGTAACTGCATTGAAATATCGTTTTTAACTTAAAAAATCGAAGTAAATCGAAATGATAACAGCTAAAATCAAATCGTATCGTTTGATTTTGTATCGTATCGAATCGGCAGTGCAAAGAATCGATTGTATCGTATTTAGCATGTTTAAGAAGAAAAAATGAAAAGGAGGGCTTTAATTACTTGTCCTTTCCATATAGCTACACTGGTCTATGGATAAATGTGTGTAATCTCTGGTTTCATGTCAAGGTGCAGGTTTGTCAATATACAATGTCCAAGTATTTGGCAGATAATCACTGTGTTTACTTATTTATATCCATAATAATACATGTTTCCCTTAAAGACCTGCACTATCCACACCTTTCACACAGATTTACTTTCTTTACTAAATAGTTACTATATCAATTTTAAATCATTGAATCGAATCGTATCGTATCGACATGAATGAACCAATATCGTCCATGTATCGTATCGTCAACCATGTATCGTGATATGTATCGAATCGCTATTAAAATGTATTGTTACACCTCTACTTCAAACAGCTATGATAATATTTTCTTTATTGTTTAAAGCAGGGGTCTTCAACAGGGGGTCCGGTACCCCTAGGGGGTCCTCAGAGTTACTACAGGGGGTCCTCCAAATCTTTGAGTGATAGAAACCTTTTTTTCTCCTTTTTTTATATATTTACCACTTGAACCCTAGCGTTAACCATATTAACTCATAATGCAACTCTTTTGGCTATGCTAAAATAGCAGATCTACAAGCTCATAGGGCGTAATTTAGTCGTTTGGTGCCAGAGTAGTTGGCGGAAATCCCCCCACGTCCACGGACCCCCAGGGGTCACGGACTGTGCACCAGGGGGTCCCCAGTAAACTAGTTCACACCATATTTTTTGCATTTTAAACATATTAACTCATAATGCAACTCTTTTGGCTATGCTAAAATAGCAGATCTACAAGCTCATAGGGCGTAATTTAGTCGTTTGGTGCCAGAGTAGTAGCGGAAATCCCCCCACGTCCACGGACACCCAGGGGTCACGGACTGTGCACCAGGGGCTCCTCAGTAAACTACTTTGTGCCAGATTTTATACTTTGAGTTTACATTTTGAGCATTTTGTTCTCTATGGGCTATCAAAAGAATAGTAGATCTACAAGCTCATAGTGTGTCATTTGGTCACTGGGTGCCAGACTAGTGGGCGGTGACCTCTACTCTTCCGGGGACCCCACAGGGGTCCTTGCGGGCTTACCAGGGGGTCCCCAGTAAACTAGTTCACACAACATTTTATGCACTTTAACCATACTGCTTTCTGTTGGCTATTCAAAAATAGCAGATCTACAAGCTCATAGTGTGTCATTTGGTCACTGGGTGTCAGACTAGGGTGCGAGGACCCCCATCCGTCCGCTTCACCCACAGGGGTCAAAATAGCAGACGTACAAGCTCACAGCAATATTTTCATCCCATTCTATAAATGTCTTCCAAATCAGTGCTTCTCAAACTGTTTCATGTCAAGGACCCCCAAAATGACACGTGTTTGGCCGTGGACCCCCATCTCAAAATATCTTGTTCCAGTCACAAATGTTCGCTTTTAAAAATATGTATTCAAATAAAATAAGAAATAGCAAACCTACAAGCTCACAGCGCAGCACTCGGTGCCGTGCTGTGAGCTTGTAGATCTGCTATTTTTCATTAGGCCTTGTTAAAGCATAAAATAATGGTTAAAGTGCTTCCATGTCTTATTTCGAGTGTGTGTGTGTGTGTGTGTGTGTGTGTGTGTGTGTGTGTGTGTGTGTGTGTGTGTGTGTGTGTGTGTGTGTGTGTGTGTGTGTGTGTGTGTGTGTATGTGTGTGTGTGCGTGCGTGAGTTGTGTATCAGTCAGTGAATGATGTATTTAATGTTTACTGTATTTTCTCATCAGATTTCCAGCGTCTCACTCTGGACACAAACACAGCACACAGATGGCTCTCTCTGTCTGAACATCGTGACAGGTTTGATGGACTGGTTCAGGTTCTGTGTACAGAGGGTCTGACTGGACGCTGTTACTGGGAGGTAGAGAGCAGTGGAAGGGTTCAGATAGCAGTGACTTATAGAGGAATCAGCAGGAAAGGAAGTGGTGATGACTCCCTGCTTGGACACAATAACATGTCTTGGAGTCTGGACTGTGATGGTGTTGATGGTAACAGTTACAGTGTCAGACACAATAATAAGCAGACTGACCTCCCTGTCAGGGCCTCTAGGGGCTCCAACAGAGTAGCAGTGTTTTTGGACTGTCCTGCCGGGACTCTATCCTTCTACACAGTGTCCTCTGGCTCACTGACACACCTGTACACCTTCCACAACACATTCACTGAACCTCTCTATGCTGGGTTCTGGTTAGACTGGAGAGACCCCTCCTCCTCAGTGTGTCTGTGTGAGCAGAGATAAGAGTCTCTATGTGAGGGTGACATCAGGTCACTGGTTACTCAACATGTTTGAGTGAGTGCAGGTTGTCATGGTGACTCATGGACTCCATATTTGGGCATGAGTGACTCACAAGGACATCATCATGATGATGTAATCAGCAGTACAGTGACATCACACATTCCAGCTCCTGTAGATTCAGTGTTTTTCTGACGTTGTCATGACAACACCTCCATGTCTTTGACCCCGGACCCCCATAAGACGAGATTTGTCGTTAAAAATGTTACAAATTATGTAAAAGAAACAAAAACATTTCCCTAAAATAGCAGATCTACAAGCTCGCAGCGCGGCACCGAGTGCCGCGCTGCGAGCTTGTAGATCTGCTATTTTTGAAAGATCTTGAACATTTGTGCAGGTGAATATTTTTGACCTGATTCTATTCTAAATTCTTCTAAATCTGTGGCCTAAAACTATTTCATGTCAAGGACCCCCAAAATTACATGTAATTGGCCACGGACCCCCATCTCAAAATGTGTTGTTCCAGGGACCGCCAGAAGCAAAGTTTGCTTTGTAAAATATACATTCAAAGGTTTGCACTAATGTTCATGGTTTTTCAAAAATAGCAGACCTACAAGTTCACAGCGCGTCTTTTGGTCGTTTGGTGACAGAGTAGTGTTTGGTGACCTCCATGCGTCTGGGGACCCCACAAGGGTCATGGACTGCGTACCAGTGGGTCCCCAGAAAAAGTAGTTAACATAGCATCACAATCATTTGAACCACTTTATCCATTTGTATGTTGGCTATTCAAAAACAGCAGATCTACAAGCTCACAAAGCGTTGCAAAAAATGTTCAGATGGGGGTCCCTGGTACAAATATGTTCAAATCGGGGTCCCTGGTCAAATCCATATTAATGTCAAACTCTATGGTATAAAATGAGTCATCACCACAGGGAGCTTTAGATCTTAGATTAGATCAGATAGAAGTGCACAAACCTCCACTCCACACATTTATAAATATGTATCATAAATACTGTCCATCAATGATGATGATGATGTGAATATCATTGTCATACTTGTGTCTCTTATGTAGATACAAACTCATTTTATGTATATTTTATTTTTGATATAGATAGAGATAAAGTGTATATTTGATCATGTCATTGTCACAGTATCAATTTTCTTGTATTTAAACCTTTATACTGAACCACTTGAACCCCATATACTTTATTGACTGGGGTTCCCCAGGGTTATGTAATTGGTCCCCTGCTTTTCCCCCCACCTCTACACCAGATCTCTTGGGTGAAAATAGCAGATCTACAAGCTGTCTAATAGCTAAGATCTACGTCACAAAGTGACACATTGTGAGCAGTGTTCATTGTGACAGCAGATTATTGTCATATTTTAGTCATTCTGTTTTTTTTTTTTTAATTGACTTAAATGTCAAAAAATGTAAAAAAAAATATATATAGAAAAGAAACAAACATTTTCCCTAAAATAGCAGATCTACAAGCTCACAGTGCGGCACTGAGTTCCGAGTGCCGCACTGCGAGCTTGCAGATCTGCTATATTTGAAAAATCGTGAACACTAATTTTGTGCAGGTCTTTGAATATTTTTATACCGGATTCTTCTAAATCAGTGGTCCTCAAACCTTTCCTCAAACCTTTCATGTCAAGGACCCCCAAAATGACATGTAATTGGCCGTGGACCCCCATCTCAAAATGTGTTGTTATAGGGACCACCCAGAAGCAAAGTTTGCTTTTAAAACTATACATTCAAAGGTTTGCACAAATGTTCATGGTTTAAAACAATAGCAGATCAACAAGCTCACAGTGCGTCATTTGGTCGTTTCATGCCAGAGTGGTGTTCGGTGACCTCCATGCGTCTGGGGACCCCACAGGGTCATGGACTGTGTACCAGGGGGTACTGATTTATACTTAGCTCTGTTTAGCTCTCGGAGAGAGCTACACCCGAGAGCAACCAAACATAAAATGACTTGTCTTTTAGTTCTACTGGATCTCTTCTCCACCAGTCCCTCCCTGACATTTTAGTCTAGTTTTTATTTGTTGAGGAAATTGTAAATATGTTTTGTCAGAATGTTGTCAATCACTCTGGATTCAAACATCTACTGAATGTGTTGTTAATGAACTCTAATCAATCATTGTTTATTCATTGATTCATTATCAGATCATTATTTCCTCACTCATTCCATTATTGTGCTTTCATTATGTGATGCTGTTCTCATTGTTCACATGTTATTGTATGATCATGTGTAGAAGTAATAATTGTTTAATAAAGTGATCGTTGACAGTCTGTCGTTGTTCCTGTGTATTAATATTCATAGTGTTGTCATGACAACATGGCCACAGCTCATTGGTCATGTATAATAACCAGTAAGACTCCCTAATCGGGAGATAAGCGACCGTAGGTCACTTATCTCCACAAATAGGGCAAAAATTTGTTTTTCCAAAATCTTCCTGATCCATGTTGATGACATGAGTGTAGACATACTGTGTAGTGATTTTCGTGATTTTAGGGCAAAATCTGTAGGAGCAGTGTCCAAAAATGTGTTTTTAAAAATCGGCCTGAAGGTGGCGCTATATGGGACAGATTCATGTTGATGGGATGAGTGTAGACATACTGTGTAGCAATTTGCGTGATTTTAGGGCCAAAACTGTAGGAGCAGTGGCCAAAAAATTATTTTAAAAATCGGCCTGAAGGTGGCGCTAGAAGAGGGCCATGTGAGAAATGAGGGGTGGGGTGTCCGCGTTGCCTTGGCGGACAAATAGGTACCGGCCGCGGCTCTCCCGGACGCTCCTAGCCCGAGTTACGGCATTTTATGTGAGCTGCAGTGGAGGGGGTCCTCCACTGGGGGCGTCACGCCTTTTGCATCCGTTCTGGAGCACCAGGAGTGGGTGGTCCCCGGGAATCCCCCGTGAGCAGCCCCGTTGGGGTGGTCATTTGGTCATTTTTGCACATTTGGTCATTTTGTACACTTGAGCTCCGGGGGTCCTTGGAGGTTGTAGTTTGGCAGGTAAGGAGTGTGTGTGCAAAATTTGGCAGGGATGGGGGCAACGGTTGTGGAGATATGAGCAGGGCAAAAGTGTGACGTGTGACTCACTCAGGGACGGACAGCCGGTGGAGGTTTTGGTAGTAATAACTAGGTTGGATCTCATTGGGAAAATGCCTTTTTGTTTGTTTGTTTGTTTTGAAATCTTTATACCGGTTACAGTTACCTTGTAGATGTTGATTATTATTACAAAACCTTCACTTTCAACACTTTATATACATTGGCTATTTGAAAATAGCTGATCTACAAGCTCACACCCAGGGGCGCAGGAGGCATTTTAAAAGTGAAGGGGACATATCTGGGAGGTATGTGCGCGCGCGTAGCGTGCACGAAAAATTTTGGGGTATCCCCCCCACTTTTGGTGATATCCCCCCCACTTTTGCCCCGAGGAGGGGGGGACATATCCCCTCCACTTGAGCTGAATTACACAGTTGTTTTATGCAGATTTCAAGTCATTTTTAAAATGAAATACACATGAATTCATTAAGTCTATATTAGATCTTTTTATTGAAGGAGTAACAGGCCAACAGCTGCAGCACTTTATTTTTATACACAGTATATATTTTTTTTCCCTAAAAATATACTGTATTACCAGAGATCACACTAGTATTTTAAACTGCCGGTCAGCGTGACATGGCACGATTAAAATCTACCAGACATCTAATAAAAAGACCTTTCATAGATATCTGTATGCATTAATGACAACCAGGTCCGTATAAAAGCAGCCTAACACAACCATAAGCATTATGTTTTGGATTGAACTGTTTGAACATAATGCATAGGCTATCCACAATTGTAGGGCCAACTTGCACAAATACTGTACATTAATTACTGTACCCACATTACCATTTGCGCATTGGCGTGACATGTTAAGTAATAAATTAGGATACTCACAAGTTATATTGTGGATACAAGCAGTGGATGCTGTCCCAGCGTCTGGTTTAATAGGACAGGACAGCCTTTTGGGGAAGTTGACAACATAATTGCTCCTCAGATATATATTCCATTCAAGGTAACGTTTTAACGTGTCCAGCTGTCCACATGACATGATTAACATCGTGTTTCATCTGACTGGATACGACCATAGGATGCGACAGACAGACCAGTGTTACGTCCATGTTTGTTGTTGCCATCTTAAAATGAGCGTGCATTGTTGTTAATTAGTGGTTGAACAATCTTGCCAACTTTACTCACAAGTGCCCTCTCGTTTGAAAGGCTCTGTGATGTATTCTAACTAATAACAACTTGTTTTGATAGTCCATCCAACAACTAAACCGCGCGCCTAGCTCGTATTACAAAGTCAAGCCGATCGGTGTGCACTGCAGCGTCACAGGCACAGCGACAGCGTGATAGAGGGGGGCCCATTGAGGGGGGCTTCCGATGGAGGGTCATTCGCATTGAGCGTCATTTATTTGGACTGAGATTTACCGGCAGTCGGAGTCCCCCCTGGCAACAGGACATAGGCAGAACTAGCACGTTAAAGGGGGCCAAAATGTGAGAGGGGGTTTTCGATGGACGATCATTTGCATTGACCATCATTTGGACTTAGACTGACGGGCAGTCGGAGGCCCCCCTGACGGCCGAGGCCCGTTTCAATTGAAACCAATGAAACATAGTTAAGGCCGCCAATGTGTACAGTATTATCGATCATATGTGACTAGGTCTGGTACTTTGTTCCTTATGTCTGCATTGGTCATTTTTCTTTTTTGTACAGATTATCCAAGTACAGAATCTAAGCTTTCATATGATGTATCATTTGTTGGAATTGGAGCATATTTGAAGAAGTTATGGACATTTTAAACTTGTTGCACCATAAACCCCAAAGTGCTTAAAAAGCCATTTGAATGCCAGGAACATTTTTACACCTCTAGGTCGCCAGAAGTGGGTGTGACAATGGGAGGGACAATAGGTACTTACCTACACCCCTAAATCACTCCCCCAAGTCAAACCACACCCACAGTGGTAGCTGTCAACTTCAAATTTACTTTTATTTACTACAATTATTTAAAACTACTATTTAGTAGTAGACCTGTGGTAATATATTGTGCTATAGTGCTTGCAGCCATGTCAGAAATAGTGGCCAGTGGTCTTTTCTACCTCCTCCCCTCCTTATATGCTCATCCTGTCATTTTCTTCTTTTTGTAGTTTTTATTTTTCACTAAAATAGTGTGTTACAAAATTACCTAAATTTTATAATTAAGTAAAAGTATCAATACTGCAATGTAGAATCACTCTGTTACAAGTAAAAGTCCAGAATTAAAAATGTACTTGAGTAAAAGTACAAAAGTATTGGTATCCAAATGTACTTAAAGTACCAAAATTAAAAGTACAAAATGTTTGAAAATAGCAGATCTACAAGCTCACAACGCGTCGCACCGCAATGCGTTGTGAGCTTGTAGATCGGCTATTTTCAAATAGCCTTGGTATAACATAGGGCTAAAGTGGTTTATGTATGTTTTAAACTTTAGTTGCTTTGTAGATTAGCATTATTGGGCTAAATGTAAAGACGCTACGCTGCGCCATCCGTGAATTCAACACAATCTGCTGTTGAGCAGTTTAACCAATTTGCTACGTACGTCTACACAAACGGTCAGATTAAAAAGATAAATTGCTTAGTGAAGGCTCACGGATGTCACCATAGGGTACGCTCCAGCAGAATGTCCCGTAATGATCTTATTATTTAACGAGGAGCATTTTAATCCGATCGGTCGTCGTTTCCTTAAAAAGGTATTAATGTATCTAAGTGCAGTACACCTCGCAACCGATGGGGTCGCATGGAGGAAAAACAACAGAAAATGGCGTCTGATCGGATTAAAATGCTGTTTATTAAACAATACGAAAGATACGGGTAATTCTGCTTGAGCGTACCATACTGTGACATCTGTGAGACTTCAGTAAGCACTTTATCTTTGAAATATGAACGTTTTTGTAGACGTACGTAGCAAATAGGTTTAACTGCTCAACACGAGGTTGAAGTGAATGTATTACGTGCGCAACACCGTTAGCCTGTCGGCTAACTGTGCTTTATATAACATCGTCGAGTGTTTGTGTAACTTCAGTCAGATTGAAGGATCATCTGACTCTGATAATGAACCACAATCTACAGGCTACGCTTAACCGCCTCGCGTTGTGAGCTTGTAGAAGAGCAAAAATAGAGTTTGGTTGCGTTTTATACAACAGATGCCTACGTTAGCCTGCAGCTAGCGCTAGCTAACGTTAGCGTTAGCCGTTAGCCACTGCTAACTGCGTGAAGCTAACGCTATAGCGTATCTCGCAACTCGGCCACTAGTCTGTAGTATAACAAAGCCCCGCCGTTCTCGAACGCTTCTTGCCTTTTGTGAACATTATATCCAAAAAGTAAAGGTCCTATGCCGGTCTCTCATCTGTTTACTTCATTAGCGTCATTAGAGAGAGTGTTTACACACTAGAACCAGATGCACCATGCTGTATGGGCAGTGCTCAGAGCGTGAACACGAGTGAAACCTGAGGAACAATGGATTCCGTCGGCCAATCGAAACGCTATGCAAATCTAAAGAGCTGACTTCTCCGCCTCCAGAAACGGTCTGTAATCTCTTCCAAAGTAAGGCAACTTTACTACACCAGTGTTAACATTTGGCAACCTTAACAAAGATATCTTATGGAATGAAAACATTCTAATATATTCAAACTGTCTTAATAGAAAAAAAACGAAAAACAAAGCAAAAAATAAACCAATCTTATTTTCGCATTTTCTGACTTTTAAAAACGGCGACATATGGACCTTTCCACCAGCACCAGTCACATATTTGCGGCTTTTTCTTGGACCTGAACACTGGAGGGGATATCCCCCCCACCCAAAAAAAGTGGAGGTGTTAATCCCCCCCGTCCCCCCCTACCCCCTGCGCGCATGCTCACACCGCTTGTAGGTCTGCCATTTTCAAAAGATATCCATACATTTGTGAAAACTTGTGAAATGAGACGTTCACTTGCAATTGACCGATCGCTATGCCCCTCCTAAAGCCGTCCTTGTCCAATGCCAAGTTAGCAACAGGTTATTAACGCAGCAGACTTGGCAAGCTGCCATGGCGGCGCGCATCGGTGTCTGGCTGCTAGATAGAGATGGGATTTATGGTTCTTTGAAGTGAACCGGATCTCTGAGATCCGTTCCTTTCAAAGAGCCGTTCAAAAGACTGGCTCATTTTAGTTACTGGTTACTTTGTAGATTTTGATTATGATTGTAAATCACTTCCACCCATATAGGCCTATACATTTTGGCCATTGGATACATTTCTGGCATTTGAAAATAGGTGATCTACAAGCTCACAATGTGTCACGTTGCGATGCATTGTGAGCTTGTAGATCGGCTATTTGCAAATGATTTTTCTACATTTTACTCATTGGAAAACCTGTGAAACAGGACATTCTGCATAATGAGTACGTTCTAATATTGGTACTTTAAGTACATTTTGAAACCAATACTATTTTACTTTTACTCTAGTACATTAATAACATTCCAAACTTGATTGCAGTATTGATATGTTTACCTAAGTAAAGACATGTAGTACCTTTCCCACCACTGAATCATATCGTTCATTTCAAAGAGTCGTTCAACAGACTCGATTCGTTCGCGAACGTCCCACCCACTCGCTTCCGTGTCACAAACACTGAAACAAAAACAGAACGGATTGCACTGACCTACACAAACCCACGGGAATAATTTAGGAGCACTTCATGAGAAAATATAACTGGTAAAACTTGTGTACTGTATGTTAATCTGACTTTAGTATAGGCTATTGTTTTCTTCCTGGACGTGCGTTTGTTTGTGGCAGGTTAGTCTGCAGCTGGGTGCTATTGCTGCACGCCGCCATGGCAGCTTGCCAAGGCACCCGCCTTAGTAACCTGTCGCTAAACGTGGCATTGGGCAAGCACGGCTTTAGGAGGGGCATAGCGATCGGTCAATTGAGTGAAAACTGCTGTTTGGACGCCCTCTAGTGTCCGTTAGCAGAAGTACTTGATGTCTGATCATGGATGTCATGTTGTTGTTTTTAGATGTTTAAATAGTTTTATTTTTACACTAGATTTAAATTCATGGATGCACTGGCTGTCTGTGGCTCTGTTTTGGTCTCATATGTGTTGTATTGTGTTTACTAATCATTTTAAGTAACTAAGTACATTTACTTAAGAACTGTGCTTAAGGATAATTATTAGGTATTTGTACTTTACTTGAGTATTTCCAATTTCCAACAGGCCTACTTTTACTTCTACTCCACAACATCTCAGACCCAAATATTGTACTTTTACTCGACTACATTTATATGGAAACCTTAGTTACTTTGTAGATTTGGATTATTATTACAAAGCATCCATCCATTGATAAGCACTTAATATTTAGTGTTGATATATTTGTGGAGATACGGGCCTTAAACAAGGAGCTCCAAACACTTTGTTGGGCTCAAAACAAAATGAGATCCAGGCTTTTTGCAATCAGAGCTCCGAACAAATCTCTCCTGAAACTCACAACCAGTGGTGGAAAAAGTAGAAAACTCACATTATTTGCTTTAAGTAAAAATATCAATACCACAATGTAGACATAGAAACAGACTGTCAGTGAAGCCAACATACATTAAGGAGCTCTTAATACATTAAAGGGATTCTTCACTTTAAAAAAAAACTTTTGGTCATTTTATCATCTAATCAGGCTTTTATGAACACCATGAACAGATTTTAATATGCTTCATTCAATATTTAGATATTTGATGTAAATGTTATCAGGAGGTTTGATCCAGAGCCGCTCCACATACACACCCATTGTAACTTCAAACTCCATTTTAACCATGATTGATTCATCAAAAACGTGTGTGTGTGTGTGTGTGTGTGTGTGTGTGTGTGTGTGTGTGTGTGTGTGTGTGTGTGTGTGTGTGTGTTTGTGTGCGCGCGCACGCACACACACACACACACACACACACACACACACACACACACACACACACACGCGTGTGTAAAAGTAACACAGTAACAATAAAAAAGATACAAATTGCAACTGTAGATTATTTTTCTAGAGTTGCAACAGCAACCATTGCCAGCCCATGCATGTGTAGCACTGAGGCCTCCTGTTTGGCCAGAAGCCATGAGACTGCAGCAACAGCAATCAGGTAAATAAACATTCAACTTGCACTGTCAATTGTAACTTGTGTTGTGTTGTGCGATGGAGCCACGTTGGTGCGTGCTGCTATAGCGGCGATATGCAAGGGATGGCCGGGCTTTGAGTTGTGTGTTAGCCTTACACATTAAGACATCTCCTAGTGAGACTTCTGCATTTGTTACCTTTACCACAATGTGGAAGTCTCTCTAGGAGATGTCTTAATGTAAGGCTAAGCTGCGTGTCACGGCTGGACACTTCTACTGCTGCTGTTTTGTAATCTCTCATCACTCGCTGTCTGTGGCTGTAGTCTTCAGTGCTCTCTTTCTCTGTGACCGTTGTCTGTGATTTGTTTCTGCTTTTGTCTGGTTTTGGTTGGGTTTGTTTGTTGTTGGTGCTGTGGGTTCTTGACTTGTGAGGTGTGTGCAGTGGTATAAAGTAACTAAGTACATTTACTTAAAAGTACTGTACTTTAGTACAATTGTGAGTTATTTGTTTCACTGCTACTTTACATCTCGGATCCAAATATTGTAGGCTACTTTTACTCCACTAGTTATAGTTAGCCGCAAATTGCAACACTAGATTGTTTTATAATCGGATGAATCTAGGGTTGCAATACCTCCCATATGCAGCCAATGCGTAAAAACGTTATTTTGCTATCTGATAGTATTAAACGACGTCAAACTCACCAATATTGCGGCTCTATGGAAAGCTTGGAATTTACTCTTTCTATCTGCAAAGTGTTTGTTTCAGAAAAATCCACCGTAAACATGTTATGATTTATTTTCGGTCAAGAAATCCGAGCGGACATGGTTTATTTTCTAAGTGTTGAACTTCGGAAGCGCTCGTCTTCTATAACGCAACGTCCCGCTGCCTCCTGCATTATGTGACATTTAGAACCAGGTGGGTACAGGACTGCTGAGCGATTTTCCACAAGCGCTTCCAAACTCCAGGACTTTGAAAAAATAATCACCTGAACCAAATGTCTTGATAGAAACTGGCTCATAACATGTCTACGGTGGATTTTTCTGAAACAAACACTTTGCAGATAGAAAGAGTAAATTCCAAGCTTTCCATAGAGCCGCAATAATGGTGAGTTTGACGTCGTTTAATACAATCAGATAGCAAAATAACGTTTTGACGCATTGGCTACATATGGGAGGTATTGCAACCCTAGATTCATCCGATTATAAAAAAAATCTAGTGTTGCAATTTGCGGCTACAGTAACAGTATTGAAACACAGTTGCTCACATAATAATTATCTGATTATTATTATCCGCATCTGGTACAGCAATTTAAAATCACCTAAACCACAGCGCAGTAGCAGGGGCTTTTATTTCAGCTCCCAAAAACTGGTATCTGTTGTAGGTATTATAGATAATAAAAAAGAATGTTCATTATCACTAGCCTATATAAAACAATATGTGCCCCCTCACAATTTTCAACAGCCCCCTTAGTCATTTCATCCTGCAGCCGGCCCTGGTTTGCAGATATTCATTATGATATTATAAAACATAAACCACTCTTTAGCCCATTTTATGGGAAAATAGTAGATCTACAAGCTCGTAGATCTGCTATTTTACATTTTGATGCAACCATATTGTAGCCTATAGGCTTATGTTTACCTTGTTGTCACTAGACTAATTACAGAGCCATAAGGTGCTTGTATTTTTCTTATTGTATTTAATATTTGTGTTAATATTCACATATTTTAAGATTATATTCAATAAATTATATTCAATAAATAATGTTTAGACCCCTACTTAAAGTAGCTCAACTCTACCTTTGAAATGAGCTCAGTGCGGTGCTTCTCAAACTGGGGTCCAGGGACCCCCAGGGTTCCTCCAGTGGGCTCTAAATGGACCCTTACAGGTCCATGTGTTTCCATTTATTCATTCTCCAGAACCAACCGTCTCAGTTCAGTCAGTGTGTTGGTGTTTGCATGACTTTCATCATTGACTGATTATTGTTGTGGTAACTGACGTGCAGTTACCCAATGTGGCCACAGGGTGGCATCTCAGTGCAGCATCATGTGGTAAAAAACAGACAGTTATTGTAGAAGAGGCATATTTATCATCAGCAGTAATAACAGAGTGGTACAACATTTTTATTTGTATTTATTTTTTACTAAATAACTACTTTAGCATTGTTTTCATTGTTATTGTTGTTGCCTAGTACATATTTAAAGATGGGTGCCATAGTTCTGTTCTTTTTTCTGTTTTGTATGTGTCTATGGAGTTAACATTACTCTAACAGACCCCCAGGTGTGGTTATAATATGTTTTGTATGTGTCTATGGAGTTAACATTACTCTAACAGACCCCCAGGTGTGGTTATAATATGTTTTGTATGTGTCTATGGAGTTAACGTTACTCTAACAGACCCTCAGGTGTGGTTATAACATGTTTTGTATGTGTCTATGGAGTTAACATTACTCTAACAGACCCCCAGGTGTGGTTATAATATGTTTTGTATGTGTCTATGGAGTTAACATTACTCTAACAGACCCCCAGGTGTGGTTATAATATGGTTTGTATGTGTCTATGGAGTTAACCTTACTCGGTAGCACTTTACAATAATGACCTGTTATAAATCATTTATAAACATTTATAAGCAGTTTATAGATGAGTAATAAACATGAACAAACTGTTTATTGACATTTGTAAATGTTTAACTAAACATTTATAACTGTTTTAAACATCATTTACATGTTATTAGTAAGGTATTAGTAAGTAGTAAACTAATCATGAATAAACCATTTATATACTTTTGTAAATGCTTACTAAATAATTTATAACCAATGCTAAAATTCACATAATGTGTAGGTAGGAATGCATTTACAAATGTCTGTTAAGGTGACCTACATGTGTTGTTCATGTTTAATATACACTTTGTAGATGTTATCAAGAGCCCTAATGTAAAGTGAAGACTATTCATTGCAACCGTGAGGTTGCAAGTTACTATACAAACCTCCACCGGATGTCCGTCCATCTGTCCGTCACATCCCATCACGTCACGTCACGTCACGTCACGCCACACTTTTGGCCCTACTTTTATTTCTGGCACCGTTGCCCCTATCCATGCCAAATTTTGCACACACTCCTTGGCTGCCAAACCACAACCTCCGCCCCTGATTTCTCACATGCCCCTCTTCTAGCGCCACCATGAGGTTGCTTATCTCCCAATTAGGGAGTCTTACTGGTTATTTACATCTGTCTGTTAATGTGGCCTCCTTGTTTGTTCATGGTTATGCTTTGTAAAACATTCCTTAAATATCTATAAATCATTAGTAGATGTTATCAAGAGCCCTAATGTAAAGTAAAGACTATTCATTATTTACAACTGTCTGTCTGTTAATGTGGCCTCCATGTTTGTTCATGTTTAGCAGTTTGGCAAGTTTGGCATGGATAGGGGAAACGGTGCCGGAGATAAGAGTAGGGCCAAAAGTGTGACGTGACGTGACGTGACGTGACGTGACGTGACGTGACGTGACGTGACGTGACGTGACGGACAGACTGACGGAGGGACTGACAGACAGCCGGGGGAGGTTTTCATAGTAACTTGCAACCTGATGGTCGCAATGAATAGTCTTCACTTTACATTAGGGCTCTTGATAACATCTACAAAGTGTATATTAAACATGAACAACACATGTAGGTCACCTTAACAGACATTTGTAAATGCATTCCTACCTACACATTATGTGAATTTTAGCATTGGTTATAAATTATTTAGTAAGCATTTACAAATGTATATAAATGGTTTATTCATGATTAGTTTACTACTTACTAATACCTTACTAATAACATGTAAATGATGTTTAAAACAGTTATAAATGTTTAGTTAAACATTTACAAATGTCAATAAACAGTTTGTTCATGTTTATTACTCATCTATAAACTGCTTATAAATGTTTATAAATGATTTACAACAGGTCATTATTGTAAAGTGCTACCCATTACTCTAATAGACCCCCAGGTGTGGTTATAATATGCAAATATGTCTTCCCTGTTTATTTTTGGTTTCTTCCTGAAAAGTGGGACTGAGTTACCATGGACCAAGGTGGAGGGGGCCTTAATTATTTTATACTTTAGCTATTGAAAAATATCAGATATACAAGCTCACAGCGCGGCACGAGTGCCGCACTGCGAGCTTGTAGATCTTTTTTTTTTTGTGAAAAGTGTGAAAATCTGTGCAAATCTTTAAGCGAACAACTCAAATTTTGCTTCTGGTATTTTGAGATGGGGGTCCGTGGCCAAATAGATGTCATTTTGGTGGTCCTTGACATGAAAAGGTTTGAGCACCACTGACATAGAAACATAGGTTTTTCAAAAAGCCTTAGAAGGATTTGAAATATTCACACATTTTCACGATTAAAAAAAAAAAAGTCTGCCTTCGTTCCATTTTGGGGGCTGGGCAGCCAACAAAGTAAATCGTCACTGTCAGGCAGAAACCTCATACCTCCAAGTTTTTACCTCCCAGCTTCATCATACAAGGCCGTCGCACAAAAGTAGTGAAAACAGCAGATCTACAAGCACTGTGTGCTTGTAGATCGGCTGTTTTCACTAGTTTAAATCATTTTTAAAATGATAAATACAAAACAAACGGTTTTGGACATACAAGGTTTCCACCCAACAACGACAAAATGTAACTCATGTAATTGGCTCACTGGCTTGTCACTTGCCATGATCTGAAATGGCAAATCTTTGAGTAGCAGCAGCGCTATAGAGAGATCTCTCTCTATAGCGCGCAACGAGGGCCTCTCCAACTCTTTTTCCCGGGCTGAATCAGGGGCCCAGCACGTCCCTGACGTGCATGTTGGAGACCATGTTCCTGTAGGATGGGAGAGAAATCCATCTGCAGACTGCTGATCTGCCAAGGGCCGTCAGAGCCGTCTGGGAGAAATGACAGGCCCTGTGCCAATTAGCGAGAGATACAGTAAATCCCATAGCCCGAAGGGACGGTCAGCCATTTTACTGGTTGTTGTCGGTTGTCAGGGAGATAGCACAGCCAATCGGTTGAGGCTCTTTCTTGCGTCCTGCAGGTTGCCATGTTTGTGACAATTTAATATGAAAACAAAACTAAATCAATTGACCAAAACCCAGATCCCCTCCACCCACCAGCTTCGACTGCTCTCTTCGCATTCAATCGGACTTTTTCACCATTTATCAGACGTTTGAATGCACGGAGTCTCCACGGGGTATCCACGGGGTATCCTGTTTCCGTGCACTTGATGTACGCATGCGCCGATATCTGTCGCCTCGAATATTATATTCCCCTCACGGGAATCGAACCCAAACCGTGGGTTTGTTGCATCTGTGCTCTACTGACTGAGCTAATGAACGGATGTTGTGACTCCTTTTTTGTGCATTTATCTTTGACGTGGATAGTGGGGGAGACGTGCAGTGGGGTAGACGTGGATAGTGAGGGACTGAATATTTACTATTCTGTCCATAACGGCATATATCTCGGTAACGCGGCTGAGTGGGATTGGTCGCCGTTCCCACCGCTCGTCGCGGCAACTCGGCTCGCTAGCGCTGTCGGTGGTCATCGGCGCCCAATACCGCGCTGCTCCGTCGGGGTCTGTGGCGTGGAGCGTTACACCGGGGAACAGAGAATCCATGGCATCTAGTTCGATGCTGGAATTCAGCTCAGTTTTTGTTATTGTATACCTCTGAGGTTGACCACTAGATGTCGACATTTCACTACTAATCAAGCCACTGTTTCATTGTTTTTTTATCAACCGTCCACTGTGAGATACCGGGATACCCAGAATTGAGTATCCGAGATACCAGACCATTCAAACACTTGAAAATACTTTCAATAATTTCTCATTCAATGCACTGAAATCATTCGAAACAGGTGCTCTACCACTACACCCCATGCCGTGATTATTTAGGAGGATTCATCATGTAAGCAAACCTAGATTTTAGGTCTGTGATGGAAAGTGATTTGTAAAAAAAAAAAGTGATTATGTAAAAAAAAAAAAAAAACATAAAACAATAAAAGCCTAGTGCGAGACCCCCCAGGTGCGAGGCCCCCCATGTGCGAGGTATAGATGATGCTGTGTGCGTCCAGGGCTGATCATTTGGGGTTGAACATGAGTTTGGCCTTTGTTGTGTTCATTATAGTATGCATATGCACTACTGACTGACTGAGCCGCTAGGGGGGTGTAGAGTGGTGGAGAGGGAAGGAAGTGAGGAAAGGAAGGAGACAGGCGGGAGGAAGTATGTATGGCTGTTGTATACATGTGAGAGAGAAGTAAAGAGAACGCTCCCTGATTACCTGCGTCCTTGTGTTATATCTTTGCACTAACATAACAAGTGGCGACGAGGTGAAAACCGAAAATGGCCCTGCTTGGATTACAACCACCACCTGCATTCCTGGAGTGCCCGGGAGAACCGAAAGTAGCGTTTGACGCTTGGAAAAAGTTGTTTGATAATTACCTGCTTGCGGCCGGAGGATCGGGCTTTTCTGCGGACAGGAAACGTGCTTTACTAATCCACTGCTTGGGAGCTGAAGGACAGAGACTATACAATACCCTGCCGCTTGCTGCTGATACGTATGATGGATCCGTGCAGGCTTTACAGACCTTCTTCACCCCGAAAGTCAGCGTCGTTACAGAGAGGTACCGTTTTCGGCAGCGTGCACAGGCAGTGGGTGAGTCAATAGATCACTATTTGGCAGCACTACGGGAGCTCGCCAGGACGTGCAACTTTGGCGCTATGGAAAGTGAAATGCTACGTGATCAGATAATAGAGAAAATATCCATGCCTCGCATCCGTGAAAAACTATTGTCAGAAGGCGACATAACACTTGAAAAAACTATAACTATTGTCAGAATTATGGAAACAGCTATGGCTGATGCAAAAACATTCATGGAAGCTGAAACAAAGCATGTTAATGCAGTGTACAAACAGGGAACTAGGAATCAAAACCCTGTGAGGAAAAGGGAGGAAGGACGAAGTGCAAACAGTCAGTGTTATAGATGTGGGTCGTCCAGCCACTTTGCTAATGACCAGTCCTGCCCAGCAAAGATTTCCAAATGCAACACATGTGGTAAAATTGGGCATTTTGCACGAGTTTGCAGATCTGCTACTGCATCATCTACCACTGCATCAGTGAATGAAGTGGAACTGCCTGAAGTGCATGTACTGTGTGTTAACAGCAGAAAGGCTATTAAAGGGAAATTAATTGGAAATTTCACTCTGGCCACACCAAAATCTCAGATTTTTAACAGTGACATGTTAGTTGACACTGGATCTGGTGCCTCGATAATTCCAATGCAGATATACATGGAACATTTCAAGAGGAGCAAACTCAGCCCACCTACAGTACAGTTACAGACATACTCAAAGCATAGGTTGCCAGTACTTGGGCGCCTTGAAGCTACAGTCACTTATCAAAATAGGAGTGCTACTGGTTTTTTCAATGTTGTTGAGTCCGGCACACCTCTGATTGGGCTGGATTTGTGTGAAGCCCTTGATATTGAGATAAAAGGAGGCCGGTTGGTGGGACCGTCACCTAAACCTATAATGGACTGTGCAGTGATCTCCCACCCAGAACCTCTACCCCCACCCAAGCCACACAAGGTAGAAGATGGACTTGGACACGCTAAGAACTTTGTGCATAAAGTGCAAACCCGCCCAGAGGTGAAACCCGTGCAGCAAAAGCTTCGGCGGCTGCCGATTTCAGTACGTGGGGCTGTCACCAAAGAACTGAATGAACTGGAAGAGCAGGGCATCATTGAGAAACTTGATTCATCTGAGTGGGTGTCCCCAATTGTTGTCACCAGTCGAAAAAATGGGAAAATCCGCATGTGCGTGGATATGAGGGAACCGAATAAGGCAGTAGTGCCTGACAGCCATCCCTTACCACTGATTGAAGACTTACTGTCAGAGCTGCGTGATTCTGTACTGTATTCCACTCTGGACCTGAAAAGTGCTTACCATCAGCTGGAACTGCACAAGGAGAGCAGAGGGCTCACTGCTTTCATTACACATGAGGGTCTATACCAGTACTGCAGAGTGCCTTATGGACTAAGTTCTGCACCTGCTGCATTTCAGAAAATGATGCAGAAAATTCTCAGTGGATTACAAGGCGTACAATGCTATTTGGACGACGTCATCATCTATGGGTCCTCACAGGCTGCCCAGTGCCCATGACACTAACCTGCAGGCTGTCCTACACCCATAGACGGACTATGAAAAAATGGGCCCCTGGGCCCCAAAATGCAAAGGGCCCCCCTTCTTACGACCGCACAGTGACATAGCGATGGTGTGTGTTCCGTGTGCGCGGCACAGCCGCGCCAGAAAAAATAGAGTTTTTAAAGTCCCAAAAAAAGAGCCCCTGAAATGTATAGAATAGTTATACCGTGACTATAACACACAATATTGTGTAGATAACATAGTAGCTATTCTTCAAAACATTTTGGATGGGTTTATTTTCCCTCTCCTCTGCCCTAAAAACAGTGGTGCCAGGTTCAAAGTTATTCTATGCTGTGTGATAACATTCTTCATCATGCTTATGTTAACTGCTAAAACAACTTAAAATAAAAAAAAAATAGAAAATCTAACAATACTTTATATAAAATTGGGTGCTGACTTATTTATTTTAGATATATTATTATCTATATTTTAATAATACATTATTCATTATACTTCTTGCAAGAGTTTGGCCCCTATACAGGGCTTTTTATGTTTATGCAAAGAATCTGACTTGTCCCAGGCAGCCAGGTATGGCTGGTGGTAACACATACTTAAAGGAACATACAGTCAAGTGTTAGAGTATATGATGCTATGGTATGAATGAGGGGGCGCATTTAGATTAATCGGGGTAGATAACATAACAGTTATGTTATCTATCAACTAAATACAGAAAAATGACCACCAAGCACTGACTACTCTCCTGACCACAAAAGGGAATAACCGGGCTGGTCTTCGCATATCCCGGTGGTCCGCTCGTCTCTTGGAGTTTGATTATGACGTTCAATACAGGCCTGGGTCACAGAATGATGTTGCTGACTGCTTATCCAGGTTACCGCTCCCTGGAACTAGCATGGACTTTACAGAGACAGTAGAGTCAGTTGCAGCAATAATGACAGACACTGATGCAATTTCTATGGAAGATTTCAAAGCTGCATGCCGCTCTTGCCCTGTGCTTACCAAACTCTGTGCACAAATTCCCAAACCATGGCCAGGGAGAAAGACTGCTGTTGACCCTGACTTACGGCCATACTACATGATACGTAATGAACTGTCAATAGTGGATGATTGTATTGTTAGAGGGACTCACCGCCTTGTTGTACCAGAGTCTTTACAGAAACGACTGATTGACATCGCACACGAGACCCATCAGGGAATTGTCCGCACAAACGTCTGAGAGACCTGTACTGGTGGCCTAAAATGGACGGACAGGTGGGAGCTCTCATCAAAGAATGCACTACATGTAGACAAAATGACAAGTCGGCTGTGACCCACAATGCCCCGCTACAGCCTGTTCCATTACCTACAGCTGCCTGGGAGAAGGTTGGCATTGACATTGTTGGGCCCTTTGAAAATGCACCCAGAGACTGCAGGTTTGCGATCACACTGGTGGACTACTACAGCAAATGGCCAGCGTTACACCGGGGAACAGAGAATCCATGGCATCTAGTTCGATGCTGGAATTCAGCTCAGTTTTTGTTATTGTATACCTCTGAGGTTGACCACTAAATGTCGACATTTCACTACTAATCAAGCCACTGTTTCATTGTTTTTTTATCAACCGTCCACTGTGAGATACCGGGATACCCAGAATTGAGTATCCGAGATACCAGACCATTCAAACACTTGAAAATACTTTCAATAATTTCTCATTCAATGCACTGAAATCATTCGAAACAGGTGCTCTACCACTACACCCCATGCCGTGATTATTTAGGAGGATTCATCATGTAAGCAAACCTAGATTTTAGGTCTGTGATGGAAAGTGATTTGTAAAAAAAAAAAGTGATTATGTAAAAAAAAAAAAAAAACATAAAACAATAAAAGCCTAGTGCGAGACCCCCCAGGTGCGAGGCCCCCCATGTGCGAGGTATAGATGATGCTGTGTGCGTCCAGGGCTGATCATTTGGGGTTGAACATGAGTTTGGCCTTTGTTGTGTTCATTATAGTATGCATATGCACTACTGACTGACTGAGCCGCTAGGGGGGTGTAGAGTGGTGGAGAGGGAAGGAAGTGAGGAAAGGAAGGAGACAGGCGGGAGGAAGTATGTATGGCTGTTGTATACATGTGAGAGAGAAGTAAAGAGAACGCTCCCTGATTACCTGCGTCCTTGTGTTATATCTTTGCACTAACATAACAAGTGGCGACGAGGTGAAAACCGAAAATGGCCCTGCTTGGATTACAACCACCACCTGCATTCCTGGAGTGCCCGGGAGAACCGAAAGTAGCGTTTGACGCTTGGAAAAAGTTGTTTGATAATTACCTGCTTGCGGCCGGAGGATCGGGCTTTTCTGCGGACAGGAAACGTGCTTTACTAATCCACTGCTTGGGAGCTGAAGGACAGAGACTATACAATACCCTGCCGCTTGCTGCTGATACGTATGATGGATCCGTGCAGGCTTTACAGACCTTCTTCACCCCGAAAGTCAGCGTCGTTACAGAGAGGTACCGTTTTCGGCAGCGTGCACAGGCAGTGGGTGAGTCAATAGATCACTATTTGGCAGCACTACGGGAGCTCGCCAGGACGTGCAACTTTGGCGCTATGGAAAGTGAAATGCTACGTGATCAGATAATAGAGAAAATATCCATGCCTCGCATCCGTGAAAAACTATTGTCAGAAGGCGACATAACACTTGAAAAAACTATAACTATTGTCAGAATTATGGAAACAGCTATGGCTGATGCAAAAACATTCATGGAAGCTGAAACAAAGCATGTTAATGCAGTGTACAAACAGGGAACTAGGAATCAAAACCCTGTGAGGAAAAGGGAGGAAGGACGAAGTGCAAACAGTCAGTGTTATAGATGTGGGTCGTCCAGCCACTTTGCTAATGACCAGTCCTGCCCAGCAAAGATTTCCAAATGCAACACATGTGGTAAAATTGGGCATTTTGCACGAGTTTGCAGATCTGCTACTGCATCATCTACCACTGCATCAGTGAATGAAGTGGAACTGCCTGAAGTGCATGTACTGTGTGTTAACAGCAGAAAGGCTATTAAAGGGAAATTAATTGGAAATTTCACTCTGGCCACACCAAAATCTCAGATTTTTAACAGTGACATGTTAGTTGACACTGGATCTGGTGCCTCGATAATTCCAATGCAGATATACATGGAACATTTCAAGAGGAGCAAACTCAGCCCACCTACAGTACAGTTACAGACATACTCAAAGCATAGGTTGCCAGTACTTGGGCGCCTTGAAGCTACAGTCACTTATCAAAATAGGAGTGCTACTGGTTTTTTCAATGTTGTTGAGTCCGGCACACCTCTGATTGGGCTGGATTTGTGTGAAGCCCTTGATATTGAGATAAAAGGAGGCCGGTTGGTGGGACCGTCACCTAAACCTATAATGGACTGTGCAGTGATCTCCCACCCAGAACCTCTACCCCCACCCAAGCCACACAAGGTAGAAGATGGACTTGGACACGCTAAGAACTTTGTGCATAAAGTGCAAACCCGCCCAGAGGTGAAACCCGTGCAGCAAAAGCTTCGGCGGCTGCCGATTTCAGTACGTGGGGCTGTCACCAAAGAACTGAATGAACTGGAAGAGCAGGGCATCATTGAGAAACTTGATTCATCTGAGTGGGTGTCCCCAATTGTTGTCACCAGTCGAAAAAATGGGAAAATCCGCATGTGCGTGGATATGAGGGAACCGAATAAGGCAGTAGTGCCTGACAGCCATCCCTTACCACTGATTGAAGACTTACTGTCAGAGCTGCGTGATTCTGTACTGTATTCCACTCTGGACCTGAAAAGTGCTTACCATCAGCTGGAACTGCACAAGGAGAGCAGAGGGCTCACTGCTTTCATTACACATGAGGGTCTATACCAGTACTGCAGAGTGCCTTATGGACTAAGTTCTGCACCTGCTGCATTTCAGAAAATGATGCAGAAAATTCTCAGTGGATTACAAGGCGTACAATGCTATTTGGACGACGTCATCATCTATGGGTCCTCACAGGCTGCCCAGTGCCCATGACACTAACCTGCAGGCTGTCCTACACCCATAGACGGACTATGAAAAAATGGGCCCCTGGGCCCCAAAATGCAAAGGGCCCCCCTTCTTACGACCGCACAGTGACATAGCGATGGTGTGTGTTCCGTGTGCGCGGCACAGCCGCGCCAGAAAAAATAGAGTTTTTAAAGTCCCAAAAAAAGAGCCCCTGAAATGTATAGAATAGTTATACCGTGACTATAACACACAATATTGTGTAGATAACATAGTAGCTATTCTTCAAAACATTTTGGATGGGTTTATTTTCCCTCTCCTCTGCCCTAAAAACAGTGGTGCCAGGTTCAAAGTTATTCTATGCTGTGTGATAACATTCTTCATCATGCTTATGTTAACTGCTAAAACAACTTAAAATAAAAAAAAAATAGAAAATCTAACAATACTTTATATAAAATTGGGTGCTGACTTATTTATTTTAGATATATTATTATCTATATTTTAATAATACATTATTCATTATACTTCTTGCAAGAGTTTGGCCCCTATACAGGGCTTTTTATGTTTATGCAAAGAATCTGACTTGTCCCAGGCAGCCAGGTATGGCTGGTGGTAACACATACTTAAAGGAACATACAGTCAAGTGTTAGAGTATATGATGCTATGGTATGAATGAGGGGGCGCATTTAGATTAATCGGGGTAGATAACATAACAGTTATGTTATCTATCAACTAAATACAGAAAAATGACCACCAAGCACTGACTACTCTCCTGACCACAAAAGGGAATAACCGGGCTGGTCTTCGCATATCCCGGTGGTCCGCTCGTCTCTTGGAGTTTGATTATGACGTTCAATACAGGCCTGGGTCACAGAATGATGTTGCTGACTGCTTATCCAGGTTACCGCTCCCTGGAACTAGCATGGACTTTACAGAGACAGTAGAGTCAGTTGCAGCAATAATGACAGACACTGATGCAATTTCTATGGAAGATTTCAAAGCTGCATGCCGCTCTTGCCCTGTGCTTACCAAACTCTGTGCACAAATTCCCAAACCATGGCCAGGGAGAAAGACTGCTGTTGACCCTGACTTACGGCCATACTACATGATACGTAATGAACTGTCAATAGTGGATGATTGTATTGTTAGAGGGACTCACCGCCTTGTTGTACCAGAGTCTTTACAGAAACGACTGATTGACATCGCACACGAGACCCATCAGGGAATTGTCCGCACAAACGTCTGAGAGACCTGTACTGGTGGCCTAAAATGGACGGACAGGTGGGAGCTCTCATCAAAGAATGCACTACATGTAGACAAAATGACAAGTCGGCTGTGACCCACAATGCCCCGCTACAGCCTGTTCCATTACCTACAGCTGCCTGGGAGAAGGTTGGCATTGACATTGTTGGGCCCTTTGAAAATGCACCCAGAGACTGCAGGTTTGCGATCACACTGGTGGACTACTACAGCAAATGGCCAGCGTTACACCGGGGAACAGAGAATCCATGGCATCTAGTTCGATGCTGGAATTCAGCTCAGTTTTTGTTATTGTATACCTCTGAGGTTGACCACTAAATGTCGACATTTCACTACTAATCAAGCCACTGTTTCATTGTTTTTTTATCAACCGTCCACTGTGAGATACCGGGATACCCAGAATTGAGTATCCGAGATACCAGACCATTCAAACACTTGAAAATACTTTCAATAATTTCTCATTCAATGCACTGAAATCATTCGAAACAGGTGCTCTACCACTACACCCCATGCCGTGATTATTTAGGAGGATTCATCATGTAAGCAAACCTAGATTTTAGGTCTGTGATGGAAAGTGATTTGTAAAAAAAAAAAGTGATTATGTAAAAAAAAAAAAAAAACATAAAACAATAAAAGCCTAGTGCGAGACCCCCCAGGTGCGAGGCCCCCCATGTGCGAGGTATAGATGATGCTGTGTGCGTCCAGGGCTGATCATTTGGGGTTGAACATGAGTTTGGCCTTTGTTGTGTTCATTATAGTATGCATATGCACTACTGACTGACTGAGCCGCTAGGGGGGTGTAGAGTGGTGGAGAGGGAAGGAAGTGAGGAAAGGAAGGAGACAGGCGGGAGGAAGTATGTATGGCTGTTGTATACATGTGAGAGAGAAGTAAAGAGAACGCTCCCTGATTACCTGCGTCCTTGTGTTATATCTTTGCACTAACATAACAAGTGGCGACGAGGTGAAAACCGAAAATGGCCCTGCTTGGATTACAACCACCACCTGCATTCCTGGAGTGCCCGGGAGAACCGAAAGTAGCGTTTGACGCTTGGAAAAAGTTGTTTGATAATTACCTGCTTGCGGCCGGAGGATCGGGCTTTTCTGCGGACAGGAAACGTGCTTTACTAATCCACTGCTTGGGAGCTGAAGGACAGAGACTATACAATACCCTGCCGCTTGCTGCTGATACGTATGATGGATCCGTGCAGGCTTTACAGACCTTCTTCACCCCGAAAGTCAGCGTCGTTACAGAGAGGTACCGTTTTCGGCAGCGTGCACAGGCAGTGGGTGAGTCAATAGATCACTATTTGGCAGCACTACGGGAGCTCGCCAGGACGTGCAACTTTGGCGCTATGGAAAGTGAAATGCTACGTGATCAGATAATAGAGAAAATATCCATGCCTCGCATCCGTGAAAAACTATTGTCAGAAGGCGACATAACACTTGAAAAAACTATAACTATTGTCAGAATTATGGAAACAGCTATGGCTGATGCAAAAACATTCATGGAAGCTGAAACAAAGCATGTTAATGCAGTGTACAAACAGGGAACTAGGAATCAAAACCCTGTGAGGAAAAGGGAGGAAGGACGAAGTGCAAACAGTCAGTGTTATAGATGTGGGTCGTCCAGCCACTTTGCTAATGACCAGTCCTGCCCAGCAAAGATTTCCAAATGCAACACATGTGGTAAAATTGGGCATTTTGCACGAGTTTGCAGATCTGCTACTGCATCATCTACCACTGCATCAGTGAATGAAGTGGAACTGCCTGAAGTGCATGTACTGTGTGTTAACAGCAGAAAGGCTATTAAAGGGAAATTAATTGGAAATTTCACTCTGGCCACACCAAAATCTCAGATTTTTAACAGTGACATGTTAGTTGACACTGGATCTGGTGCCTCGATAATTCCAATGCAGATATACATGGAACATTTCAAGAGGAGCAAACTCAGCCCACCTACAGTACAGTTACAGACATACTCAAAGCATAGGTTGCCAGTACTTGGGCGCCTTGAAGCTACAGTCACTTATCAAAATAGGAGTGCTACTGGTTTTTTCAATGTTGTTGAGTCCGGCACACCTCTGATTGGGCTGGATTTGTGTGAAGCCCTTGATATTGAGATAAAAGGAGGCCGGTTGGTGGGACCGTCACCTAAACCTATAATGGACTGTGCAGTGATCTCCCACCCAGAACCTCTACCCCCACCCAAGCCACACAAGGTAGAAGATGGACTTGGACACGCTAAGAACTTTGTGCATAAAGTGCAAACCCGCCCAGAGGTGAAACCCGTGCAGCAAAAGCTTCGGCGGCTGCCGATTTCAGTACGTGGGGCTGTCACCAAAGAACTGAATGAACTGGAAGAGCAGGGCATCATTGAGAAACTTGATTCATCTGAGTGGGTGTCCCCAATTGTTGTCACCAGTCGAAAAAATGGGAAAATCCGCATGTGCGTGGATATGAGGGAACCGAATAAGGCAGTAGTGCCTGACAGCCATCCCTTACCACTGATTGAAGACTTACTGTCAGAGCTGCGTGATTCTGTACTGTATTCCACTCTGGACCTGAAAAGTGCTTACCATCAGCTGGAACTGCACAAGGAGAGCAGAGGGCTCACTGCTTTCATTACACATGAGGGTCTATACCAGTACTGCAGAGTGCCTTATGGACTAAGTTCTGCACCTGCTGCATTTCAGAAAATGATGCAGAAAATTCTCAGTGGATTACAAGGCGTACAATGCTATTTGGACGACGTCATCATCTATGGGTCCTCACAGGCTGCCCAGTGCCCATGACACTAACCTGCAGGCTGTCCTACACCCATAGACGGACTATGAACAAATGGGCCCCTGGGCCCCAAAATGCAAAGGGCCCCCCTTCTTACGACCGCACAGTGACATAGCGATGGTGTGTGTTCCGTGTGCGCGGCACAGCCGCGCCAGAAAAAATAGAGTTTTTAAAGTCCCAAAAAAAGAGCCCCTGAAATGTATAGAATAGTTATACCGTGACTATAACACACAATATTGTGTAGATAACATAGTAGCTATTCTTCAAAACATTTTGGATGGGTTTATTTTCCCTCTCCTCTGCCCTAAAAACAGTGGTGCCAGGTTCAAAGTTATTCTATGCTGTGTGATAACATTCTTCATCATGCTTATGTTAACTGCTAAAACAACTTAAAAAAAAAAAAAAATAGAAAATCTAACAATACTTTATATAAAATTGGGTGCTGACTTATTTATTTTAGATATATTATTATCTATATTTTAATAATACATTATTCATTATACTTCTTGCAAGAGTTTGGCCCCTATACAGGGCTTTTTATGTTTATGCAAAGAATCTGACTTGTCCCAGGCAGCCAGGTATGGCTGGTGGTAACACATACTTAAAGGAACATACAGTCAAGTGTTAGAGTATATGATGCTATGGTATGAATGAGGGGGCGCATTTAGATTAATCGGGGTAGATAACATAACAGTTATGTTATCTATCAACTAAATACAGAAAAATGACCACCAAGCACTGACTACTCTCCTGACCACAAAAGGGAATAACCGGGCTGGTCTTCGCATATCCCGGTGGTCCGCTCGTCTCTTGGAGTTTGATTATGACGTTCAATACAGGCCTGGGTCACAGAATGATGTTGCTGACTGCTTATCCAGGTTACCGCTCCCTGGAACTAGCATGGACTTTACAGAGACAGTAGAGTCAGTTGCAGCAATAATGACAGACACTGATGCAATTTCTATGGAAGATTTCAAAGCTGCATGCCGCTCTTGCCCTGTGCTTACCAAACTCTGTGCACAAATTCCCAAACCATGGCCAGGGAGAAAGACTGCTGTTGACCCTGACTTACGGCCATACTACATGATACGTAATGAACTGTCAATAGTGGATGATTGTATTGTTAGAGGGACTCACCGCCTTGTTGTACCAGAGTCTTTACAGAAACGACTGATTGACATCGCACACGAGACCCATCAGGGAATTGTCCGCACAAACGTCTGAGAGACCTGTACTGGTGGCCTAAAATGGACGGACAGGTGGGAGCTCTCATCAAAGAATGCACTACATGTAGACAAAATGACAAGTCGGCTGTGACCCACAATGCCCCGCTACAGCCTGTTCCATTACCTACAGCTGCCTGGGAGAAGGTTGGCATTGACATTGTTGGGCCCTTTGAAAATGCACCCAGAGACTGCAGGTTTGCGATCACACTGGTGGACTACTACAGCAAATGGCCAGAAGTCGCTTTTGTCACACAAGTTGATACTGACGATTATTCAGTTCCTGACAGCAATCTTTTCACACGAAGGAAACGTGCGAGAGCTGGTGTGTGACAATGGGACACAGTTTACCTCTGCTGAGTTCAAGGAGTTTCTCAAACAAAGGGGAATTGCGCACCGCAGAGTGTCTGTGTACTATCCAAGGGCTAATGGAGAAGTTGAAAGCTTCAACAAAGTTCTGAAAGACTGTCTGCAGACTGCTTCAATACAGGGCATACCCTGGAAATCGTTCATACGATCCTTCCTTATGGATTACAGAGCAACCCCTCATGCAACCACTGGAGTCAGCCCATCACATCTACTGCACGGAAGGCAAATGAGAACTAAACTACAGATACTGGATGCCATTCCTGCTACAGTGGATGGAGATGCAGTAAGAGAAAGGGTGGAAGACAAACAGGCCAAAGTGAAGCAGTACACAGATGTGAAGAGAGGGGCGAAACAGCAGCACTTTGACCCTGGAGACCTGGTTCGAGTAAGGAAGCCATGGAAAGTTAAAAAAGGAGAACAAAAGTTCACAGAACCGAGGACTGTGCTGAGACAGAAAGGCCCCCACACATACCTGCTGGATGATGGGAGAACCTGGAATGCATCTCACCTGTCTGCACTGCCAGTGTTGGGCACTGCGATAGACATGGACACAGACCTGGGGGGCCCCCAACCAGGGGCCCATGCTCATCTAGAGACTAATGAACAATGCAGACCCCACAGGGATAGGAATTCCCCTGCCTGGACCAAGGACTATGTTCTGGGTTAGGCCTACAGGGTTCGAATCTGCCTACACAGGCTAGCTAAGGATTGGTTCTTTAAAAAAAAAAAAAAAAAAAAAAAAAAAAGATATTGTATACATTTTGAAACTTTGGTTACAATACTGTTATTACACATGTATGGGATTTGAAAACTGTTTTCCAGCTAGTGCACTATTCTTTGCCTTTTTGATACATGCCTGCTGTTGATTTAAAATAAGTTGTCAAGTTATCTACTGTAGACCAATACACTTTACCCTCAGTACAGCATGAAGAATGTTTAATTAGGAGGAAGTACATTTTGATGTTTTGTTATTAAGCTTTGGGCTTTAAGCCTTTATTGAAAGGGGGAAATGTTGTGTTCATTATAGTATGCATATGCACTACTGACTGACTGAGCCGCTAGGGGGGTGTAGAGTGGTGGAGAGGGAAGGAAGTGAGGAAAGGAAGGAGACAGGCGGGAGGAAGTATGTATGGCTGTTGTATACATGTGAGAGAGAAGTAAAGAGAACGCTCCCTGATTACCTGCATCCTTGTGTTATATCTTTGCACTAACATAACAGCCTTGTACTGGTTAAGTGTGTGCTTCTAACTTGAACCTGTAATGAACAGATGAGTGAGGCATAATATACAGTATAAATAAAGTGTGTGTATGTTACAAATATACAACAGATACAGCAAAGGTTTACTAAGTTACAGAGAGAAAAGAAACACAAGTACTGTTGTGTACAGTAAAAAGAGCAAGGTACACCAGAACAAGAGAAGAAGAAGAATATATACATAAAGTGTCAAAATAGTCAACGCTCATAAGTTTTAAGTCACACACAACTAGCTCACATGGTTGCAGTGTTATGGTATGTAGGTTAAAGCCTGTAGCCAACAGTGCATAAGCTGGCAAAGGAGGAGAGTGGCTTCACTTCATATTTTAAGTTACATTTAGGAATAAATTAGCGTCTGTCAATTTTAGTATGATCTCATCAGGGAATTAATGTTAATATCCTGCTCAATACTGAGTGTATAGATTTGTAGTGATTGACTCTAGTGTAGTATAACACTGCTAAAGGTGTTTGGTACCAATGCACTGTGTTTGCATGCCTGCAGAGAGCTGTGTGTGTGTGTGTGTGTGTGTGTGTGTGTGTGTGTGTGTGTGTGTGTGTGTGTGCGCGTGTGTGCGTGTGTGCGTGTGTGCGTGCGTGCGTGCGTGCGTGCGTGCGTGCGTGCGTGCGTGCGTGCGTGCGTGCGTGCGTATCTTTGCCTTTGACGGGAAATGGCAAATGATGCATTTATAAAGCGCCTTTATCCAAGGCTCTTTACATAGATAGAACATTACATTCACCCATTCACAAACACATTCATTACATTCACCCATTAACACACACACATTCATTACATTCACCCACACATTCACACACCGATGGCAGAGGAAACCATGCAAGGCACCATTGCACCAACCTGCTCATCAGGAGCAGTTTTCAGTTCGCGCTTTCAGTTCCTCCACAGACAAATTCTGTTCTTGGTCTATTTTCATCATTCACATGACAAAGTTTGAGGTTAGGATTTAGAAGACATTTGTAGAATCAGCCTATATCAGTGGTTCTCAAACTTTGTCATGTCAAGGACCCCCAACATGATATGTATTTGGCCGTGGACCCCCATCTCAAAATATGTTGTTCCAGGGACCCCCAGAAGCAAAGATTTGAGTTAAAAATGTTCACTCTAAATTTGCCTTAAGCTAGATGCAGACCAGTTGGGAAACCAAATGACTTCAAATCCTTCAAAAATCCGGACCTCTCCTCTCCTCTCCTCTCCTCTCCTCTCCTCGTTGAACAATGGAGGAAATTATAGCAAAATGCAGCATTTGCGGCTTAATTGGTCGTGTGGGCTTTATAGTTTCACAAAAAAGAAGGTGGAAAAGTTTTAAGAGAAAGCTAAGCTAGCCAAGGTTTTAGGGTTTCAACTGGTTGTTCAGAAATAAGCCACACTGAGTGCACCGTACAACGTTACCACCCACTGCACTCACTACACTGAGCACACAGCCGCAATGTGTGTGTGTGCGAACCTATTCTATTGTGAAAATAGCAGATCTACATGCTCACAGTAGATCGGCTGTATTCACAATTTCTGCCTCTAATATTTGAAAATTTGGCCAATGTTTAATTTGTCATTTTAGAGGTATTAAATATTAAAAGGGCCTTAAATTATCACTTTAGAAATGTTCATATACCCTCTATACACTTAAACTTTATGTTGGTTTGTTTACTGTTGAGAGAGAGAAACAATGTTGCACATTAAGTTAATCATGTGGGGACCCCCCCAAATAATTTGACCCACAGGTTGAGAACCTAACCTGTCCTAGACTAGTCCAACATGCGAGGCCCTTTGGACCTGTCTCGCGTCCTGCAGCTTGCCGTGTTTGTGTGACAATTTATATGAAAGCAAAACTAAATCAATTGACCAAAACCCAGATCCCCTCCACCACTACACCCCATGCCGGGATTATTTAGGAGGATTCATCATGTAAGCAAACCTAGATTTTAGGTCTGTGATGGAAAGTGATTTGTTAAAAAAAGGGATTATGTTAATAATATACAGTGTAAATAAAGTGTGTGTATGTTACAAACAAACAAAAGATACAACAAAGGTTTACAAAGTTACAGAGAAAAAAGAAACACAAGTACTGTTATGTACAGTAAAAAGAGCAAGGTACACCAAAAAAAGAGAAGAAGAAGAATATATACATAAAGTGTCAAAACATTCAACGCTCATAAGTGTTACGTCACACACAAATAGCTCACGTGGTGTAAAGTGTTATATGCTACAGCCTGTAGCCTACAGGCATAAGCGGTAAAATCGCGCTCTTTCTAACGACCATCATTTCGACCGGAGGGTTTGCGACTCACTCCACGGAGGTTAGGGTGAGGGTTAGAGTCGGGTGTCGAAAAGATGACATGTAGTAACAGCGACACACTCCTGCATAAGCTGGCAAAGGAGGAGAGTGGCTTCCCTTCATATTTTAAGTTACATTTAGGAATAAATTAGCGTCTGTCAATTTTAGTATGATCTCATCAGGGAATTAATGTTAACATCCTGCTCAATACTGAGCGTATAGATTTGTACTGATTGACTCTAGTGTAGTATAACACTCTGCTAAAGCTGTTTGGTACCAATGATTGACTCTAGTGTAGTATAACACTCTGCTAAAGCTGTGTGTGTGTGTGTGTGTGTGTGTGTGTGTGTGTGTGTGTGTGTGTGTGTGTGTGTGTGTGTGTGTGTGTGTGTGTGTGTGTGTGTGTGTGTGTGTGTGTGTGTGTGTGTGTGTGTGTGTGTGTGTGTGTGTGTGTTCCCCTCTGTCTCAGCTTTACCACAAGGGAAGTGAAAGCCGTTGCAAACAGGAAGTGGTAGAGTTTGTATCTTTGCCTTTGAGGGGAAAATGGCAAATGGTGCATTTATAAAGCGCCTTTATCCAAGGCTCTTTACATAGATTGTACATTACATTCACCCATTCACACACACATTCATTACATTCACCCATTCACACACACCCACATTCATTACATCCACCCATTCACACACACATTCATTACATTCACCCATTCACACACACGTTCATTACATTCACCCATTCATGCATACATTCATTCAGAAACACATTTCAGTTCTTCTACAGACAAATCCCAATCTTGTTTAGGCCTTTTCATCACTGCTGGCCATCTTAGAAGCACAGGTTTGCTGATTGTCTTTTTTTTAATGCATTTATTTAATTGTATTGTATTTTATTCAGACGGCTAGAGTAACAATCCATAAAGAAATCTAGGGCTCTATTTTGATTGTCTTAAGTAGCAGGTCTTAAGACCTGGAGTCAAAACAGCCAATCGTCATTGGCTCCGCCTCCAGGTCTTAAAGGACACCTTTTAACACCTGGAGAAAACATTTGAACTCATCTTTTATTTGTTCCAATAAAACACATCTAAAATATGAACAAAGTTGTCCTTTAAGTTCAGTCATAAGACCTGCTACTAAGGACACTCAAAATAGGACCCCCATGCAGTCTCTGTGACCCGTCTAGGACCCCCATGCAGTCTCTGTGACCCTTCTAGGACCCCCATGCAGTCTCTGTGACCCTTCTAGGGGCCGCAGTCTGTAGGACCCCCAGTCTCTGTGACCCCCAGTCTCTGTGACCCCCAATCTCTGTGGCCCCCAGTCTCTGTGACCCCCAGTCTGTGACCCCCAGTCTCTGTGACCCCCAGTCTCTGTGACCTCCAGTCTCTGTGACCCCCAGTCTCTGTGACCTCCAGTCTCTGGGGCCCCCAGTCTCTGTGACCCCCAGTCTCTGTGGCCCCCAGTCTGGTGCTCCCTCACTCAGATCAAAGCCAGCAGCAGCAGCAGACCTCGCTGCACACAGTGCACAGAGGCAGAGCCAGACTAGCGCTGCAAACACATGCAGGGCAAAAATCCACTCGTCCGAGACAGTTTGCCCTCCTGGCCCCAAAGTTGTGGAATAAACTCCCTGTCGCACTTAGAACAACGGACTCACTCGCTACCTTTCGCCGTGGAAGACCCACCTGTTCAGACTCCACCTAAACCCATAGCACTACTGAAACACTCAATGACCATACATGAAGCTAGTTAGCATCTGTTTTTAGGTTTTTTAGACCTTTTATTTCCTTGACTGATTATATTGTTTCCTAGATAGATATTCATTTGCATTTGTTATATTGCTGTTGATGTACTGACATATTATCTTGTTTATTATTGTGATGTTTTATCTGCTTATTGTAAGTCGCTTTGGATTAAAAGCGTCTGCTGAATACCTAAACTGTAAACTGTAAACTGGCATGGATGAGTGGCTTATGGATTATTATAATTGAGTAAAATAAAGTACACATATGTGATCATTACGTGCTTAAACATTCGACAATTAAGGTCTGATATTTCTACAATTGCTACACATGACAAAACCTGTACATCTAGTCATTTATGGGCAAGAAAGTTGAAGGATAAAAAAAAGTCTGATAATGTTGTACTGTGCATGTTCACATCATGCAAACATAAGATATAAGCTTAGAATATATTGTCGTTGTCGGGTGGAAACCTAGTTTCTCCAAGTTTCAAATTTGTACGTTCTTTCGCCAAGTTAAGCCCTGCTTCATCATACAAGGCCGTCGCACAAAAGTAGTGAAAACAGCAGATCTACAAGCACACAACGCCTCGCGGCGCGAGGCGTTGTGTGCTTGTAGATCGGCTGTTTTCACTAGTTTAAATCATTTTTAAAATGATAAATGCAAAACGAACGGTTTTGGACATACAAGGTTTTCACCCGACAACGACGATATATTTCTTTAACATTTTGGACATAATATTCAGTTTTCCATGGAGGAGCCCAGATGTCCCTATAGCACCACCACCTGACCATTATGTGTGGAGCCGCTCAACATCATCATCATGTCAGACCATAAAAGTATAGTTCAGGGGTCTTCAACAGGGGGTCCGGGACCCCAAGGGGGTCCTCAGAGTTACTACAGGGGGTCCTCCAAATCTTTGTTTGATAGAGACTTTTTTTTCCTTTTTTTATATCAACCACTTGAACCCTAGTCAGTGTCCATATTCTGAGAACTTTAGCCAAAAATAGCAGATCTACAAGCTCACAATGCCTCCCACAGCGAGGCGTTGTGAGCTTGTAGATCGGCTATTTTCGGCAAAGACGGTGGGGGTAAAGGGGAAAAAGAGCAGACTAAGTGAAATGTCAAGTTATGTATTGACGATTCAAGTGGTTAAATACGTATTTGAAAACACAAATTGACACGAATCCAAAATACACTGATGATTTTGCTGTCAAACAATGAAACTATATGGAATCCATGAACAGGTTGTGGGGGTCCCTGCTTCATCTCTCTCTCAACTAAGGGGTCCTTGGCCTGAACACGTTGAAGACCCCTGGTATAGTTTGTTTGTCATAATGTCTTGTTTCTCTGCCTTCCCTGACTCTCTGCAGGAGGCGGGGCAACGGTGACACTGCAGAGCAAAAAGCCCGTAGAAACAGGAAGGGAACCATTTTGATGGAGACTCATAACTGTCAACTTAACGTCAGGACAACACAGTGATGGAGACTCATAACTGTCAACTTAACGTCAGGACAACACAGTGGGATTACAAAACAAACCAGAAGAACCAAAACTTAACATAAAGTAAGTGTTGTTGTTTTAATATCACTGCTAAAACCACTTGGTTCTCACAGAAACACTTTATAGCCTACTTATGGTTTCTAGTGATAATAATAATAATACCTCTTCCTGTCTAGTAGTCTGCCTGTCTTTACTTGCTCTTAAGCCCTTTGCACACAGGCACGTTTATCTGCACGGATAAAACGGACGATTTAGTTTTTTTAAAAGAAAACAATGATTCTCTACGACCCCATGCACACCGGATCTGAATTAGCCGTGCGATGAGTGGCTGCGGCCCAGCGTTTTTTTCTCGATCGAACCCAGTTCGATTCGTGTGTCTTGTCGCATGCGGTAAAAAACTCATCACTCCTTTTATGACTCCTTTTGGGATCCGCAGCGCCGATTCCGCACAGCATTGCACACCAAATCCAATGCGTTTTATTCATGCAGCAAACGAAAAAAAACGCAACTGTCCTGTGTGTAAAGGGCTTTAGTCTTGGTCTTTGTGGTTTTGACGTCAACTGCAGAACAGGTCTAAACAGAGCAGAACATCAGAGCAGAGCATTCTGAAATAATGTGTAACCCTGTGAATGACATGTGGATTTGGTATGATTATTTATCACATGTTATGACGGTACGCTCTACGGCTGAAAGCTGCTTGGTTTCCATTGTGAGTTAACAGTGTGATCCGGTCTAGAGCCCGCCTACTGTATCCTGTCGTTTGCACTCACACATGCATACACGCAGTGTTTCCTTTCCAGACCGGATCTGCAACATGCAAAGAGACATTATTTTATATCCTCTATGGTGGAACTACTGCACCACTTTACTGTAAACCATGTGGTTTAGAGGAAGACGCAAGAGAAGTAGTTTTCAGCAGGGTTTCAGTGTGGTTTCCTTTGAGTTTACTGTTTGTGAATGTAGTATAAGATATTTTACAATGAATGGTTTTAGGCTACAATGAAAATAATCAGATCATGGAAAATGTCTATTTTAAATTCAAATATTTACATAATTTTTAATGATTTATTTATTTTTATTAAAGGTACTGCTGAACCAAGTGGACATCTCAAAGCTGCAGTCCATAACTTAGTTTAGTGAATAAAACATTATTTTAACCATGGTAGAGGATGTTAATTAATTGTATTATTAACATGATATTCCAACCTCTATCTCAGACCAACTGTTAGTTCTGTTGTTGCAACAGCTGTGTCTCTGTGGTCTAGTAGGACCCCTGTTGGTTGACGAGAGCTACTGCATGCATCTGCATCTACTGTAGTCTCAGAATTATGTTGGTGATATTGTTGCCTCATAGCAGGTTCACTGTTAATATACTGAATGTAATCAATCTATGTCAATGGCATATTGATAATACAGAATTATATTAATACTATTACTGACACATGTTCTGTTTTCTCAAGTATTTTATTGACTGTAACCTTGGCAGGTTTAATAAAGAGCAACATGGAGAGCAAGAAGGAGGAAGCTGGCAAACATCACATCCACAGAGCAGAGTCTCCAACACCCAGTGATGTGTCTATGGAAAATCCTCCCAACTTCAGTGAACCTGGACCTCCACACACACAGTATGTCAATCCTCCTATACAATATATAACACTATAACATGACAAAGTGATCTCATGCATGTGGAAACTACTACAAAACAATACATTAATAACAGTTAGTTTGTTTTAACCCTGTTAACCTTTGACAATAAAGTTGAAGTTAAACTATGAAACAACAGAGATGAGATAAATCCAGAGATGTTTTGCTGTTATTGTTCAGTAATGCAACAAACAAGACAAATGATCTTGAACAAAGTGACTTCACATGATCATTTCATTAACATTGTTTTCCAGAAGTCTTCACCACAGAGCAGAGTCTCCAACACCCAGCTGTGTGTCTATGAAGAGTGATGCGTCTATGGGAACTCCTCCTGTCTTCAGTGAACCTGGACCTCCACACACACAGTATGTCAATCCTCCTATACAATATAGAACACTAATACATGACAAAGTGATGTCATGCTAAGTTACATGTGCAAAATCTACTATAAAACAAGACATGTTCATATGCATTAGTTACTATTAAGTTGGTGTTCAGTTTCTGATTCTGTCTATCTGAATTATTATGCAACAAATGATGTAATATCTGTGTGTATTTATCTGTAACAAACTGTGACATCTCTTTTCTCAATTATGTTCATGTAGGGACCCCCAAATTAATGCTTTTGTCTGCAGACACTATCTGAAAAATATTGTGTGGCAATGACCTCCATACAACATTTTTTCAAGCAAAAAAGCGGATCTACAAGCTCACAACAGGTTTGCATAGCATGTTGTGAGCTTGTTTATCTGCTTTCATCAAATAACTGATGTCTATTGGTTTATAGTGGTTCCACTAATCCTGACTATATACCAGTAAGACTCCCTAATCGATAAGCGGCCGTCAGGTCGCTTATCTTAGAACTAATATGCAACTAACTTTGGAATATCTGTCTGTCTGTCTGTCTGTCTGTCTGTCTGTCTGTCTGTCTGTCTGTCTGTCTGTCTGTCTGTCTGTCTATACTACAAACTACTTTTCCTTCTTTTATTTTTATTTTTTTGTTTCTATTGCTATTTTGTGTACCGGTAGTTTTCTCGTTGCAACATGTTGTGAGCTTGTTTATTTCTGAAGATCCCAAAACAGATCTACTCTCTCATACTACATACAAATAAAATGTGTTTTTTCATTGACATGATAAATGTATAAACATTTGTATGATTCCAGAAGTCACAGAGCAGAGTCTCCAACACCCAGCTGTGTGTCTGTGAAGAGTGATGCGTCTATGGGACATCCTCCTGTCTTCAGTGAACCTGGACCTCCACACACACAGTATGTCAATCCTCCTATACTGTACAATAAACACTAGAACATTACAAAGTGGTGTCATGCTAAGTTGCATGATTGTGCAAAATCTACATATTACTATAAAACAAGACATGTTCATATGCATTAGTTACTATTAAGTTTGTTGTTCAGTTTCTGATTCTGATTCTGTCTATCTGAATTATTATGCAACAAATTATGTAATTTCTGTGTGTATTTATCTGTAACAAACTGTGACATCTCTTTTCTCAATTATGTTCATGTAGGGACCCCCAAATTAATGCTTTTGTCTGCAGACACTATCTGAAAAATATTTTGTGGCAATGACCTCCATACAACATTTTTTCAAATAAAAAAGCGGATCTACAAGCTCACAACAGGTTTGCATAGCATGTTGTGAGCTTGTTTATCTGCTTTCATCAAATTAACTGATGTCTATTGGTTTAAAGTAGTTCAACTCATCCTGACTATATATCAGTAAGACTCCCTAATCGGGAGACGGTCGCTTATCTTAGAACTAATATCTATATATGCAACCAACTTTGGAATATCTGTCTGTCTGTCTGTCTGTCTGTCTGTCTGTCTGTCTGTCTGTCTGTCTGTCTATACTACAACAGACAGACAGACAAACTACTTTTTCTTCTTTTATTTATTTTTGTTTCTATTGCTATTTTGTGTAGTTTTCTCGTTGCAACATGTTGTGAGCTTGTTTATTTATGAAGATCCCAAAACAGATCTACTCTCTCATACTACATACAAATAAAATTATGTTTTTCATTGACATGATAAATGTATAAACATTTGTATGATTCCAGAAGTCACAGAGCAGAGTCTCCAACACCCAGCTGTGTGTCTATGAAGAGTGATGCGTCTATGGGACAACATCCTGCCTTCAGTGAACCTGGACCTCCACACACACAGTATGTCAATCCTCCTGTACAATATATAACACTAGAACATGACACAGTGATCTCATGCATGTGTAAACTACTACAAAACAATACATTAATAACAGTGTGTCCTCCCTGTTCAATCTGTATCTATATTATCAGTTACTATGAGTGCAGTTTGTGAATGAAGTTGTACAAATCACAATGTGGTCTTTTCAACAAACTATAGATAGTTTCTTTCATGAAAACTGGAAATGATATGAGCTTGTAAGTTTGTTTTAACCCTGTTAACCTTTGACAATACAGTTGAATTAAAAACAATGTAGACTAGATAAA